>NC_092094.1:44977590-45300008 GCF_045679555.1 Salvelinus alpinus
TCAAGGTCCTGTTTTCTTTACTCATACATTTTTCAGGCTAGTGTTCCTCATCATCCATAGCCAGTCATGGTTATCTAAACAAAAACAGCAGGTGTCATCTCCCAGCGCGTTCCATTGGTGGGAGCTCACCTTTCCTTCTCCTACACAAGCCTTAAGTGAAATAGGCCTAACGGGTAACCTCCACAGGTATTCATATCTTAACAGTTCAAATAGGGAGAAAAAAAATCACATCAAGTGAAGCGTGACGAGATATCTCAGGGTTTTATCAAGCCAAACCAGTTAGCTCATTCCCGCGCGTACTCCCCCCTTCTTTAGCCTGGGAAAATCTTTCATGATACCCTCTTCACACACAATGACTGGAGTCTACAGGTGACGAGTGACATCACTTTGTGCTGAAGCGATGGTGCAGACAGAGCTTTTCACTCACCGGGTTCAACACCAAGATCGCCCTGTAGATCCTGTGTTAAAACCGCAGGTTGATGTTTATTGTCATGAATCTTGTCCCAGAAGCGAAACTGAGCGATTTCTCCTTATATAGGCCAGCTGGAAAGTCAAAATTGTCGATATTGTAACTTAAATTAACTTTTTGGTCTTAATTTAAGGATAGGTTTAGACATTAGGTTTAGCAGTGTGGTTAAGGTTAAGGTTAGGTTGAACAACTGATTGTATGACTTTGTGGCTGTGCCAGCTAGTGACCACCCTGCAGTGCTGCCTCCAGAACAAGATGAAAAACGCTAACCTGCTTTAAAACCTGCAGTAGCCTGCTCTTTTATTGATAGGATAAAGTCATTAATAACACATCATACCAAGTGTTAATATATATGTAGTTACGTTTTAGGCTATTCACAACGTTTTTACTTTTTTAAAGCATTGGATAAAATGTGTGCAAGACCAAATGCTTTATGCACATTACGCACATACGTTTGTTTTGCCTGATGATGTGTTAGTGTGAAGCAGTAGGCCTGAAGATGAAACAGTCAGTGAGTGCGCCAGTGTTTGTTTACTATTAGGCCTGATTTGATGAATGAAAGGCAGCCCTGTCCAGGGGAGCAGCGGATCACTGTCACCCTATTGTCCTGCTGTGGCGCAGAAGTGGGCGGATAGCAGTGTCTCTCTCTGCCCAATGGCAGCCACGACTCTCACGAGTGTGGAGAAAAGCACTTTTCTGCCATCCAAAATCCCTAAAACCATCATCATTCCGTCTCGGGAACCACACTCTGTAACAGCCTCTACCGCTGAGAGATGACAGAGCCAATCTCCGCGCCCGCTGCACACTCACGGCCCTGGGACTGGGAGCTAGGAGCTGCATAGCACCGCCACTCAAGCGAGCACCGCAGACGCATCGCACCAACCCGGGTGTCAGCTCTTTGATTTTTGAGCAAAGGGGAACTAAAACGCGCGACATCAAGGATTTAAAGAGGACTCTATCCCACTATTTTTCTCACTCCACCAGAAAGCGGCCATTTGTTCAATGTCATCATGATCATCTTCTCGTCGCGCAGTGTACTACTGTCAGTCTACTATCCACAGATCTTCCTCATACTTACGAGTGGGAGCTACCTGTAAGTTGACTCAATCACCCGAACCCTTAGTTGCTTACTGGTGTGATTTTGTGTTTGGAGACATACTAAGAATGCATTTCATTTTCGATTATATGTACTCTGCTTTAGAATTGTCATTGTTAAATCTTTCTCCGAAATATTACCGCAGGTTGTTGGTTACGGTAGCCCGTGTTTATGATGGATGATGTTTGCTTCACAGTGCACATCCTAGTCTTATCCTAACGGTTTTAATATAAAATATAGCCTACAACATGCTTGATTAGAACTAGTAATTTAAGACAACTAGGCTATGCAACATGGAGATAGAAAACGATTTCGATATCTTATTTTTGTGCACTTGGGTGTGTATTTTACGCACCGACTTTGATGTATTATTTTGTATTTACCCACATTCGATGATGTTCTAGACGTTACCGTTTAAAATGACTAAAGGATACTCGAAATACATTCATTATCATTGCGTATGCTTCAGGTAGGTAGGGCATCCCTCCGGTCCACGTGGGAAACAACGGATGAAGTCGATGTTAATTACCTGACGTCTTATTTTATGGGCATGTAGTTCGATGAGGTGACATAATACAGTATTTTTTTTTAAAGTTAGGACCCAAATCCTCTTTTACAACATTGTAATGACGGTTGGACACGGTTTC
Organism: Salvelinus alpinus; assembly: GCF_045679555.1. Taxonomy (NCBI): domain Eukaryota; kingdom Metazoa; phylum Chordata; class Actinopteri; order Salmoniformes; family Salmonidae; genus Salvelinus; species Salvelinus alpinus. The sequence continues at coordinate 44,979,803 of NC_092094.1, forward strand.
ATTTGGCCACAGAGTGGCAGAGATGTTCAAGACAATTGAATGAAGAGTGAACATTATTTCATTATTTCCCTTTTATGAATAGCTTTTACGCATGCGGTGGATGATTACCTGTCACAATTTGTGGATAGGGATTATGCTTTATGCATTACATCACCATAGTATTATGCAGATTTACCAAGTTACAATTTAAAGCCACATCTGGAAAAGTAGCTGTAAAACATCGGTCTATGACACGCACATGATTGACACTGGTCATAATTGTATCATTGAATTAAAATAACGAGTTGCTCACGCAGGAGAACGTTTTATTTTTTCCTTAAAAATAATTACCGAACCATACGTTGTATCCATCCCCGTGCTGGAGACCCCAAACGTAATGTTAAAATAGATGTGGTTTATGGTTGCAGTTAAAAGTGGCTATGATCTATGTTTAGTAGCCTATTCGTTTGCACATTATAAACTACATATATCATTTTGTTTTCATAATTTAAACATGCTTTATTACAGTACAGTACCGCAAATGAAATAGGTTTTAGGGATGAGGATGATTTTAAAGTGGAATAAGAAACACGGAGGAATGTGATCCCCATCCTCCATAGTGTTCCTTCCTCTCTCATTACATGTGCAGCTAAATGCGTGTTAATCTAACAGTGAAATTCGGTGAACTACATGGGTGGCAAATGACTCATCCTCAGACAGAGGTATTAGTCAGAACACGCCGTCATTCCAGGAAGAAATATGCAAATGTTAGGTGAATCACACCTTTAAAGTTGTGATTATTGCATCACCTCACCAAATATGATCAGTATAAGGTTTTTAAAATGGGGAACTTTAGAAATACGTTTTCGATTTCCATATTAAACCCTAGTAACATCAAAGTGGAATAAGACATTTCGAATGAAAACAAGCTGCACTGTTAATTTGTTTAAATTGCCCACAAATTTGCTATAACCTACATATATAACACAAATACATACAAGGGTGTTAGACTGGACAGTCAAGATTTAAAAGCTTTTGACTACAGAAACATTTGTTTTGACTTAAAGTAAATAATATGAATTGATATCATATCTTTAGTTTAGACAAATCTTGTAGATTTGTTTCATTTTCACACTTGCTATTTCAGCAAATTTGCCCAAGAAACAATTCTGACAAATCTCACCAAATAAATCCACTCGAATTACCTGCATTGTGAGACAATTGTGGCTGAGATATTGCTCAGTGAGACATACCTGTGAGCTTAATTCTGTGTCACATCAAAGGCATTCGACTGATGGAATAGGTGTGTGTGTTTGTGTGTGTCGGTGTGTAGAACCATGCGTCCCTCCCCTTTACAACACCCTGTCATCGAACCCACCACCTTATAATGTAAAGTTTGGGGGAAGGTTATTTCGCTTTGGTGGCCAGCGTGCACTATAATATACTGTGGGAATCCCTGGATTTGCTATTGTTAACATCGTTACATACTGTAGCCTATAGCATATGGAGAAGAATTGTTTGTAGCTATCGTAGATGATATAGCTGTATTATATATATATATAAATGTGTGTATATAATGTGCATTATACTTGTATTAATATACAGCATGATTACCAATTTACATATTTTGCTTGTGATCTATGTTTTCTCCCTTTGTATCTGTCTATTGGAGTGCTAGCTGTTCCCGGACTGACACTGTGCACACAGAGTCGCCACTAAGCAAACATAATCGCATGTGTGCACTTTGATGCTGCAGGGATTTAACAGCTTAACTGAGGAATGCTCTGTTTTTGCATTGTCTGATGCTTTTGCAAGCCCATGTTAGACAGTGATGCTGGGAATTGGCAGGTGAAAATGGCCGGGATATGATGATACAGGAGAGTAGTAGCAACATCATCATCAAGTCCTCATGACCATTTTAACAGACAGTGAGCTGCACAGTGACTTGTTGCTGCCCGAGAAGATACCGAGAGGTATTACGTTTATTGCTGTTGTTATGGGATATTTAGGATCTATGCACATGATGTAATCCAGAGCATCTGTGTACATTCCTAGAGCATCAGTTACAGTGCACCTGACCTCATGAATAGTAGCATCATACAGTATATGAACCACACATTTAAACCACAAGCTCCATGGGGGTTGTTTTACAATAGAGAAGGTTGGTGGAGCATTTTGATTGTTTTGTTCAGTAGACATCAAGGAACCAGAGGGTTTGAGAGGTGTAAAGAGTTACTTTAGAGCTTTGTGCTTCACTAATTCTTTGCTTTATATCTCAATTTCAGTTTTGAACTGATATAAATGAAAAATATACTGTATTTTCAATTACACTTGAGAGCATTCCAACAGCATTGACCAGACTTTGGTTGATTATACACCTATTTCTCAATGCCTGGTAATGGTGATTATGTTATCTTTGCAAAGGTCAAAGCATTGGTGAGCCTAATTTAGCATATCATTTTGGATATGGAAAGAGGAGAGGTCTGTGCTGCTCATGGTGCAGCACTTTTGAAGCAAGAAGGGATGTCTGAACCGTCTCCCGTGAACCATTGAAATCCTTTGCAGTTTCTTTTGACTTCCCTGGACTCAAATATTAGCATTTCTAAGCATTTTAACAACTTTTGCAAGGATGGAAAGAACTGACACTTACTCACATTACATCCATAGTACATTCTCCTCTAGTGCAGATGAAGTACCAAATAGTGTGAATAAGAAAAAGCTCTGTTTTGCCAAAGATACATGTCATGTTGCAGTTATAGTTTAATTTGAACATGTCATGTGGTTTTGCATTCAAGGTTTATTTTTTGTCTGGAGACAGCTAATCTAGTAAAAGGCATGAGCTTTAACCAGCACGAAAAAGAAAAACACATAGAAAATGTATGCACTCACTACTGTAAGTCGCTCTGAATAAGAGTGTCTGCTAAATGACTCAAATGTAAATGTAAGCTGACGCACAACCCAAATTGTTTTATAGAGGTGTTGACTAACGGAGAGTAAACTATTAAAAGAAAGAAAGATAGAAAGAAAGAAAGACAGCTAATCAACAGAAGAGGAACATGTTAGGTCAACATTCACTCTTTTTGTTCTTTGAGTCATAAGGGCAGTATGGTTTTGTTCCATAATCCTTTTGAAGGGTAATCCACAAATGCAGTCGACCTCTTTCTCTCCCTCTCTTCTCTCCCTCTCTTCTCTCTCTCCCCCTCTCTCTCCCTCTCCCCTCTCTCCTTCTCTTCCCTCTCTCTCTCCCTCTCTTCTCTCCCCCTCTCTCTGACCCCCCCCTTTCTCCGCCCTCTCTCTCCCTCTCTGTCATTTTTTTGCTGACACACAACTTGCCTGCATCAGCCTGCCCTGCTTGTGGTAAAGCCCTCGGAGGCCCTACGTCATACATCAAAGCTGGTGTTCGCCTTTATGCTCTTTTACTGCTCCTTGTCTACTGACATGTTTGAAAGGCATGTATCTGCAGGGTTTGGATGGCTATAAACACACTGATGGAGAAATAACCCCATTTGTTAAGCCGTCTGTTTTCTGGTACGTGACTGTTCCAAACCCATCCAACATGTGTCAGCAATCGGGATTATATTAACTCCCAAAGCGACGATCAGTAGTAGAAGCTCCTAGGTGTCTTGTCATGGGTTAAATGACTGCTTCATCTTTACGCTTGGAGGAACAACACTTCATAGGGCGTGCAGGAGGGCTGGTGTCGGAAACCTTGCGTACTTGCCAGGCATACCGTGGCATTGCTCTACAAATGTGGATAAATGAAAGAAGTCTCGCACAGGAAATATATTTATAGGCGGTGTGTTATGCCGCATGTGAGCTTTAAACTCATACATATCAAATGAAATAAGGATAGCATAGTTGTGTGACTTCTTGGTTGAGAAGTGAACCCTGCCTAAATTTGAGAAGCCCAGTTACAAATGGAAGGCACGGTTGTGCCGGCGTGCGGCTTGCCCACGCCTGGAAACAATTCTAACCACGTTACCTAACAATTAACGCAAAACCCCAACTCATTTCTCTACGATCACGAGCCAAACCAACGCGGAGAGGCATGGTCAGCAAGCAAATAAACACAATGTAATTTTCTGCTTTGGATCTGTTTTCCCATGCTGTGTAGTGTTATTATTCAGCTTCGCATCAGATAATGGTTTCAGATGCTCTCTTTGATTCACCTCTGATCCATGAAATTGTAATATTTTTAGCAAGACAGCACTGAGTGCCTACGGAATGCTCATCAAGGCTTTGGTTGAATTTAATCCTGGTCTGGAGAGGCATAAAGTCTATGTAATGTGACTCAAGTCTATCTGTCCTCCAGTACTGCTAACTGACTATGTTTGTGTGTGTGTGTGCGTGTGTGTGTGTGTGTGTGTGTGTGTATGTTTACCTCTCCATCCATAGGGCCCTGTCTTCCGTGGTGGCGTTGGGTGCCAACATCATCTGCAACAAGATCCCTGGGCTGGCCCCTCGCCAACGGGCCATCTGCCAGAGCCGCCCGGACGCCATCATCGTGGTGGGGGAGGGCGCTCAGCTGGGCATCAATGAGTGTCAGTACCAGTTTCGCTACGGCCGGTGGAATTGCTCCGCCCTGGGGGAGAGGACTGTCTTCGGACAGGAGCTGCGAGTAGGTTAGTCTGGGCACCTTGGGAGAGCTCGTTGTCTTCTGTACCGTGGACTGACGCTGTAATGTCCACAACTCTGAAAGGCATGTTTGCGGACATAGACCTACTGTAAATGTGTGGCGCAATACGTTTGCTACATTTGTGGGGAGGCATAAGGCTGACGTTTGAAGAGTTACTTCAAATCTTATTTGCAGGGAGGACTGGATGGCAATGGTAGTCATTGATCATTGCTTTCGGGCAAAGGATTGAAGCTGTGATGTAAAACAGGTTACATTTTGGATTGAGGATGTCACCATCTCCTCCAAATGGTAGCCTGAGAGTAGAACTCAATTCACTACCAAGCCCCGACCACCCAAGCCTCTTCACAAGCCAAACCCAAGCTGCGCACATCACAGAGTCAAACATTAACCAACTGCACACAACGTCTTTGACTCTCTATTGTATAACAATACACGTTGGCAAACTCAAACTCAAGATGACTTCATATGTTACCGTTACAACAGATTCCAGTCCGATGTGTCCTCATTTCAATCACACCGTTACATTTCTGCAGCGTGGCTTGATTTCCTTTGACTTATGATTTGCGTTGAACTTCTGGTTAAAAGCATGCCATACATTGCTAGCTGCAGCAAACTTATGGAAAGGTTACCAGAAGCACCAAAGTCTAATGGGGAAAAAGTATGGTTGAAAAATGATATAGCAAATGAGGAGACAACTAATGGTATTATTGTAGAGAACGTTGTTGAACAGAAATAGATGGACACATCTGTTGTTAATCTTAGGAAATTGGTTGTGTCCATTGCTTGGTTCATGTGTGTGTGTGTGTGTGTGTGTGTGTGTGTGTGTGTGTGTGTGTGTGTGTGTGTGTGTGTGTGTGTGTGTGTGTGTGTGTGTGTGTGTGTGTGTGTGTGTGTGTGTGTGTGTGTGTGTGTGTGTGTGTGTGTGTGTGTGTGTGTGTGTGTGTGTGTGTGTGTATGTGCATGTACAGACAGTCAGAACAAGCTACAAGCAGACAAACATTTACATTTACGGTGCTTTTGTTTGAAACGGAATTCCGCAGACCTCTTTTGTATGTTTTTTTTTACAGGGACTTTTATACATTTGTTTCATTTAGAAATGTTTGTCGCTGTTAAAGTGCGGTTCGACTATGCATTTAATCCAATAGCTCTGTTAACAATCACTGCTATTTAGGAGCGGCTGACTTAGCGCCAACCCCTCTAAAAGCGTTTCTCTTTGTTGTAAATCTGGCGCTTTTGTAATGGATCTCGTCTCATTTTCTTCTGCGTTCAGCATCTCTTTTGCACTCCTTTTTTTCATATTTTCTTTTTTGCCAAGTTTCAGGGAGACTTGAACTGAACAGTACCACATGTCACGCCTTGCTTTATCACTGAGAAATCGATCAGGTTACTGATACTGCATGTGAACTACGCTGCTTATGTTTTTAGAACATTTGCATGAATAATTCGAACTACTTGACTCATGAACCAGCCACATCTCTGGTCAAAGCCTTTAGTTAGTCGTGCGATTTAACTTTAGGCGGATGTTTTCCTCCATCCTACACCCCCGGAGAGAGAGAGAGAGAGAGAACCTCTTCTCTAGAGGAGGCAGAGATGAGACAGATTTATTTTTTCTCTCGTACTGTGCTACCATACTTTCCTCCATGATACTCACTGACAGCGAAGCCAGGGATGTTTCACTACACTCTCTCAGAGCTAGAGCCAGACAGTGGGTACTGGTACTGTAGAGATTGACTCATACTGGTTAGTGATTGGCTGCTGCCATGGCCAATTACCCGTGAGATCAACCGCTCCAGTACTGTAGGCAGAAAGGTCAGTGGATGGATGTGACCATTTATTGACTATTTATCTCAGGGTTTTATTGTCAATACGCCATAGATTGTTTTTGATACTAATTTGATTTGTGCAATTAGTGAATGATGAGAGTAGCCGTGTTCTTTAATGATGTTGTATGTATGACAGTAGTGTTGTTCAGCGTGGCATATGAAGTCATGGAATACACCTCCTCAATAGACAAATGTTACAGTCCGTCTCCTCCCGAATCTGCAAATTCCCACATAATCATAATTAACTGCAAGGAGAAAAATGCATATTCCACTCCCACTGAAGTTTTTCATTCAAATCCCCCAAATTATGAACACTAAACCTTTCCTATTCTCAATGATCCAGTCTTAGTTTTGGATCGGGGGAGATGCCGTTGTTTTCTGAAGAGTTAAAGATCAGGGAACCACAAGCCTAATGCTTTCTCTCTGCGCTGCTTGCACTTGGATGGAGTCGGTCAGTTTGGCCGGGTTCCGTGGTATTGCATTCGGTTTCCAAGAAAGTACACATTAATAGCTCGGTTATTGAGTAGGACAGAACCCCAAAATTCTTGATTCAAGGAAAGATTCTGTATAAAAAAAGGCCATTCATTTGATACTTATTTCTGTGTTATTATACTGTAAATATAGATATATACTGTATATATATACATCCTTTATCTGCTGATCCTAACACAGCCTTCCTTGACACTGGCAGCTCTGTTAGTTCGATGGGACTTTAAAGGATGGATGGAAACATGGATGGAACAATACTCATTACGGTCACGTCCTTCAACAGTTCCTCTGTTGTGCAAAGAGTCGTTGGCTCTCCTGTTATGTTCTAACTGACACATTGGAGAACAAGGCCATAAACACTGAATGCTGGGTAGTAAAATATGTTTGTGTTTCCTCCTCTGGACACAGAAGCTATAGCAATCTCACTCACTCACGTTGTAATGTGCCTTAGCAGAATGATATTGGCACTGCTCTGTACCTTGAGCCCATAAAATATGGAGTGAATTATCCCGTGCTAACAGAAGTGGGTGTTATTGAATGGTATATTACCCTCTATTAACAGTAAATAATACAACTGAAGTCAGATCCATCATCAAGGCAGGGAGGGGCTATGGATAGTCAAAGCAGATTGTTGCAGTAGGGCTGGTCGGAGACGTGGAAAAGGCCAGGATAAATGGCAAGAGAGTGATACTCAGAAGTAAGGTTTTAATACAGTGCTGAATAAAAGTGATGTATGGTGGGTTGATTACAACCATAATTTTAACCCTAGTTTTTCATTGTGGGAAGTCAACACCTTATCAGTTTTAACACTGCTGTCTACTTTGGCCTGTTGCTCACTGGTCAGTTAGGATGAAAAATGCCGTCTTCAGTTGGAAATAGTTGATGTTATCTCATGTGATATATGGTAGATTGTGGAGAGCATCTACACCAGAGATATCCTGAGCCCCCGAGCCTGGGCACCTTCAGCTTTAACAGCTTTCACAGCCTGAACAGAAGAGCAGAGCACTTGACGTTAGCGATTATAGTATGAAAACAGACACCTTTCAACGGCTACACTCAGCATCAAAGGCAGACGTAGGCCCAGTCGTATAACTGCCCTGCTCTGGTTACTTTCTGTTTAACTTTCCAACCAGTTTGTCACCATAGTGATTCATGCTTTTCATCTCAAAGAGGTTCTTGTTGTGCTCAGCGGTGAAATATTGCAAAAGTTCAATTACTCTGGCCCCTGGCTCATTGCACAAGAATGGAGAATGGATGCAGGACAGGGGCAGGTGAACCTCTCAGTGCACGACATAGGAATGCTGCTTTTATTTCATACCAATACTAAAAGCCCGGGCTGGGCTGGGGTATCCACTTGTTAGAATCTATTAGAGACTGGAGACCTCAATCTACATCCTACATTTAATGACAAAGCAATGCAGTAGTAGTCCCTTCGTTTTTTTGACCAAGTTGCTTTTCACACACAAACATCTATTCAATCATCAGAGAGGAGAAGCTGTCAGACTAGCAGGCCGTTCTGCTCTATGGGCTACATTGCATTGCCTCCTGCTCTCGCTGCACCTTTTCTTAGAAGCAGCAGCCTGAAGGCAGCCGACAGACAGACAGGCAGGCAGTGAGTTGAGTTATAGCGCTGAGCCTGACTCCATGAGTACAACTCTGGAGAGAGGCACTCCAAGGCACGACCAGCTAGGAGTCAAACGGACGGCATGAAAAATGCCTAGCAGCTCCAACCGGTTGGTTAGCAAGCGGACGAGAGGTCTGGGGGCTTTTAAAAGAGGGAAAAACTTAACTGGGGTGGAATGTGGGAGATGGTGGGGGGTATCAGGGAGGGGATGGGGGTGGTTCCGTCTCTATTTCCCCTCGCCTGGGCGCATACAATACAGTATCGTCTCCCCAATGAAGCGCTCTCTCACTCCCACACATCCCCCTGGGGGGTGGGGTGAGGGTTGTAGAGGGGGAGTGCTACTGCTGCCCAGCGGCCGGGCGGCTGGGGTAGGCCCGAGCCAAACAGACGTCTATACAGATAAAAGATGTGGAAGTCAGCAGGTTCATTGGAAGCCACTTGAGAGGAAAGGGTTAGGACAGGCACATACTTGATCAGGAGCTGAAGATGCAAACTACTACTCCCTTAAACAGACCAGCTCCCCCGGATCAGACATCAGACAGGGAGGGGGAAGGGTCACAGTCAACAGATCACCTCGCTCCATAAGTCAGACTGATTAGAGTGGGTTTTTATCTCTGTTTAGAAGTGGGCTGAACAGAGGAAAGGTGAATAATGTTCAAGTTTTGACTTCAACAGGTGACTCACAAGCAAAATGGTATATATTTTTGCCACTGGTCAGATGCAGAAGATTCTTCTCAATTTTCTACGTGTTTATTTAAAGGAATACTGTGCCTGTGCACAGAACATGCATTTTCTGCAAAAGTTATGCTAATATCAGCCCGCAGCATAAATTGATCAAATCAGTGATGAGTTGGTTGGGTTTGTCTCTCGTTCCACAATGGAGGTTGTTTTCATGAAAATCATGATTTTCTACAAGTTGCTCATGCATCTGTACATTGACAACTCTTGGAAGGAGTGCTATCAGCTATCATCAGTTTAAAGGACTCCACTGTTATACTGTGATGTACTATATGAGATTGAGCTGTCATAGGCTAGCTAAGCTCACAGAGGCTGAAATAAATCATGTCTTTATTGGCAATTCAGTCCAAATGAATTCCTTGCCATGTAATGTCTCCCAATTATGTCACATTTTTTCCTGTGGTCCTTTTAATGAGATAAGATGCTATCATTGAAGTAGCAATACATTTCAGGTGTAGATTTGTTATTCTTGGTCATTTGGTCATTTGTCAAACAAGGAAAGTATAGCTTTGTCTAATGAACTGTAATATAGCTGAAGGTCACAATTGCGGGGCAACTAAATACTCCATGCCAATTATAAATGAATTGGTAAGATTTCCTTCCTTTTCTCAGAATCACTTCGTAATTTGTGGTGAAACTGTATCGTAAAAGAATGCAAACACAGACAGTATCTCCATAGAATCTGATCCTAATTATGAGTGACTATCCTCCCAAACCTAACAATGTATTTAAATGCACTGCTATGATCAAAACATACACATATGGTTTAATTTATGCATGTGTTGCATGATTTCATCCAATTTGACTAAATTAAAGGAAAGGCACTTTGGAATATTCATTATGACCAGCTGAAGTTTTCTACAACCACAAATGTTTTCATTTAAATGGAAAAGTCAAATACAAATCTGAAAAGAAACATATTCCCTTCAAATATGAACTTTTGGGAACCCCCCTCAAGGCATTCGAAATGTAAAAGATCATAGAGAGCCGGTCAGAAAATGTCAGCCTTTGCAAAGTAAACACTATAAATGAGTCATTGAATCCCAGGAAGGAGTGACTGTACATTATCATATGATAGTGGTCATCTATTTTTTACGTTTATTGGCTTGTCTTCTCTCCCCATATTTTACATCCAACAGACTGGTGGGGAGTGAAATGTAGTAATTAAATTCTTGCTAGAATAATGATTTGATGCCCCATCTGATTGCAAAAGTCTCTGCTGACACACAGCTCGTAACCTAACACATTCCATTCCACAGCCAAGTGTTTAACCAACCCATCCTTGTTTAATGTAGAGAGGAAAAACACATTTTTTAAGACTGTAAGAGCAACGTAAGTGGATGCTTTGACACCGATGAACTCTCCCAAAATATCATTCATCACTTTAGTAGTATACAACTACAGAGGCCATTCCTTTTAACTTCACTATTTATAATAATATATGCCATTTTGCAGACACTTTTATCCAAAGCAACTTACAGTAATGTGTGCATGCATTTTACCTATTTGTGGCCCCGGGAATCGAACCCACAACCCTGGCAGCGAAAGCGCTATGCTGCACTAACTGAGCAATACTGGACCACTCTCCTCTTCCTGTTGGCTATATTACTCTCAAGCAAATTATTGCAATCAAAGCTGATATGCTATCAGACTTTCTACAGCGTTATCATGGAAAGATGAGAACGCTGTAGAACTTGATTTAATGTGCAACATAAAGCCCGTACAGCACTCAGTAAACGGAATCAACCATAGCCAAGTAACTCATATCATGTGGATAACCCTATGCAGATGATGCTTGCATTGTGCTATGCGAGACTGGTAGCGAATAAAATACCTATGTTTGGAGCCATCATCATGTGGGTCGGCCTAATCCGCTGGCCGCTCCTCCCTGTCAAGCCACTGAGGCCATGGGAAACAGAATGGGACGAGGAACTTGACAGGATGGAAACATGTAGAATGTGTATCACCATCTGTAGGCTTTATCAGGGTCATTGGAGTTGATCATTGGAGTTGATCATTAGAGTTTATCACATTGGAGTTGATCATTGGAGTTGGTCATTGGAGTTGATCATTGGAGTTGATCATTAGAGTTTATCACATTGGAGTTGATCATTGAAGTTGATCATTAGAGTTGATCACATTAGAGTTGATCATTGGAGCTGATCATTGGAGTTGATCATTGGAGTTGATCATTGGAGTTGATCATTAGAGTTTATCACATTGGAGTTGATCATTGAAGTTTATCATTAGAGTTGATCATTAGAGTTGATTACATTAGAGTTGGTCATTGGAGTTGATCATTGGAGTTGATCATTGGAGTTGATCATTAGAGTTGATCACATTAGAGTTGATCATTGGAGCTGATCATTAGACTTGATCATTGGAGTTGATCATTGGAGCTGATCATTGGAGTTGATCAATGGAGTTGATCATTGGAGTTGATCATTAGAGTTTATCACATTGGAGTTGATCATTGGAGTTGATCATTAGAATTGATCATTAGAGTTGATCACATTAGAGTTGATCATTAGAGTTGATCATTGGAGTTGATCATTGGAGTTGATCACATTAGAGTTGATCATTAGAGTTTATCACATTAGAGTTGGTCATTGGAGTTGATCATTAGAGTTTTTCACATTGGAGTTGATCATTGGAGTTGATCATTGTAGTTGATCATTAGAGTTGATCATTAGAGTTGATCATTAGAGTTGATCATTGGATTTGATCATTGGATTTGATCATTAGAGTTGATCATTAGAGTTTATCACATTGGAGTTGATCATTGAAGTTTATCATTAGAGTTGATCATTAGAGTTGATCACATTAGAGTTGGTCATTGGAGTTGATCATTGGAGTTGATCATTGGAGTTGATCATTAGAGTTGATCACATTAGAGTTGATCATTGGAGCTGATCATTAGACTTGATCATTGGAGTTGATCATTGGAGCTGATCATTGGAGTTGATCAATGGAGTTGATCATTGGAGTTGATCATTAGAGTTTATCACATTGGAGTTGATCATTGGAGTTGATCATTAGAATTGATCATTAGAGTTGATCACATTAGAGCTGATCATTAGAGTTGATCATTGGAGTTGATCATTGGAGTTGATCACATTAGAGTTTATCACATTAGAGTTGATCATTAGAGTTTATCACATTAGAGTTGGTCATTGGAGTTGATCATTAGAGTTTTTCACATTAGAGTGGATCATTGGAGTTGATCATTGTAGTTGATCATTAGAGTTGATCATTAGAGTTGATCACATTAGAGCTGATCATTAGAGTTGATCATTGGAGTTGATCATTGGAGTTGATCACATTAGAGTTTATCACATTAGAGTTGATCATTAGAGTTTATCACATTAGAGTTGGTCATTGGAGTTGATCATTAGAGTTTTTCACATTAGAGTGGATCATTGGAGTTGATCATTGTAGTTGATCATTAGAGTTGATCATTAGAGTTGATCATTAGAGTTGATCATTGGATTTGATCATTAGAGTTGATCATTAGAGTTGATCATTAGAGTTGATCATTAGAGTTGATCATTGGATTTGATCATTAGAGTTGATCATTAGAGTTGATCAGGTACTGTGCTGTTATGTGGTGAGTCTGGCTGTGTTCCACTACAGTGTGGGCTGTATCTGTAGCCTTTATCAGGTACAGTAGTCTGGCTGTGGTTTGACCTACAGAGAGTGGGTTGTTAGTCCCCAAGGCATGGCAAAGGTTGGTATGTGAAGCATCATCTGTAGGCTTTATCAGGGTCATCAGGATCTCTTCCGCCTTAGACACTGGGCAGTGTTTTCCATAATGTGTTTGTTGCCTAGGCAGGCCTCACCTCCTACGTCGGGGAACCAGTTGTGTCTGGTCCCCACGGCTGCTCTCTCTCTCCACCTACCCCTCTCCCCCTCTCTCTCAGACAGCATGGGGGTCCCCTATCACCTACAGAGTATACTGTCTGCTGACAGGAGCTGGGTGTCCTGGCCTGCCCTACCCCTCGGCCCCCCGGGGGCCTGATGCCATGGGCCGGGGTGGGTGGATAACCCGGGTGGTGTTATCGTCCGCTGGGATCTGTGTCCGTCTGTGTCCGCCTGGCCGCCAGACGCGGGGGAACAGGATGTGAGAGGATCAACTGTAATCTCAAAGCGCGCTTTGTTCCACACAATCCCAGCACTAACAGTATCCACTACACGCAAGTCGGCAGAGCACATTTACATGTGCCAACAATCACAGCACTATTGAACATTAAAGAGAGTTGATTGAGAGACAGATACAGAGAGGTTTTGGAGGTGGAAATGTTCAAGAGGCTTTAACCCCTTATCGAGGTGACAATATGAAAGTGGGAGCCTTTGCATGTTGTTAATGTCGGGACGATCAGATATCCTCTGAGACTCAAGTGAGTGGTTGAGTTACAGTTTAACCAGTACGTTGGATATCTAGGCAGCGTACTACTTGACAGTTGACACACAAACAAGATGCCAATCATTCAAATTGACTAGAACCTCTATCAATGACATCAAATGAACTACTTTCTGAGTTGCTCAATTAGATGAGGTCTTGACCTGTCCCGACTCATTACAGGATTTTCCGTTCAAGTTAGTTTGATGGATTTTGGCAAGTTTTTTGGGGGGCAGAGTCATCATTGTGTCAGAATCTTTATCTTCACCTCGGGGAAGATAGATGGGAGAAGTTCGGGCACATGAACAGTGATCCAACTGTGGGTCTTAGAGAGGCAGATTGGTTGGCTTCCCAGTATTTAAAACCATTACGCCCCGAATGCCCTCATATTGTTTTTCAGTTCTAACTAACACTTAACTCGTTCTCTCTTCGTCATCGTCCTATGGACCAGAACTTAAGACTTATTCCGCCTGCCTGAGTGTGTGACTCCCACAGCATTACAGTATATATACGCGCTTTGCAATGTGAGTGTATTCAGTATGTACTTCTGGTAAAACAATATTATTTTATTGTACAGGAACATGGCTGCACTAATTCCTCTAGCTGCAAACCTCAAGGACCACAACTTTGTCTATAATTTGCTCAGAGCATATGTTCATAGCAACGGTACATAAAGCGGAACGAAAAACAGTAGTGCAGAGTGCATTAGTCAGCTCGGGGAGAGAGAGATAGAGAAAGAGAGAGAGAGAGAGCAAAAGTGAGAGAGAGAAGGAAAGAAAGAAAGAGAGAAATTGGTTGGTATACAAAGCAAGGGTTTTCCTCTACTGGGGCCCTGGAGAGAGAGGGTAAGTAACAGCACTAGGGCACTGCAAACTCACTGGGTGCGGACTGTGTGTTGTTGTTTTGGGACGTGTGGAGTACATACATGTATGGCATAAACTTCTTGGGTTATCATTAGAAACACTGATTCAGTATTAGTATTTAGTCGCCTTTCCTTTTTTCGGGATAATGCTCAACCCTTTTCCTAGTGGCACTCTGACTCTCTGAAACCGCAATGCCTTTTCATGCCTGTGTGGTTGCAGTTGAATTGCAAACACAAGCAAACACAAACCACACTGCCTAACTGCAACACCTTGTGGCTACCAGCAGGTGCCACCTTTTTTCTTTGTTCCAAGTCAATGATTACATGTGTGCTGTACATTATGGGCTCTCAGTCTGTGCTTTAACAGATTACTTCAAACTAGAACTATAGAACTATAGAACTGTCCTCCTCAACTGTAATGCTTCCATGCTGTAAGCAAGACACTCTTCCTCTCTCCTCCTCCGCCTCCTCCTCCTCTCTGAGTGCATTTAGAGACAGGGGCCTTCCTCTCCGGCAGCAAAGGCCTCCCCCCTCTCTTTTACAGGCGCTTGGCTTGTGTGTAGAGGCCACTGGTCTGCACTGCTGAGCTTAGCTTAGTGTGTATGTGTGTGTGTGTGTGTGTGTGTGTGTGTGTGTGTGTGTGTGTGTGTGTGTGTGTGTGTGTGTGTGTGTGTGTGTGTGTGTGTGTGTGTGTGTGTGTGTGTGTGTGTGTGTGTGTGTGTGTGTGTGTGTTTGTGTGTGTGTGCGTGCGTGCGTGCGTGCATGCAAGGGTATATCGATGTATCCGTATCTGTCTGTGTGTATGTGTGTGCGTGAGTGTGTGTGTTCTGCCTCTGCTTTGCTTGGGTTCCCACCCTGATTCCGTCCGGGGCCCACTCCCCTCTCCTCAGCTCCTCCTCCTCTCTCTTTATCCCTGTGCCCCGGCCCCAGAGCAGTGATTAAGTCATTTGTGTGCTCTGTGACTCACTGGGACAGCTCTCTGTCTGACCCACTGAGGTATAAAGAACTGGAGACCGCGTCCAAGGTGTCCGACCGTTGTTGTCAACGTAATCTACTCACGTTCACATATGCCGATTCATGGACCGTCTATGTCCAGGTTGCATCCGGTTTACGCAGTCCAACTTTACATGTGCATACAGGGGCTGCGGTCAAAACGTGAATTAGACAGCCCTCGGACCTCAACCCTCAGCCCTTGAATGACGTTTGCCATCGTCACAACCGAGTGTACCTTAAATGTCCCTTGCCCAAGCGAGGGAGAGTGATGATCGGTGGAAATCTTGTTGAGCCTGAAAACAACCAATCTGAAGCTATTGATGTACCTAGCAAGCTAACATAGCTAGCTAGCACTCCTGTCAGGTAGCTGGCTAGCTAGTTTTATGGTCTTTTATTCCAGTAAATTTCAGAATTCCCAAAATATGTTTATGAAGTCACTTTGAGCATCATATTACCATTTGCCACCGCTAAAATCAATGTCATCTGTATATTTTTGTCTCACGTGCCGAAAATGCAGCGTGTTGATTCAATTTGACACTTTGCGGCCAATGGAGTTTGACATGTGACTACAGTTTGCTTTGAATTGTTGGTCTTATCAACCCCAGAAGTGATTAAAGTTGTTCACTCTCGCCCTCGAGCTAATTTGAGGGTCGATGGAGAAACTTTTGTGAATTGGACCGCCACATAAGATGTCAATCAGTCTGCATCCAGTTTCGACCGGGATTCTCCTGAGGGAAAGTGGCTAGCGCGAGGGCTGAGGGGGTAAAAATAACACGATTGGACCGCAACCAGGGAGGGGCGCGACGACGTCATCACGTCATCCAAAAACATGGCAGACATTGGATGAATATAAAATGTTAATGATGGGGGAAAAAATCAGCCTCAGCGACAATTATTTGAATAATTCAATGGATGTTTTGTGCACAAAGGTAATGACTAAAGTGTCTTATTAGGAATTTTCCAGTCTGACTTCTCTATGTGGCCACCTAAAGAAATTCTTTTTGAACCAGAGACTCAGTTAAACTGCAGTACAAGACTGAAGGAGCAGTCGAAACCATGCTTCTAGACCGGAACCCTGGCCCCTTGGTCTGATCCTCTGTCCCCCATCACGTACACAGCTCCAAACAAACACAGGCTCTAAAGAGGAAGCACATTGCCAGTCCATAGCACAACGATGGTTAGTTGTAGTGTTTCCAGGCAGCACAGTGTCCAGGCCAGGAGCTCGCCAGAGGGCCAGGGGCTGGCAGTAACCTCAGTACTTGTGAACCAACCGTGGTTTCTACGGCGACTGTCCCCAATGTATCCTTTCTGTGTCCCTTTGTGTCCTATTTTCCTCCCTTGTCAACAACATCAACAAAGGCCAAATGCTTACTTACGAGCCCTTAACCAACAATGCAGTTTAAAAAAATACTGATAAGAATTAGAAATACAAGTAAGAAGGAATTAAAGAGCAGCAGTAAAATAACAATAGCGGGACAATATACAGGGGGTACTTGTACAGAGTCAATGTGCTGGGGCACCGGTTAGTTGAGGTAATATGTACATGTAGGTAGAGTTATTAAAGTGACTATGTATAGATGATAACAACAGAGAGTAGCAGCGGTGTAAAAGGGTGAAGGGGGGGGGGGGGCAATGTGATTTAGGTGTTCAGGAGTCTTATGGCTTGGGGGTAGAAGCTGTTTAGAAGCCTCTTGGACCTAGACTTGGTGCTTCGGTACCGCTTGCCGTGCGGTAGCAGAGAGAACAGTCTATGACCAGGGTGGCTGGAGTCTTTGACAATTTTCAGGACCTTCCTCTGACACCGCCTGGTATAGAGGTCCTGGATGGCAGGAAGTTTGGCCCCAGTGATGTACTGGGCCGTTCGCACTACCTCTGTAGTGCCTTGCAGTCGGAGGCCGAGCAGTTGCCATACCAGGCAGTGATGCAACCAGTCAGGATGCTCTCGATGGCGCAGCTGTAGAACCTTTTGAGGATCTGAGGACCCATTGCAAATCTTTTCAGTCTCCTCAGGAAGAATAGGTTTTGTCGTGCCCTCTTCACTACTGTCAAGGAACTTGAATCTCTCAACCTGCTCCACTATAGCCCCGTCGATGAGAATGGAGGCGTGCTCAGTCCTCTTTTTCCTGTAGTCCACAATCATCTCCTTTGTCACGAGGAGAGCTTTGCTAGTGTGCCCTAGCACTGTCTGTACTCTCTCAGGCTTATAACTCCATTGCTGTGTCATGTGAAATTTGTTTTGTGGTGCACTCGCCTCCGTTTTAAACACAGATTGATGTAAAAGTGTCCGGCTACCACATCCAGAAATGTTTGGGTCCATTTGGTACGGCAAGACATGACAAACACGCAGAGGCCAGGCAGTGGTCAGCTTATGCGAAGGCCACACTCTCACACCCACTCCATACAAGGTTTATTCCTCCATACAGGGTGTAGCGAGCCATCCTGTATGGCCCCGGGATGTTGACTGGTACCTGCTCTCAGGGAAAAGCTTGTGCCTTCCTTCCCTTCCTTAGTTTCCATCTTGGACACTGTCACAGACACTTGCCACTAAACTCCATTAAACATCTGGTTTAATATTCCCCTATTCTTCTCCCCAGACTGTTCCAAGTTCATTGAGGTTTTTCTGGTCAGTCCAATTTTCCACTGGCAGCAGAGAAGGCTATCCCAGGGTGGTTCTTCCTGGAATCCTGTCAGGACTCTGGGGCCTGCTGCCTCTTTAGCCTTTTTCTCTTTCATAAACCACATTCCTGTTCATCAAGCGGGGTCTCCGTGTACACAACTCCCATTCATACTGTACATCTCTTTGAGCATCACGTCCAGCACACCAACACAGCCTTGAACATCTGGCTTATCAATACAAAATAAATCACCTCACGGATCAATGATGAAACTTCATCACCAACACTACTCCATCAAACCTTACACTCACTGATACTCAGAGACTCAAACACAGAAATGGGGCATCTCAAGGTTGCAGCATCAAACATCAAACATCTCCTCCATGGAAGCAGTATCAACACATGTTATTCTGCTAGCTAGTCCAAGCATCAAGCAACTCCCTAGGGTCTTGGGTCTGCAAACATTCCTTGCACAGTTGTAAACAGTCTGATTCAAGAATACCAGTTGTGTGAATTAAAATGTGAATAAAGACATGCAAGCATGATGTTGACGTCATTGTGTGATGGATAATGCTGATTCCCACAAACGGAACTCCCGAATGTGCATAGGATCACTGCAGCAGAATAAAGTGGGTGCTGCTTTCCTACCATTTTCTCTCGTTACTAGACTAAGCACTCTTAGTGTTGGCTGGCAGTTCCGTGCAGGGCCATAACTACATATGAGGACACCGAGGTCTGGGACCTCCGTAATTAAAAAAAATATATATAGAAAAAACAATATTTTGTACACATCTAAATATTGCTCCCGGCGTCGATCAAAGCTCAGAACATTTATACTCGTGATCAACTGACTTCTGATTGCGCCTGCCTCTTTGCGAATGAGTGAGACACGAAACAAACTACCCCAACTACCTCAAATGTCTCCGGGCTCAAGTAGGCAACTAGAGACGCTGCTGACAATGTGTTTGCGAGATGCTGGACAAAAGGCCATTTTAAAACCGACCCACGACTCCTGTGTACAGACATCCCCCAAACAAACAAAAACTGACTCTCGGAGAATGAGTGGACAACTGGTAAATAGCCGCTTATATGTCAGTCAGTCAGGTGGCTAGCTGCCTTAGACACTTCTATTGTAGTAACATTTAAGGGCTCAGGCTAGTATTACTTAGCCAGCTAGAAGAATGAACTAAGAAGCTAACATTAACCAGGAGCACAAAAAAATGGCTACTAAGTTCTTATAATAACTTTGCTTTACAGAGAGTAGATTACCGAGACAGACAGTGATGTGGCGCTCATTGGTGAGGCTGAGGCAGACTGCAATGCATGCAGGAGGAAGCAGAGGAAACAGAGAGAGAGAGGAAGCAAGCAGAGAGAGAGGTTTGTAATAGTGGTTCCTAAACTGGGGGTCAGTCCCCATGTGGGGTCCCCTGAGAAAATCTGTCAAACAGGTTAGTAACTTTAAAAAAAAAAATATATGTTTCAATATGATCATCTCGACATGGCCTAGGCCTACATTAAAATGCAATCAAAATGCAAAAAATACAGTTCAAAAGTTGTCATTACCTTTTCGTTTATATCGGTGGTTGTTCATCTTATCTCGATCACCCACTGCAGTTTATAGTTCATCCGTTACCCACTTTTGTTTTACCACTACATCACTGATATTAATACAGAATCGTAAGTAATATTGTAATAATTCATGTTTAAAGTGATAAAACGATCATCTGTGTGCTCCGTTGATGTCTGTTTGTGCGGAGCTTGATTAGTGTGGCCTAGGAATACACACGTGAACACTATGCAATCTATGTAAAGATTTGATGATTTTATGCAATTCATCATTACAACCGACTGAACAGTTACTGATGCTACGTGTCAGTGTGAATCATTTCTCATATTTCCCCTCTTTCAGGGTTATAACATTGCAATTGTATAGGTAATAGGCTATGTGTTTGTAGATCGACTGAGGTGAATGAACCTACAGCAGCCAAGGTGATAATGGCTGGGGTAGATTTTGCTTGTTTTTCCTGTTTTCCAAATAGCATTTTAAAGTTGTTTTATTGTATAGAAATGCAGTAAATGAGCTTCAACATTCAAAAAAAATTATCCTGGGACCTCACTAAAACTCAAACTCTGGTTCCGGCCCTGGTTCCAGAGCCAACAGGGGGTGTCAACCAATACCAGCCCACCCAATCATCATCATTTTCCCCATGACCAGTTTTAGTGCAGGCAGAATGGGCCCAGAAACAGGCCTGCATCTATGGCACAGGGAACCACCCTTCCTACCCTGGAAACTCCAGTATCCATTCTGTTTTTACCATTACACTGCCCCGCCGTGTGTGTGTTCGGTGTGTGTGTATATTTTGAGTATGTGTCTCTTTGTGTGTGTCTGTGTACATGTGACTTTGTGTGTGCGATTCTGTGTGTGTTTCCGTGTGTGTGACTGTGTGCGTGAGGTGGGGATAGCTCAGCAACAAGATCTCACGGTTTTACCAGTTTTAATTCAGATTCTGATGTTTAACCATGTTTCTCCAAACGTCAAATTTTGAAGTTCCGCCAAACGTCAAATTTCGAAGTGTTTTTTACACCCCAGATTGCTCCTCCTACTCCACATCATTCCAAATAGTTAGGTTAAGGGTTAAAGTTTTTGGATAGGGTTAAACCATCAAGTTTAGGCATTCATTTCGAATGGTTAAGGGTTAAGGTTTGCGATATGGTTAATACCCCAAAATGCAAAATGAGTGTCTACCACTCTGATTGATCACACATATTCACAAATTGGGGGTGGGAACATTGTGGTGATTTTCAGGTGGACATGTAACAACACCCTGAGTGCATCGGACACAAACCAAAACATCTATACAAATGTAACAGCACATCGAAATAGACAAACACGTTTGTGGAATTTATTTCCCCACAAGTTCATCTGACTCTGGGGAAATAGATAAAAGGTCCTCATTGCCATAATCCCGAAGTATCCCTTTAAACCCAAACCCACTTGATGGTAATAGTGCTCACTGTTGCCCCTAGTGGCCAGTTTTGAAGGCGATCCCCGATGTCCACAGGACATGCACAGACATCCAATTTCGAAGTCAATCTGAGCTTTAAGTAACCACAAGCTGGCAGGTCACATCTCTGTTGGTAACCAGGAAGGCTGGTGGTTGTGACTCATTCCTCATACAGTACATACGGCAGGCAGTGGGCAGGCAGTGGGCAGGCAGGCCAGGGCATTAGCAATAGCAGCAGTCATGGCCGGGGCTAGCTCCAGCACGGACTAGCAGCCTCCACTGGCTGTGACCACAGTGTTTGGGGCTGTAAAATAAGAACAATTAAGCAGTGATTTTACGTCTAGTAAGTTTCTAAACTGTAAAATATTTATTTGCTTAGGCAAATAACGTATCACTTTTCACGTTTGAGGTATGTCATGTTTTTTCTGTAATTTGGCTAAATACATTGCAATATGGAGTGGCCACACATTGCTGAACATCAAGATATTTTCCCCTTCCCTCATGCTGGTAGCCTGGTACAGTAGGCCATGTGGACCAGACAGCAGAAAGTATACCGGTCCGATCATAAACTCTCCTTGATATCTGAAATACTTGATTAATAGTATTCACATGAGACGGAACAAACATCAGAGTAAGAAGAAAACACAACCATGAGTTCTACAGCGTGCTTGCTGTGACGTTACAGGCAAAGTATGTTACGTAAAAGAAACAGGAACAGCCATGTAAAAAAAGAAAAGATCCCCCACTCCCCCTCATAAATGCTTAGAGGCCCACTAAAACCCACTGGTTAGTCACCAGTAGCGTTTGTTCTCCCTCCACCCTCTCTCTTTGACGCGCAGAGCCTCTCTACTCTCTCTCACATTAAGGACGGCTCAGGGGACACCTGGGTCACTCACAGTGACAGCACAGCGCCCACGGACCCTTTTAGAGCACAGCAGTCTTTTAAAGGCTGAGCACTGCCTACTGACCATGGGACAGCACTAGTGGATGCATACTTGAAAAGGGATGGTAGAACAAAACATCTGTGTTGACGGCCCTGAACAATAAATCTCATTTGAGACTACATATGTCACACGGCATCACTTTTGCCTGTTGATTGTCCTCTGACCTTACGCGTACATGGCCTTAGCCTTTACCAGCAATACTGAAGTCCTAACCACTGCAGACTGTACTGTAGACAGAGAGAACACCAGAGAGGGAAACCTTTGCTGCCAGGCTACTACAGACAGAGAGAGAGAGAGAGAGATAGCCAAGAAAAGAAAAGGAAAGTAAGTGCACTAAGCAGCCAGGCAGACCTGCAGACCACAGCTGTAGTAATGTGGGCAGCAATACAAGGTGCTCGAGGAGAGGAATTCAGCACTTTGGACAGCACCTAGCTACAGTACTCTCCTCTCTCCACTCTGCCTGGAATCACAGCACCGCATACTTGGAGGCTGTGCTTAAGGACTTTGTGGTCTGCGCTGTGACCATGTTACTAAGGTGCAGGAGGGGAAGGAGGGAGGGACGCAGGGGAGGTCTTGCCTGGAGGGTTATGCCGGATTTCCGTGTCTAGATCAAGTGTGAATAGAATAAAAACGGGAGCAACGAGGTCACAGTACACACCAGCTTCTATAGTGTTCAGTTGTCATCGTTGTAGTTCTACAACTATTTAACGACCTTACTCTCTCTCCCGTCTCCTCTTCTCAGGTAGCCGGGAGGCTGCGTTCACGTACGCTATCACGGCCGCTGGCGTAGCCCACGCCATCACGGCGGCGTGTAGCCAGGGCAACCTGAGCCAGTGTGGCTGCGACCGGGAGAAGCAGGGTTACTATAATCAGGAGGAGGGCTGGAAGTGGGGAGGCTGCTCGGCAGACATCAAGTATGGCGTGGAGTTCTCCAGGAGGTTCGTAGACGCCCGCGAGATCAAGAAGACCACGCGCCGGCTGATGAACCTCCACAACAATGAGGCAGGGAGAAAGGTAAACACCCACATAGAAGAAATGCATCTTTGTCTTTTTAGTTTGGTGTCTGTGCGCATGCATCCATGTGTAAACACCCTAGGCCTGAGAAAGAGTGGAAACCTACAGACTGGTGGCGGGAACCCCTGATTGGGTGACGTGCTGATTGACAAGTCCCAGTTAGCCTCTCAGCAGCTTGTTTTGCTTTAGCTCAATTACTGTTTTTTTCCCCCTACTATAATGGGGTGTATTTTTCTCTAGGAGTGATCTGGCACACTTGGGCCATGTTTGTTTGCTATTAGTCATCCCAGAACACAGAACAACATGAACCATAACAGAGAGAGGGCGGGAGGGAGGGTAGAGAGAGAGACAGAGAGGCATAGTGAACAACAGAGAAAAAGGAAGAGAGAGATGTAGAAAGAAGGAGTGAGAGAGCGCAAAAATGACAGAAAGATGACAGAGGGAGAGAGAGAGAGCGAAAGAAAGAGCGAGAGAGCCTGACTGTCTGCCTGTGCTTCTCTGGCATTCTGGTGACAAATGGATCTAATTAATAAGTTCAGGGTTTTATCGTGTGCTCGCTGCTCGCTGGGGAAGCGGAGCGCGGCCGGCCGCCAGCTGCCAGATGGAGTTCTGCCATGGCCCTCCATCCAGCCCTTTCATGGAATTATGAAGTGTAAAGTCAGGAACAGGATATTATTGCAGTTCTCTCAGCCGTACCAAAAACACAGCACTGCTATTTCACTGCACCCATTCTGTTTCTGAAAGCACAGCGACAATGGTGGAGTTAACGCAGGCAGACTGATATGAGGGGATCGCGGTCAGGTGACCTGTCTGCGTCTGAGTTAGGCCTGGCAGAGGTTTGGTATGGATGATGCGATTCAATCAAACACACGCTGTGGAAACTGGAGTTGTTGGGGGAAAATGACTTTTTCTAGTGCAGTCTGTTGATTAACGAGACAAGAGGGAAACTCAACTAAACATATTTCCAGTTTGAATGGCTGCATTTTCACAGCACAGGAATAATGTCCTTTTCTTTACAGTGTTTGGGGTTTGATTGAAGCTGGCCCTAGACCATTTAACGAAATACTCTGGTGTCTAACAAGTTTGAGAGTCTACTACTTTACCACTACAAAGATCGCTCTGCATCTAGAACATTCCGACACAAACACTGTAGGCTCCAGTTCTGTAAATCCCAAATAAATACAGACAAACCCATGGAATTATTTAGTCTCTCTGTTAGTTTGACCAGAGATTTATTTCGCAGAAATCTGGTCATATCTGACTAATTGGTAGCAGACAAGAGGTTTGATGGACACAGTGTAAAGTAAATGTTTCCAACCATTCAGTCAGTCTGTTTCACATAGACAATCATTGTGGGTTGTGCTGCCGTACTTTTTTGGAAATCCTCATTCTGAATCACCATGTGTGATGAGATTGTTGGTTGACCCTCAAATCTTTAACCTTCTCCCCACTCTTTCAATCGAATATCTGCTAATGAGGGATTTCAAATCACATACAGTGTCAATGTAAGAGTCTAACGGCGTGTATTAATCGATAACTCAGCGTACAAAGTGTCTGATAGAAGTGTCTGTAAGTGTCTGATAGAAACGATGACTACTGCTGGCAAGGCATCGTGCCAGGAAAAAAAACTGCTCTGGAAAAATGCCCTGCCAACAAAACGGAACATCTTATACAACAAATACATGCTTGGTTCTTACAAGTAAAAGCGCCCAATTAGGTTGAGAGTCATGTTAAGACTACTACAGAAGTGTTAATGTATTCCATGTCTCGTACAAGAGCCACAGTCTCTTATTTCTCAATTACTTTATCCTCTCTATTCTCTACAAAATACAGTTTGTACTGTAGTGGTAGAACGCAGTACTACAGTAAGTTACTAGAAGCCTGTTGTAGAACAAGGATTGTCTCATTCCTGACACTAAACTGCTGTGGACACCACACAATATTTCCCAGATGCCCTAGGATTAGGCATTTAGTAGGAGTTCTCTCCTACACTGTGTGCCACATGTTGGAGCTGAAGATGAGCTTGGTGAGGGCGTGGGGTAGGGGAAATGAACCAGTGCTAGTGCATTTCAAAAACGATTCAGTTTCTAAGAGATATGTCTGCTATCTGAACATGTAAGAGTGTTTTGATTCAAGATAAGAGACTTTGAAGTGTTGGTTTTGGAGGATCTGTTTTATTGCGACATCCAGTACTTCATGCATCGAGCTTGTTCATTTAAACACCATGTTTCTTTACTTAATAAACCAAACCATGATCCCAGTGTACACCGTGATCCAGATGCAAACAGTTAATGGTCATCTGTCGAGGATGTCTTCCCAACGTATCTGCAACAAATAAAATAGCCGAATGATCCACATTTAACTCAAGTGTAATGGTGTATGGTTATATGAGATTTAGATGTATTTTCCTCTGCTTTTGATGTGGTCTTCAGGAAGGTAGGGATAATTACATGGTAGAATATTACCAGAAATTGCATTTTTCCTCGCTCTACGGCCCGTGAGGGGGTCTTATCCCCAGGGGGTGGTTTGAGTTAATGAAATATATTGAAAAAATATATATTGTTTTGGGAAAAAAATTGGTGGTGGAAAACAAACTCAATATATTTTAAAATAACTAAAACCAACTCAAAATTGTGTAGTAATGATAATGGACCTACATTCATACAGTTTCTGAACTGTGTCCAGTTCAGCAATAATCACCTAAATGAAAGCTAGACAGTCAGGGACCATAGAACATTTAAAAAACGATAGTTATAGAACAATTTCTTCAGATTTTGATGGCGAGGGAATATAACACATTTTCAGTGCGGCCCTCCAGACCTCGTTGAAGACTGAATACGGCCCCCGGGGCCAAATTGTTTTGACAATCCTGCTCTACGCTTAGCCAGGATGCGAATGTTTGACCCTTAGACGTAAGTGGATGTGGCACAATGCACAGAACAAACAACAAGTGTGAATTCAGATAAAACAAAACTCCCCATTCTATAACACAATATTAAGTAAAATACTTCAAAACAAATGTGTTTGGAATTCCACAGATCTGTCATTGAAAACGGACATCCGTTTCCACTTCCAAACAAAGAGTGCATTTACCAACCATCTGCTGCCAACTCTTGGTTATTCATTAATAGACCCAATATTGAACTCAAATAAATATGTCCTCTTCACTCAGATTGTCTCTTGGTCTTTCTCTAAAGGATGTATATGTAACACTGACGAGAAAACAAACTAGGAAAGCACTGGTGTGAACTGTGAAGCTGACGTTATATCAGAGAAATACCAGCTTCCATAGAAACATGCCGTCCAAACAGTGCTGCAAATACAACATAGACAACAGTTGTCTTTTTCGCCCATGCAACAGTGTGGTATGTTCCCAGACTTTTATTTAAAGAATATTAAGTAAACTCTTATATGGAGAGATGTTTAAACTTGATGGTTTCAAGTATTCAAGTATGATTATTATCTGAGTATGTCCTTTTAAAAATGTCAAGGACGTTTTTAAAGCATTTTGATTCATAAGTATCATGACATTTCTCATACTTTTACCAAGCCCAATGGAGGATTGTTGGACAGAATCCTGTCACATTTTCACCTTGCATTAGACGACTGTGTTTGGGAGGTCAGTACAGTGGCTTGCGAAAGTATTCACCCTATTTTTTTCCTATTTTGTTGCCTTACAACCTGGAATTAAAATAGATTTTTGGGGGATTTGTATAATTTGATTTACATAACATGCCTACCACTTTGAAGATGCAAAATATGTTTTATTGTGAAACAAACAAGAAATAAGACAAAAAAACTGAAAACTTCATCTATTCACCCCCCCAAAATCAATACTTTGTAGAGCCACTTTTCTCAGTAATTACAGCTGCAAGTCTCTTGGTGTATGTCTCTATAAGCTTGGCACATCTAGCCACTGGGATTTTTTCAGATTAAAGGCAAAATTGCTCCAGCTCCTTCAAGTTGGATGGGTTCCGCTGATGTACAGCAATCTTTAAGTCATACCACAGATTCTCTATTGGATTGAGGTCTGGGCTTTGACTAGACCATTGCAAGACATTTAAATGTTTCCCCACTCGAGTGTTACTTTAGCAGTATGCTTAGGGTCATTGTCCTGCTGGAAGGTGAACCTCCATCCCAGTCTCAAATCTTTGGAAGACTGAAAAAGGTTTCCCTCAAGGATTTCCCTGTATTTAGCGCCATCCATAATTTCTTTAATTCTGACCAGTTTCCCAGTCCCTGCCGATGGAAAAACATCCCCACAGCATTATGCTGCCACCACCATGCTTCACTATGGGGATGGTGTTCTCGGGGTGATGAGAGGTGTTGGGTTTGCGCCAGACATAGCGTTTTCCTTGATGGCCAAAAAGCTCAATTTTAGTCTCATCTGACCAGAGTACCACCTTCCATATGTTTGGGGAGTCTCCCACATGCCTTTTGGCGAACACCAAACGTGTTTCCTTATTTTTTATCTTTAAGCAATGGCTTTTTTTCTGGACACTCTTCTATAAAACCCAGCTCTGTGGAATGTACAGCTTAAAGTGGTACTATGGACAGATATTAATATCTCCACTGTGGAGCTTTGCAGCTCCTTCAGGGTTATCTTTGGTCTCTTTGTTGCCTCTCTGATTAATGCCCTCCTTTCCTGGTCCATGAGTTTTGGTGGGCAGCCCTCTCTTGGCAGGTTTGTTGTGGTGACATGTTCTTTCAATGATTAATAATGGATTTAATGGTGCTCCGTGGAATGTTCAAAGTTCCTGATCTTTTTTTTATAACCCAACCCTGATCTGTACTTCTCCACAACTTTGTCCCTGACCTGTTTGGAGAGCTGCTTGGTCTTCATGGTGCCGCTTGCTTGGTGGTGCCCTTTGCTTAATGGTGTTGCAGACTCTGGGGCCTTTCAGAATAGGTACAGTGGGGCAAAAAAGTATTTAGTCAGCCACCAATTGTGCAAGTTCTCCCACTTAAAAAGATGAGAGAGGCCTGTAATTTTCATCATAGGTACACTTCAACTATGACAGACAAAATGAGACAAAAAAATCCAGAAAATCACATTGTAGGATTTTTTATGAATTTATTTGCAAATTATGGTGGGAAATAAGTATTTGGTCACCTACAAACAAGCAAGATTTCTGGCTCTCACAGACCTGTAACTTCTTCTTTAAGATGCTCCTCTGTCCTCCACTCGTTACCTGTATTAATGGCACCTGTTTGAACTTGTTATCAGTATAAAAGACACCTGTCCACAACCTCAAACAGTCACACTCCAAACTCCACTATGGCCAAGACCAAAGAGCTGTCAAAGGACACCAGAAACAAAATTGTAGACCTGCACCAGGCTGGGAAGACTGAATCTGCAATAGGTAAGCAGCTTGGTTTGAAGAAATCAACTGTGGGAGCAATTATTAGGAAGTGGAAGACATACAAGACCACTGATAATCTCCCTCGATCTGGGGCTCCACGCAAGATCTCACCCCGTGGGGTCAAAATGATCACAAGAACGGTGAGCAAAAATCCCAGAACCACACGGGGGGACCTAGTGAATGACCTGCAGAGAGCTGGGACCAAAGTAACCAAGCCTACCATCAGTAACACACTACGCCGCCAGGGACTCAAATCCTGCAGTGCAAGACGTGTCCCCCTGCTTAAGCCAGTACATGTCCAGGCCCGTCTGAAGTTTGCTAGAGAGCATTTGGATGATCCAGAAGAAGATTGGGAGAATGTCATATGGTCAGATGAAACCAAAATAGAACTTTTTGGTAAAAACTCAACTCGTCGTGTTTGGAGGACAAATAATACTGAGTTGCATCCAAAGAACACCATACCTACTGTGAAGCATGGGGGTGGAAACATCATGCTTTGGGGCTGTTTTTCTGCAAAGGGACCAGGACGACTGATCCGTGTAAAGGAAAGAATGAATGGGGCCATGTATCGTGAGATTTTGAGTGAAAACCTCCTTCCATCAGCAAGGGCATTGAAGATGAAACGTGGCTGGGTCTTTCAGCATGACAATGATCCCAAACACACCGCCCGGGCAACGAAGGAGTGGCTTTGTAAGAAGCATTTCAAGGTCCTGGAGTGGCCTAGCCAGTCTCCAGATCTCAATCCCATAGAAAATCTTTGGAGGGAGTTGAAAGTCCGTGTTGCCCAGCAACAGCCCCAAAACATCACTGCTCTAGAGGAGATCTGCATGGAGGAATGGGCCAAAATACCAGCAACAGTGTGTGAAAACCTTGTGAAGACTTACAGAAAACGTTTGACCTCTGTCATTGCCAACAAAGGGTATATAACAAAGTATTGAGATAAACTTTTGTTATTGACCAAATACTTATTTTCCACCATAATTTGCAAATAAATTCATTAAAAATCCTACAATGTGATTTTCTGGATTTTTTTTCTCATTTTGTCTGTCATAGTTGAAGTGTACCTATGATGAAAATTACAGGCCTCTCTCATCTTTTTAAGTGGGAGAACTTGCACAATATGTGGCTGACTAAATACTTTTTTGCCCCACTGTATATATATATATATATATATATATACTGAGATCATGTGACACTTAGATTGCACACAGGTAGACTTTATTTAACTAATTAATAATTAATAAGTAATAATAATAAGTAATTGGTTGCACCAGATCTTATTTAGGGGCTTCATAGCAAAGGGGTGAATACATTTGCACGCACCATTTTTCAGTTTTTTATTTTGGGGATTTTTTTTATACAAGTTTCTTTTTTTTCTCACCAATTTGGACTATTTTGTGTATGTCCATTACAGGAAATCCAAATAGAAATCCATTTAAATGACAGGTTGTAACGCAACAAAATAGGAAAAATCCCAAGGGGGTGAATACTTTTGCAAGGCACTGTAGTTATTGCCAAACACACTAAAATAGTATCTATTTGTTGTCTCAAGAGGTAATTAATTAGAAGTTTTGATAAAAGTGCGGTGGTTCAACAACATTTGAGAACAGCTTGGTCTTTTATTACAGACACCGATCTTAATATGATATTATACCAAGGGCCATCTTTTCTCACTGACCTTCTGTTGACTGTTTTTCCATCATTCATTTAGCAGAAGAGCTAGGAACCTCTTCACCCTGGCCTTGGTTTCTGTTTCCACCCTAGTCAGGTCATTCCAGTATTTTAAAGCTGGGCCTGCCACAGGAATGCAATGTAATGTCATGTAACGCCATGTAACCTCTTACGACACTCTCTTCCTGTGTGTCCATGCAGGTCCTGGAAGAGCGGATGAAGTTGGAGTGTAAGTGTCACGGCGTGTCGGGCTCCTGCACTACCAAGACCTGCTGGACGACCCTGCCCAAGTTCCGAGAGATCGGCTATATCCTGAAGGACAAGTACAACGAGGCGGTTCATGTGGAAGTGGTCCGGGCCAGCCGACTACGCCAGCCCACCTTCCTCAAGGTGAAGAAGACCCAGGGCTTCCGCAAGCCCATGGAGACCGACCTCGTCTACATCGAGAGGTCGCCCAACTACTGCGAGGAGGATGCGGCCACGGGGAGCGTGGGTACCCAGGGGAGGCTGTGTAACCGCACCTCGCCACACACGGACGGCTGCGACCTCATGTGCTGCGGCCGGGGCTACAACACGCACCAGTACACCAAAGTGTGGCAGTGCAACTGTAAGTTCCAGTGGTGCTGCTTTGTCAAGTGCAACACGTGCAGCGAGAGGACGGAGGTGTTTACCTGCAAATAAAAGGGTTTGGCATAACGGACCTACAGTACGGTACTATGACGGGGAGGGGCGTAGCAGGACTAGTTGGATGAGGAGGAACACCCCCAGAGGAAAGATAAATGGACATGTCTTGGAACAGGAACAATGAAAGATTTTACAATAAAAAAGGAATGGAATTTTTCATGTCAGCTCTTCATGGCATCGTTTTGCACAGCAGAATCAAAATGTGCTTTTTAAGAAAGTAAAGGCTAAATATCAATAGGTAATAATACTACCCCAAATCTTTGACTGACTGAGACAAAATAATGTGTGCTCATGTAGTGATGTATTCAAAGTGACTCTAAAAGTTGGGACTACAGGAAACAAATTGTGCCTGGACGGGAACTGTGCATTGCACTCTGGGATTTGTAGTTCTGTTTTTCCCAGAATGGCCTCTAAATGGAACAGAAAGAGACTGGAGATGTGGTAGAAAATGACAGTAACTGTTGAGGGATGAGACTCTGGGAAAGAGTCATCTAAAAGTCTTCTAGTAAGAACTCTTTGGAGTTTTCTTTTGTTTTTCCACAGAGGGAGAGAGCAGAGGTGAATATTTTAGCCCCCAAACAGGAGGTGTTTTCTTTTTGGAGCTGTGTAGACATGAAGAACGCTGTGTTAGCGTGGTGCCTTGGGGCGCACCGAAAGCTGAGTCTCTATAGTAAGCCCTCTGCTGCCAACTGGAACAGAGTATGTCCGTTTTCCAGTCACACTGGAACTGTCTGTTTGAACACTGAAAATAAATGGTTTATTTATGTTATAGTATCTTAAAACAAAGCACTAACGGGTAGAAATGTCTTTTTTGTACTAAGTGTAAAAAATACTTTTTAGAAAACTCTGACTGAAGATTATGCGTGTCTTTTAGAAAATGGTACCCATCCCACTATCAATCCCCCTTTTTTTCTAAAATGGTTTCATTGCTATTGGTGTGTTGACTACAACAACAACAAAATCAACATTAAAGTTCATTTTACAATTAGAATCAATCACATTGGTTCTATTTTGCTGTAGCATAGCTTTTGTTTGCAGTCATTTATGAATCAGATGGTAGGCCTACATCCTGTCTGGGTTATTTTGCATTTTCAGGCAAAGACAGTAGAAAGAGCACCCCTTTCTTAACCGCAAAGATCCTTCATCAATTCTTTTAACGTGATATTGACATGTTGCTGCATGTGTTGTCGAGAGACGCCTCAAATGAAAATCATATTAACTCCAATTTGACTGAGTTTTGAAATGTATTACAAAGAAAAACAAGACTAAGAATCA
Source organism: Salvelinus alpinus (assembly GCF_045679555.1). Lineage (NCBI taxonomy): Eukaryota > Metazoa > Chordata > Actinopteri > Salmoniformes > Salmonidae > Salvelinus > Salvelinus alpinus. The sequence goes on from NC_092094.1 coordinate 45,011,917, forward strand.
AAGTGAATGAAGTCTGCTGGTCTCGAGAGGAAATGCAAGGCGTCAGCCAATGGCTTCATTCATTCACTGCATACAAAGCTGTGATCTCATTCTCATCTGTATTCATTGGTTGCGGTTATGCTATACAAAAGTGTCCGGTTACGTAGAGTTTCAGTGACGTAAAACATCAGAACACATCATTTTGGCACTTTATCATAATCGATCATGACGCTCATCATCTATTTTTTCGTGCTTAAGCTTCATATGTTGATATGAGACGATTTGTTTTTCTGCTGATTTGAGATCATGACGACGCAAGGTTTACTTCTCAGACAGGCCAGTTTCTTTCTTGTTTCATTTTCTTGGTTTTTCATGAGATAGACAGATCTGTCATTGTGTGCACAGTGAATAATAAACGTTACAATTTAGGTAAAAGGTGCTGTTTTATTGTAGTATCGATGTAAATCTAGTGCTTTCATCGTTTTCAATGATGGTATCAATGTAGGTGCTACTCAAATACAATAGTAGTTTAATTAACCGGATAGTCTGCTGACTAAAGCAAACTATTTAATGCCGTCTAGACCTGAAAGTTTATCAAATGAGTATGTGTTCTAATATTGATTAAAACCACTGCAGCCTGTTACTATTTCAAGATACAGTATAAACTCACAAACCAGGGGATAAACGTGTGAAAATGATACGATTTATCTCTCAGATAGTTTCTCATCGCTACACCCACATATTAGAAAGACTAATCCTGAAGTTACTGATTAACATAATTGGAGTCAATTGTTTACTTTGCCATTTTTGAGTTCTCTACAATATCCAGAGAGTTATCTCATTTTTTATGGCAGAAGACCATATATTGTTTGGCCCAAGTGCATGTTGATTCACATAATATTGCGTGTCAGTGCTCATCTCAGTTGCCCATGACAACTGTTCCACCAAATATCCAAAGGGCTTATTATTTGGGCTCTGACTCTCTGCAATGGAACACATTCTTAATATGTCTGGCCATTGTATGTAGAGATTTTAAGCCGCCATTGTCTATATAAAAAAATGTCCCTTATTCAGAAGTTCCAACCACCGCGAATATGGCTATTGGCGTTGCGAAGGAAGCATAAATCAGTAAATATCATAAATAAATAAATCAACCAGCTTGCTGACTTTGACAGTATTTTGTACACAGCACATGTTCATAATAATCTGTGGTTCGTCTGTCTTGATTATGGTACGCACAAAACAAAAGTAAATGATCTCTCGCGGCCCATCGCTGAGTCAGTCAGTCACATGCGTGCAGCGAGTGGGAGAGCAAGTGGAAGAGAGAGTCTTTGGGTTTCCTAAAGCTTCATAGGGAGTTCTTGTGTTGCCTTTTCTGGGTAATTGGGGTTGTCTGGCTTGGATTGTCAGAGCAGCCTGTAAAGCCACATCTTCTCACTCTATCATTGAATAATCGGTCTAACTCAGTCACCATTTGTTGCACATGTTCTTGACTGTATGCCTGCTGTAGTCAATATATCACAATTTGATATGAGATACTATTAAATCAAAATCAAATCAAATGTTATTGGTCACATACACATATTTAGCAGATGTTATTGCGGGTGTAGTGAAATGCCTATTATTGATAGTGTTGGGGAAGCTACTCTGAAAATATAGTTTACCAATCTACCAATTACTTCACACTGGAAGAAGTTAAGCTACCCTTAAATAAACATATCGTTTACTTCACTAAAGTTACTTTGAAAAAGTAGTTCACTACATCCAAAAGACTTTGTGAGAAATTATCATAACTAAATCTTGAAGTGTCATAGAATACAAATTGCAAGAACGGATCTCTCTGTCGTCAGATGTTAACAGTGTAATTTAAACTATTATGCACTAAATATATGTTTCACGGGAGAATTAGGTAGATCTGATGCCGAAAAAGAAAGGAAATTGTTGCCTACTTCACACATATTTTATTGCATTTTTGCAAAAAAAAGTAGTGTGTAGGAGTTCCAGTATGTAGCGTGGCAAAAAAAGTAATTAACTGCTGAAAACACTACTAAGATGAACTACCACAAAGCCACTGCAAAATGTAGGTTATTACTAGTTGAATACATGTAACTCACTATTACCCAACACTGATTATTGATATCAATAAGTACATTTCAAGTGTTATGGATGCCTTTACATGTTGATGGAGTACCTGTACAGTGATTACCTCAACCCTCTGAACCCTCGCCATACTCTCTGTGTTGGCAGCATTGGCCCCTAGAGTCACTAAATACTATAGGCCATTTAAGCAGACACTTTTATCGAAAGCTACTTACAGTCATGCGTGCAAACATACGGGTGCCCTGGAAATCAAACCCACAACCCCGGCGGTGCAAGCGCAACTCTCTACCAACTGAGCCACACAGGACCACAAATAGGGAAGTGGAGCTCCATGCAAATTACCTGTGCCTCAATTGGCTTCTTGCTTTTGGACACAAACGAGTGTCATTCTTTTGTGAGTGTGTTTTTCTAGATGGATGGGAAGGCTGGATGGAACAAGGATGTGCATGTGCAGTCGGAAACAGCAAGTGAGAGAGAGTGTGGGGATACTGTTAAGGAAGTACAACATTGGGTCAAGCTAGCAGTTCTGTGGAGGAGAGAAATTGGTGTGAATCACATTTATGTTATCTTTTCATAAACGGAAATTCTTGTGTTCTCTAATAGTTAATAGTCAAATCCACTTAAGATCAGATCAAAAAGTAAGATAAAAACTAATAGCCTACTCGTCTTTGAACCAATTCATTTGTTGGTAATTGTTAGTTCCCTTGTTGGTTGTTGATAGTTCATTTGAATGTTGAATGGATTCTAATATGGACTCTGAAAGTCAGTCACCCAGACTTGGGTTTGTTTACTTAGCCCAGCTTGAAATTAGCATTTGAGGAACTGAAAAGGGTTATGTCATTTTCTAAATATCCATGACAGATTGATGGAGTAATTTGGATGAATGTTGCATTTAAAATTGAGAACTTGTTATTTTAGCATTAGTTATCAAATCAAATTGTTTTTGTCACATGCTTTGTAAACAACAGGTGTAGACTAACAGTGCAATGCTTACTTAGGGGCTCTTGCCAACAATGCAGAGAGAAAAATTATAGAAAAATATCACAAGGAATGAATAATCAATGAGTAACGATAACTTGGCTCTATACACAGGATACCAGTACCGAGTCAATGTGCAGAGGTACGAGGTAAATGAGGTAGATATGTACATATAGGTAGGGATAAAGTGACTAGGCAACAGGATAGATAATAAACAGTAGCAGCAGCATATGTGATGAGTACAATGAGTTAGTGCAAAAAGGGTTCAATGCAGATAGTCCGGGAAGCTTTTTGGTTAACTATTTAACCAACTATTTAGCAGTCTTATGGCTTGCGGGTAGAAGCTGTTTAGGGTCCTGTTGGTTCCAGATGGTACCGCTTGTTGTGCGGTAGCAGAGGGAACAGTCTATGATTTGGGTAGCTGGAATCTTTGACCATTTTTTAGGGCCTTCCTCTGACACTTCCTGGTATAGAGGTCCTGGATGGCAGGGAGCTGAGCCTCTGTGGTGTACTGGACCGTAAGCCCTACCCTCTGTAGCGCCTTGTGATTGGATGCCAAGCAGATGCCATACCAAGCGGTGATGCAGCCAGTCAAGACGCTCTCGATGGTGCAGGTGTAGAACTTTTTGAGGAATATTTTCAGCCTCCTGGGAGGGAAGAGGCGTGTCGTGCTTTCTTCACGACTGTGTTGATGTGTGTGTACCATGTTCATTCCTTACTGATGTGGACACCGAGGAACTTGAAGCTCTCGACCCGCTCCACTACAGCCACGTCGATGTGGATGGAGGCATGTTCGACCCTTTGCTTCCTGTAGTCCACGATCAGCTCCTTCATCTTGCGTTGAGGGAGAGGTTGTTGTCGTGGCACCACACTGACAGGTCACTGACCTCCTCCCTATAGGCTCTCATCGTCTTCGGTTATCAGGCTTACCACCGCTGTGTAGTCAGCAAACCTACTGATGGTGTTGGAGTCGTGCACGGCCACGCAGTCGTGGGTGAACAGAGAGTACAGGAGGGGACTAAGCACGCACCCCTGAGGTGCCATGTGTTGACGGTCAGCGTGGTGGATGTGTTGCTGCCTACCCTCACCATCTGGGAGCGGCCCGTCAGTTATCCCAGACATAACAAAAATAAACATGACATTTACTTGGGCCAAATTGAGATAAAAAACGAAATTACCAGAAAATTCCAATACAAAATACTGTTTAAATCCAATACATAAAAATGGTGTCAACATGACTATTTTTTACATGATTGTGAGTCATAATCAATATGTCCATGGTTGTTGTTGAGTTTTATGGTATATTTTACATGTGCTATATTTATATCTACTGCTTTGGAACAGACAAGGGTCCACCTTTATTTGTACATATTATGGATAAATTGATATAAAGACAATATTTATGAATAAGTCTATTTACAGAACAGTGGAATATTTTGACCTTTGTACAAAATATACTCCAGAACGACCAGTTGTTTTTCAAAAGTACATTTTATTGAAAACAAATCTCATAATATTTTTTTTTTTTTCATGATGTGAAAAGTATAAATGGTTGCTGTGTGTTAAACGTAATTTTGATTCAGATCTTTTTATAAAGGGGCGCTACATACTGTGAAAAGAGCCATGCTACTTTATTCATTTGGTGGGCGCTCCCACTCGTTCTCCTGTATGTGAAAAACATAACAGCTGGGCAGCAGAGCAGAAGTAAGATGTGTTTTGTTAGTTGTCTGAAACCCTGGGGACCGGAACCACATACGCCCCCCATACTATACCCTTGATGGAGAAAAATACATCCATTTGTTTCTGAAAAACATTAAAAAATATGAGATAGAAAAACAGACTGCTGTGTGCGTGCCTTCTTGTAAAGCAGCTATTGTTTAGTTGACAGAATCATTAGTTCATTGGGTTATATTCTGCAAGCTAATGCATCTGGTCTAATTCACACTGGGAGAGCGCGACGTGTCTGCTTTTCCAAATCAGGGACCGGCTGGGGGAGAAAGAGTTGCAAAGTAACACAGCCATTGAAACAAGTGAGAATGGACACTGGTTGTATCTGCTCCCATGACCAGCCCACATCTATGGTCATGATTAAGCGTTTAGAGAGGGGACAAACAAGAGGGGGAGGTCCGATCCGATGTACACCATTTTGGCAAGAGAAGCGGATCCTTTAACTTAAAGATGGCTGAGAATGTGTCCCAAATGGCACCCTATTCCCCATGGGGCCTGGTCGAAAGTAGTGCACTTTGTAGGGAATAGGGTGTCATTTGGGATGAACTCGGAGTCTAAAGAGCATAAGAGGGGCCCAAAAGGCTGCCAAGTCTCATTTGAACCCAGTCAGATGCCCACAGAGCATAGAGAGGATGAAGAGAGGACAGGAAGCTGGACGCCCACCCTCGTGAGGTCCTGATCAAAACGAGGGAATGTTTTCGCTCCTTTTCTCTGAAAGTCTCTGCTGCTCAATGCCAAATGAAGTGCCTCCGCAGATTGACACTGCAGTGTTATCCTCCTTCAGCTGACAAACATCCTGATTCACTGCTGCTGGAAATGGGGCACCGTTACCACCTATGGTCTAATGGGCCTGAGCCAGAGGCACATGAACCAACTGTCAGCTTCAAGTATCAGAACAGCTCAGGCCTCAGAGAGGCCCTATGTAGAATAGATATGGGGGGTGGACACTAAAGAGGTAACAAAGACACACTAGGCGGTCCTGCCTCACACAGAACTCCCGGAAAAACACCAGTCTAGATGCCAGGGTGTCCTGTCTTTTCCTTTAACATTTCTGAATTCACAAAAGCACTATAGATTCCTAGCTTGGCTCAGGGGATATGACTCCACCCAGTCATTTGTAACTTCAGTGAAACAGAAGAGAACCTTTGGATCAGAGACCCAACCCTTATAGATAAGACACAGCTGCAGCGAGGGAGAGAGGAGAGGGTGGCAAAAAATAAATTACCTCAAAACCAGAAGGGGGGGGGGGGTTAAAATCAAGGAGTCGTTGGAGTTGACATTTGAGATTATCCAGGGATCCAGGGAGAAGAAAGGAAGGACTGTTGTCTTCCAGACACTGAACATCAATTACAGTGTGCCTGGGAGACACATAGAGGACATATGTAAAATTCCCTAGAGTGATGTATCATTCTAAGGCATTCTTCCCTGTCTTGTTTGTTATTCGAGGAACATGTTGGTTTTGGATGAGCTCATAAGAGAGTCTGAAGGCACTGCCGTGCTGCTGAACCCCTCCGTCCTGGTATGATAGCACACTGTAACAATGATTTGGGAAGTTTTACAGCATACGAGGCAATTTGATTGTGATCTTAGTTTGACTTACACTTACAGTGTTTCTGTAAGAAAGGTAAATCAGCTGAAGTCCAAGGATCACCATTAGCTCAAAAATGTTTTTCAGTTCTAAAATGCATGTTGTCCTATTATGTGATCTAAGAACACACCAAAACTCATGAAGTCTACTTGCGATAAATGAAATCAACAGAAAAAAGGTACCTATTTGAGTGCAACAAAGATTGCAACAGTTCTAAAATCAATGTGGTCTTTTATCTGCTGTTAGGTTAGAATGGTGTTTCTCACCAGTTCTTTTACATTGTTTTGACTGCTCGTCTTACTGAAAGACCGTCATTTTGAGGTTTCGCATCATCTGTTTGATATTAGTGGCGAGGAACACATGGCTATTCAAAGGCAGAGGCCTGAGTGACATCAGAGACCGCATGGCGAAGCCGGGATCATATCGTCAGAGCCCCCAGTCAGAGACTTCTCAAACATACCTGACAACATACGCTACCCTGCGTCTTACTACATTGATCTATTGGTGTAGTCTTCATCTATGGGATTTACCTTGGATTCTCCCTCAAAGAGATTTCAATGACCTGCATTTATTCAACAGTACCACGTACTACAGTATATGTAGTCTTCTTGAGTACAAACTTTACCACACAATACTTGTGTTCAGAAGGCTACATCCCTACATGCATAATTGCATCAAACGGTCAACCGATATCAATGAATTGCATATTCATCCTAAATAATCATTGCCTTGTTGAGACTAACAAAAACACAAGGTGGGGGTTTTGTGATTGAATAACAGTCTGAACAAAACTCTAGAATGTTACTGTAACATGAATGTGTAATACATTGATATATTACATACAAATACAACATGATTTACTCATATGTTTCAGGGGGAATATGTTAAATAATGGATATTTAATAACTATATGTAACTGAAACTGTAAATAATTTCAGATTCGTAGATATTGTGAAAGTGAAAGTTATATGTACTGTATGTGTGGAGACGAGACATTAGCCTAGGGAGTAATGACGCCCAATTTGGCCAGCACACCTGTTTATGTTGGACAGGGGCGGTAAGCGGTGCTTGTAAAATACGAGCGAGGTTAATACTTATGCTGTGACGCCCTCAGTCAGGCCCCACAGCTACAGTAAGGACAACATCAGCGCTCCTACATGACAGGATGGGTCTAACCCCAGGCTGAGCAGAGGGGGTGTGTGTGTGTGTGTGTGTGTGTGTGTGTGTGTGTGTGTGTGTGTGTGTGTGTGTGTGTGTGTGTGTGTGTGTGTGTGTGTGTGTGTGTGTGTGTGTGTGTGTGTGTGTGTGTGTGTGTGTGTGTGTGATAGAGAAAGCAAGAGAAGAGGAGAAATAAAATAGGAGAGCAGTACATTCTAAACTTCAGAAGAGGGAATAAGAGAGCGAGAGGAGGAATGAAAGAGAGAGGGGAATGTGTGACTGTATCTACAGTTAGTCTGTATCTCTTAGTGTCTATATGCATGAGTGTCGGTATATGTGTGTGTGTCTGTGCGGAACAGACAGACAGATCCCTTAGGGAAGTGGGTTTCTACATGGAGACATTGGTGGGGAGAGTTCGAGGACAGCCCACACGCGCTTTGTGCAGCGCGGCTCGGTGTCCAGTGGTTGGCTAGGCCACGGCTTCTCCTTGAGGATATTTCCTTCCTCGCGTTTTGTTTTCATGAAGTGAGGTTGGGGTTCTAAAAGCAGACAACCCTTTTCATAGCACATCCATTTAAACTGCCCCCCCTCCTCTAAACCCCAAGCCCACCCTCCTCAAAAGAAACAGAGGACAAAATGCTTTGGAACTCACCAGTGACTGTTGGACCAGTAACAGACATGTAAAACACCAGAAAACAAAACGCCATTTTGTCAAAGGTAATAATGCTGGAATAAAACGGGAACAAGAAAGAGAGACAGAAAGGATGGAAGGAAGGAAGGAAGGAAGGAAGGAAGGAAGGAAGGAAGGAAGGAAGGAAGGAAGGAAGGAAGGAAGGAAGGAAGGAAGGAAAGAAAGAAAGAAAGAGAGAAAGAAAGAAGCAATGCTGTGTTTTCTAGCATTTACAAACCAAGTCCAAACCATAAAATGGCCCAGAACGCCATGCTCTGAGTGATCTGTTCTGAATTGATAAAACAACATCAATGTGCTACACAGCTGAGACCACAGAACTCGATACCCCACAGCCCAAATCCCTGGACATTTGGAAAATATTTAAATTTTCAACATTTTGGTTAGCTCTCACAGCACGCGAGATGTTGTCAACAAGCAAAAAAATTATCTGCCGACATTGAAAAGACATCTGACTTTACATTCATTTCAATGAGGCACTTTTGGCAATGGTTAAACTAGAACTCAGATACAGTTGAAATGTTTGGTATAAAACACTGATTAAGGAATTGATTTACAAAACATTGTATATGACAGCGGCTACATGCCGTTGCCTCGTGCTGGTGCTGGGTTGGAGTAAATGGTAGCTTGTGTACGGAGATGGGTAAACTCCAGTACTGAGCATCTCCTTTATGGGTCTGACTGGCCTGTCTGTGGAAAGAATACCGGCGGAGGTGGTGATTACAGCCGAAGCTACTGATCTGGGTCACTAACTTGGAAATAACTGTTTAACCCCCCTGCTTTTCCATGGGGATGGAAGGTCTAAAGACACAAACACAACAACACCACAGTTCAGCATGAGGTTACCACGACATATAGGCCTACAGTATGCAATGGAGGTTGCGTCATCTCACCATTCAACTCTCATCCTGGGTGACGGGACAACTGACTCACTATACTACATGATTCCCTTGCCGTCATTACTTTCTTGGATAACAGAGACATCGTTCTGATTCAAACCGTTGTCTGCTTTCAGCCAGTTGGCGGTGTTCCGTATGAAAGTAAAATACGAGTGGACTTGTCTATCTCTATCTTCAGAAGATTGATGGCTAACTCTTTCTGTCAGCAGAGCACACCACACCGATGGAAACATCAGAGCCGGCGCTTGTATATTTCGGTCTCCATCTGTGTCACAGGGTTGGAGCGGGCTGGAGTACATGCCTTTGAATATGTAGGGCATTGGACATGAGCGTCATGTGGTTTTGGAGAAGTAAAAGGATGGTTGGGTTGTAATCCAGTCCCCCCCCCCACTCCTCCTCCACCCAGTTTTCCCCTCTTGTCTATGCTGGTCCTATTCACCCCCCCCCCCCCCCAATCCCTCCGTCCCCCCCAGCCCAACCTCACCAACCCGTCCGCTTCTAGCCGCAATCCAGAACCCTAATGCCTGACGGATGCACATAGGTCGCACTGATGATCTAACAGAGCCCTTTGGTCCATCGCTGGGCCTTTGATCACAGCGTTGAACCCCATCTCCCTCCCCCAGCCACCTCCCCCTCTCTGCCCTCCGTGGATGAGTGTGTGTGGGGGATCGAGTTACACCCTCCTGAGGAACAGGCTGCTGACATCTTCTGGCAACACGTGTCTTTGTTTAAGGCTCTCCTCTCCGCAGGCGGACAGCTCTCGTTCGCTCTGGCACCGTAGACTCTGCTTTGCCAAGCTCTGCTATGCCCTGCCCTGCCTGGTTGCTACAGAGGGGGGATTCTGTACTTGCCTGTACAGCCTGGGGAGGACAAACCTTAACGCTCAAGAAAGGCCCAATACCTCTGTGTCAACTTGTTTATATTGTGTGTTAAGATGTAACTTCACTGATCAGTGAAACCTAACCAAACAGACTACTTGAATGAAACTCTGGTGCACAGATAACATGAACTGGACACAAATCAGACCCTGCGATACAGTATGTGATTTGATGCCCCCCTGCACACATCCCTCTCCCACTCAAGATTCACACAAGACGGGAATAAGCCGCTACTTGTTTCTGGATTGCTCTGGCAGGTCACCCGGTGATGGGTGAACTCACAATGAATGAATATTTCACATCCTCCATAATACTTTTTTCCTTAAATCTTGTGCCACAAAACATCCAGTTAACATGGCTTTCTGCCACTGTTTGAAGTCAAATGAAGACGCACACTCTCCAGCGGTCTCTACTTGTGGTGTCCGACAGCTTAACAATGGATGCTGTTTGGTCAAAGAGATACACAAGGTTGAGTCAGGGGCAAATTAATGTGACAGTCTAATTTGACTGTTTGTTTGGACTTGAACAAAATTGTTTGTATTTATTGGTTTTAGAATCAAAACAAATAATAAAATAAAATAAAGTTAGCCTAAACAGGCCAACTATCAGCATTTCATAAGAAATTGATACTTCTTAATTGATACTATGTTACAAGTCATTGTTGACACTAAGAAATAATAATAAAATATAACAACCATTTATATCCTTTGTTTGGTGTTGGCTTGGACATTGCCCATGCATCTGAAGTGTTATTTTTTTCATTTATGTATGTATTTCTTGGTTAAATCTCCTGGTGTTGTGTTGGCGTCCTTGCATCCCCTATCTACATTACGTTTTCACCATCCTGTGGCACATCATCACATACTGTACATGCACACACACACGCAGATGTTTAGACTTTTTAGTTCTGTGGGTGAGAGATTGTAACACATCACGAATATGCCACCGTGTGTGTTGGAAATGTAAACCAAGGTAATGCATTATTATGGGGTGTTAATCAACTCCTTTGTTATGAGTCCTCACGACACAACACGGCAAATACAATGTGGAGCTTTAAGCCGTTTGTGAAAATAAATATCATAAACTCTTTGAGTTGACAGACTAAATGACTTTCAAAGTCGTGCCGATGCTTTTGACTGCAGATGTGTCGTCTTTCAATGCATGGTTATGTGTTCATTTTAAAATCACCTTACCAGTTGTCGGATATGTTCGTTCAATTAGCGGCTTGAGGCTGAAAAGGAAAAATTAATGTGTTTCTAATTTTAATATCTTCTGGTTTTTACATGTATGTATCATCTTTCCAAAGAAAACTTCTGCCCTTACATTTCTCTGTTTTATTGAGCAGAATTGCAATAAAACAGAATCCACGAATACATAAACGCATTAGACCTCATTGGGAAGTGCCATTAGGTCTCTGCAGCAGCAGTAAAATCCATTTTTAACTCCCAGCCAGTTAGTTCACTGCCCTGCGACCCACAGCTACACCTCTCATCACCCCAGCCATAAAAGCCTGCTCCCTGGGCCATGTGGACGACTATGTGGACAGGATGATGGGGCTCAGAGGCAGGCCCAGTCAGACACAACCAGCCAGGCAGCCCAGGCCCTGTCTGTCCTGTCCCCTGCCCAGCATCTGTCTGGTTGGCTCTAGCCAGGCTTTTCCGATGAGTCCAGGTTGGTTTGAGAGGGGAGCTGTCAGACAGTGGTTGTAGGCAGGGCGTGGTGCCTGACCAGAGGGCCGACTGGTCGACCATACAACGCGTGCTAGCTGAGACGTGACCTGGGAAGCCTGTCTACCGGGCGGTGGGTGAGGCGCCAGTGTGGTTCTCATCTCCAGATGGATGACAGCATGGATAGAACTCCTCAGCCTGGACGGACAGAGGTCTGTCTGTCTGTGGCCAGGTTTCCTAGTGTGCTGTCTTCATCAGAGAAGGCTAGGAAAGAGGTGAGGAGTCTTCTGAACATAGTTCAAACTATTTCAGAAAATACTGGTAGTTTCAAAGACATTTACAGTGTTGATCAAATGGTTCTGTAGAATATTCTGTCTTGACTCTTCAAACACATATTTGTGCTGTGATTGACTCAAACATCAATAGACTGAATAAAACCTAAGCCTCCTACTTTTTAATCATATTCCTACTACTCACTTTTATGAATGATAAACATTAGACTTCCCTTTTGACTTCCTCCAAGAAACGTGCCCTGATTTGGCCAGAATACAAAAACACTGCCGCGAAATGGAGGTGGTTAGAGTAGTGTGTGAGTGATGACTGTCACTATGGCAACCTCCTTGTGTTTTCAGTTTGAAGCTGACATCTCAATAGCTCCTGTTGTGCTGACATGTGGGACAGTTAAACGTTCTGTATGTCGGTCATTCCACGAAAAGAGTGCCTTTTTCACCCCTTTGATATTTTAAATATAAATTGTGCACTAATATTGAATTTTAAAAGCCTCTTATATTAAATTAAGTGCCCTTTAATATAGAACACAAGGAGAATTCAATAAATATTATTTTTTTGTATGAATAAAGACGGGCAAACAATTAGCATTTTGACATTACCCTCCGTGATTTTAACCCACTTAACACCAACATTTCACCAAGTTCTCACCATCATTGTAAAGCCCTAGTTATTTTGTTGCTTTCCAAAGTCCTTCCTGAAGATAATTTCGTGATTAGTGGTTCATTTACGTCAGTCCCTCATTTTAAGGTCAACACTGTTACGTGAACTGAACTCTCGTTTAAGGTGAAACTTATTTATTTAAGTGCAAAGTAGGTGCGCTGGTTTTACTTTTTTTGCCCATTTTCTGTTGTTTTGTGGTGGAAAACTGAGCGAGTCGAGCATAACACGTCATCCCTATTACCCATAGATAGACAGGCTAGAAATTATTGAACAGTTTAAATATGTTGGTGAAGCTTACATTCAATTATCGCTCCCTGTTGCACAAGCTTCCATTCCTCCTGTCACAACGGGATTTATGGCCGATTTAAGATGAAGTTGTCAACGCTGTTACTATATTTGCACTTAATAGGCACATACACATTTTTTTTATGTAACCTCTTGAGATGGGAAAACATGATTTTTATTAAGTTGAACATGTGCTATTTATGACAGAATGTTAAAATTAGGTGAAATCAAAAGTTTTGTTTGACCAAGTTACACTTCTCAAAAGACACCACATTTGTGGAATGACCCACGTACAGTATAGTATGAGGTGAAGTATTAGGAAGCCTGTTAATTACAGGGGTAGAAAAGGGTATAAATTACTCCGATTACAGGCTGGATGCAGAAGCAAAACAAACCGTGAGCCCAGACACTTCTTACATTCAGACCAAGCTTTGGCAGATGGATCTAGCCTCAATATCAAGGTTGGAATGGAGAACTTAACCCCTCATTTCACAACTGAATACAGAATTAGCTAGACTGCAAACCCCAATCTACAGGGTAGTGATGGCCATACACTCTTAGAAAAAAAGGACGCTAAGTAGAACCATATAGGGTTCTTTGGTTTGTTGTCATAGGGGACCCCTTTTTGGTGCTAGGTAGAACTCTTTGTAGAACCCTTTGAATATAAAATAGTTTGTGCTATAGCTTGGAAAATAAATAAATGTGACTCCGGATGACAACATAATGATGTTTTGATTCCTTAACATGATACTAACGTGTGTCGCAATACTGGTATCGTCCCGAACCCTACTAAGAACCTTAATATCTTTGAAGGGTTCTTTCTAGAACCCTCTATGAATGGTTCCACCAGCCTTGTTAGGCTTTAAAATGTAACTAATTACAGAATACATTACATATATCATATCATAAGGCCTTTCTTTGAGGGCCTAGTTATACCCTAACACAGTGGTTTTAGTAAACTCCTGGTTTACAGGCCACATCAGGCCATCAAGTCACATGATGCTGGCTTGCAAAGTGCTGTGTAATTCTATTGGAATCCAGCCAGAGTGAGGATATCCAAAGATTTTAATATATTATTTGGTTATTCCAAAATTCATTACAGTTTAAAATGTTCAACAAGTTAAAATTCAATCCATCATTAAGTTTAAATTCCGAATAATAAACAATTCAATCAATAAGTAATCAATTCAAATTAGGCAAAAACAATGGTTATCCAATCAATCAAAAGCAAAGCAAAGGCAATCAACTAATCAAAAAATAATCTTAACAATCTGTCAGTCCATTCAGTCCATTCCATCAGTCAATCAGTCAGTTAGTTAGTCCACAATGTGCCTTTGTGTTGGGGGTGGGGTCTGGGCTGGGCTGGCAGTGGCTGAAAGGAAAAGGAATTCGGGGCTGTGTTCAGGGTTGGTGCTGGTGTTGTGGCTTGGACCGGAAAAACCTGGGTTGGTACTTCTGTTGGGACCTGGACTGGAAATCGTGCTGGGACTGGGACTGGAGGCCAAGGGTTGGTGCTGGGGATCCAGCACCAGTCCACCAACCTGAAAAACATTATAAAAATGTTATTCAAAACAAATAACAGGAACCGGGAACTGGGGCTGCTGCAGGTGCTAAGTTGGGATATGAGTCTGTAGAGGGTAGGAAAGACAACCTGAGGAGCAAGCAGACATACAAGGGAGTCTTACACCCACAGGTCAATTGTGGTACTTCCCTGTGACCTGCTCGCTCCGGGTGAAGGTGTGATTTTTGGTCCCTCTTTCACACCTCGTCTGTTGGTCTGGTGGTGGACTGGTGCTGGATCTACAGAGGGGAGGAAGACGCGGAGGTCAAATGTTGCACTCCCCTGTGGTCCGCTTGCTCCGGGTAAAGGTCTGGTGTTGGACCCTCCTCCGCGCCTCTTCCGGTGTTCTGGTGCTGTGACTGGGTCTGATACTGGAACTGGGTCTGATGCTGGATCCGGGACTAGAGTTGGATCTGCAGATGGAAGGAAGGACAACCTGAGGATCGAGCAGACACCTGGAAGCACAAGACCCGGAGGTCAGTGATGGTACTCCCCAGTGGCCTGCTCGCTCCGAGCGTAGGTCTAGAGATTTGGTCCTTCCTCATTGCCTCATCTGATGTGGTGATGAATGGTTCCTGGTTCTGTGAGAAGGATAAGTGTAGAGGGAGGAAGGGGGAAATGGATGGAGAGGGAGCAGGGGTGGTGGAAGGTTTGTCCATAGGCCTGTGTTGGAACAGGAGCAATTTGACATTAAGGCTGGAAGACAGAGGAAGCAAACAGGGCACAGACCAACCTGGACACAGAGCACTCACAAACAGTTGGTAGGTGTGTTCAGTGCAAGTGCCTCCATGGGGGGCTTTTAATTACCCACAACCTGGTTTCAGAAAGACTGCCAAGGCAGAGAAGACTGATAACTGAGACTATGTAAACCATCTGGAACAACCGTCTCAGTAACGGGTTAAATAAGTCCAACTACTAACAGATTTGATTAGTTGAGAAAAATGTACGTTATTTATCTTTGTGTAGCATAAGATCAATCAATCAATCAATCAATCAATCAATCAATGTATATGCAAAAACACATTCATTAATCAAACTGCAGTAGAGCATGTTGGGCAGTATGATAATGATGGGTGTGGTTTTGAGTGTTGTGGTTTTGAACAATAGTTCTGCATACCTAAGCATACCTCTTGAGCAGTCTGTGTCCTGACTGTTTTTTTTTTTTTTTAAGAAACTAAATATGCTTCTCTGCATTCTGCTCAAATCTGGGTAAAAGATTGAAAGAAATGTGAGTCTTATTCAGTACATTTAGTTATTGCTTACTTTTTTAAAAGTCTACCAACCTTGCCAGCAGGCATGCCAGCTAAGACAGACAAGCTAGTTACTCGATCTTGATTGATACATGACAAATCTGATGGGGCACATGCCCCTGTGCCCCCTATGGACATGACACTTCTGATCACACTCACCTTTGTTTAACACCAACACTTGGGTTCTTTTACACCACTGAGTGTAAATGTACCTCTTTACAGAGTTCATTTAACTCCTGAATCAACTCTACAAATATTTCAATGAAAAGTCAACTAGGTAAAACTGGCCAATTTGCTATGTACAAATATTCCCATGTAGGTACAGTTTAAATCAATCTCACAACTATCCTTTTAAACTCTAGAGGGTTAACGTTTAAACCCTGGGGTAAACAGGCACTATTTAAAATAAAGTAAAAAAAATACAATACAATGCTTACTCAGGTTCTGAAGTGTTCTATGTTGAACCCTTCTCACCTTCCAAATAATCTTTCTTGCCTTCCAAAGAATCATCAAAGAACCTTTTCTTCCAAAAACATTTCTTAGGATGAGAAAGGTTCTAGGTTGAATCCTTTGCCTTAGAAAGTACCCATGTCTTCCAAAAAGGGTTCTTCAGATGAAAATGGATCTTGGTGGAAGCCTTAACTTCTGCAAACAACTCTTTTGGAACCCTTTTTTCTAGGAGTGTAGTTATGAAGGATGAGGGGGAAAAAATCTACACGTCTTGAATTTAAGCTCAGAAAGTAAACTTAAAGTTTAGAGATGTGTGTAGACAAATAAGGTCAATGGACAGCAAAAGGGGTTCAATCTGACACAATGACAAACGAGTCCAGATTACATTATTCATTGGTTGAGGCACAACTGCATACCGTTTATTGCCCTTATGAACAATATCACATAAAAGACAGCAGTGGCATATTGAGCAACACAGGCCATTGTGGCATGCATACTTATTCCTTCAAACTGAAGAGTTTGTGCAGGGGGGAGAGGAGACAGAGAGACAGACAGGTCTGAGAGATGCAGCATTCACACACGATGTGCACTGAGAGGCTCCTTTCTCCCAGTGGCAGGCCCTTTCACAGGTCCCTCCTCGCCCCTGACTGGCCCCTGAAAGGGAGTCGAAGGCCACACCGCCCAGGCGGGAAGGGAAAGAAGAAGCAGTGACAAGTTAGTCTACGTATTTTCCTTTCCCATCATTCTCTCCCTAGTGCACCAGCTGTTAGATGGCTGTGGCGTCTTTATTTGGCTGCTTTTACAGTATAGGCCTAGTCTGCTTCAGTCAAAGGGCTAGTTGAGAGACAAACATTATACAGTTGTTTAAATGTAAGGAATACATTCACATCTGTAACAAAATTATTGTTAAAAAAAACACCCCAAGTGCAAGGCATGAGCTCAGCAACCAATGATGTTAAATCTAGGACAGCAATGTGATACATGAACCTACTGCACCCTCAATCTCTCTGAAGAAGACATGCCATCATCAGCCACAGTGTTTTGGCCATTTCTGGGTTTGGTCTAAACAGGTGCACCACCACCACCACCGCCGCCACCACCCTGATGGATTGGAACGAGTATTATGTCTCTTACTAACCCCATATCACTCAGAATCCACATAAAGACCTTGTGGATTTTTCAGAAGGGTAGTGATGACATTCCATGAAAAAGTGAAAAATTCTTATAGCATACTGTTAGTGTTAGTGGGCCTGTGCCAGAAGATAAATGCCAAAGAATCCCCATGTGTGGAGGTGGTGAGCTAGGAAACCTTCAGAATGTTGGCAGAGAGGTTCCGCATCCTGACTGCACATGTGCAGTAATCCAGCGGATTATGTTTCCACTCGCTTGATTTTACACCACACACACTTTACTGTCTATCTCGTATACAACTCCAAAGAATTGACATTTGTGCACATTTCATTTTCACCCGGTTTACACAAAGTTCTACATAAAACAGTAACTAGATTTCACTTTGTCAAAGTTATTATTCACACATAGAAACTGTACAGATGTAGAATCTTAATTTGAGACAGTTTGCTACAGCAGGAAAATAATCCTGCAGCAACAGGACATTTGAATTATTATGTGGATTATAAATAATGGACATTTTTGTAGGGGTTGATAAATTTTTTGTTAGGGCAACTTTAGAAGCATTTTTAAACCTCAGATAAACTACATAAACTACATAATTACATAAACTACTGCTGTGCAGGAAAATTCTCAGCGACAAAAGAGTGATCAAATTAAGGTGCCACTGGGAGAAAAGAGCCTCTCAGGGCCCGTTGTGTGTGAATGGTGCAGCTCTTAGACCTGTCTGTCTCTCCATCTCCTCTCCAGGGCTCAGACTATCAGCCTCCTCCTGACCCCCCCCCTCACTCTCTCTCTCTCTCTCTCTCTCTCTCTCTCTCTCTCTCTCTCTCTCTCTCTCTCTCTCTCTCTCTCTCTCTCTCTCTCTCTCTCTCTCTCTCTCTCTCTCTCTCTCTCTCTCTCATTACCCGAGCCCCACACCTTCTCCATCTCTCACTCTCTCACTCTCTCACTCTCTCTCTCCCCCAGCAGGAATGTTTGTGTTTTTTTGTTTGTCTTTCTTTATTTCCCCCCACTGGTGTGACACATTTGTTAAGACCACATGCATAGTGCGCATACCTCACAACCAACCTCAAATACACTATACATTTGATCAAATGAAGATCATACATCTGTACGTCTTGTTCTTGCTTCCCAGGCTCCTTTAGATGATCATCTGTGGCCTAAAGTATTTTAGAGTTGGTCTAAGGCACTGTGAGTAAATCGGATTAAGTGACATAGTCATTGTTCCCTGCCAAGGTATTCAGCTGAAGGCTATCCAGTCCTACCTGTGACACTTGAACACTCAGCTTGTTGCCTGCAGAATGCATTCCGTCTGTCAGTGGTCAAGGCAATTAGACAGTTGATTAGCACTTGTACTTGTGTACAGGGGGTGACTTGCATGATCAAAGCAGCATACCAAGAATGTCGTCACATTTGGCCTAAATTGGTTGTTCTGTTGTTGTTGATTTTGTTGCTAGCTCTGTTTTGCATTGTGAGACTTGAGAGACTCTACATCATGTGATTACAAACTCCTGTATGTCCTGATGTAATGTTCTGTGTGCATGTTTCTGTCTGACACTGAGATGAAGCTGGGATGTGCTTCCTTGCCACAGGAAATGAGACGTGACATTGCGTACAAAAAATAATTTATTTGATTGTGACATAAAAGGTGGCGAAATGTAGACATCTCACATCACACTTGCTAGGTTGGCACCGAACTCATGTTAATATGACTGAAGGGTGATAATGCAGTCACTGGTGGTGAGTGGTTGTGAGTCAAAAGAGGACAAAAATAACAGAAGAGGGTAGACAGGGTAAGTGTAAAGTAGATGCTATTGGAGGATTTTGGGCACCGGTTTATGCAACCATATAATCTGCTCAAATATATAAGGGTTCTAACCTGAATTGACTTCCCAAGCTAGCAGTATGGGTGAGGTTATTCCATGCCTGATGCTTACTCAATAGTTGACACCCGTTTTGTGACGGTTGACAACAGAAAGAACGCATCCCCACTCCAAACTAGAGCATTTTCTTTTCTCCAAAACTACAACTCCCATACCACAGATATTTTATATCCCTTTCTATTCTCGTCATTTTAGTAACTTTTCAATACTCAAGCGGACAAAGGTTGTCTAGGTAAACCCTCACATTGCTATTCTTTCTCACAACTTGGTCCCACCCTGGCTAATGCATGGGATTTCCTGACCACCTGCCCGTTCCCATAAGTAGCTGTGCCGGTCCTAAGGCCCAGGCAGGTCAAGACATCCATTCTGCAGCGCTGCGGTTACCATGGTCCAATTGATAATCATTGAGTATGTGCCTTGTGCCGACACTAAGTGGTGAGTCAGGTCAGCGGCCATTCACTGGAATTCCATCCTGAGCATTCCGATGGGCATTCCAATGGTAATATTCCCCCAGGTTCAGGCCAGGAGGGAGGGGAGGAGAAGGGGACAGGTTATAGGTGGTTCACGGCTCTCTCCTAGCTGCCTGAGATATGAGTTAAACATGTGGAATGTTAAGCTGTCAATGTGTGGTCATGGTCCTTTTTTAACTGGTTGTGATTTGAATCACGAGGCCCTGCCTGTTGTGTTTCTCTCCCTCCCTCAGCCATCCGTCCTTCGGTCCCCACCCATCAGCTGTGATTAAAGGTAACACAGTCTGACACACTGATGGCCGTGAGAGGCATCCTTGGCTGGGCCAACAAAGGCACATGTCACACACTGACAGGAGGCCATCTTGTTTTCTATCCACCAGGCCTGTGGAATGTAGTTCATCCCCTCGCCCTCCTCAATAAGCCATTCTAGAACATTCAGGTTGAGAGGCCATTGTTTATCCAACTCTTAAGGGGATGCAAAATACCCCTCGCCATGAGAAACTATGTAGAATGAATGCATTTCAGTGCCTGCATTATCCACCGTTGAATAGACTGTCTTCTCACTTAAACCAGAGTGATCCGAGACCACATCTTAGCAAACGTCTTGTCCGAAACAAAACAGT
The DNA here is from genome assembly GCF_045679555.1 of Salvelinus alpinus. Lineage (NCBI taxonomy): Eukaryota > Metazoa > Chordata > Actinopteri > Salmoniformes > Salmonidae > Salvelinus > Salvelinus alpinus. The sequence goes on from NC_092094.1 coordinate 45,032,184, forward strand.
GAACCAGTGTTGAAGTCAAATGCATGGACCGATAAACTTCCCAAAGGAGAAGTGTTCATCCCCCCCCCCTTTCCTTGAAAATCAATATCAGAGTTTTGACAATTTACAAACATTGCCAACATTACTCAAGAGTAATGAGTCTTTGGCCCCAAATACAAACACAAGAGTCACAACCTCTTTCGTTTCTTGTTTTAAGGAAGTGAAGAATAAATGGTTTTTACTCCCAATATGCTCGGATAAATCTATACCATGTTGGAAAAACATTTGTACCACAGCTCTGGTTTGTGGCGGGCTATTGTACCCAGAGTGGTATTTCACTTATGAAGTGATTCCGTTACAGCTGTCCCCCCCAAAAACCCCTGCACGCACTCACTTACTCACATACAACCACAACCACACACACACACACACACACACACACACACACACACACACACACACACACACACACACACACACACACACACACACACACACACACACACACACACACACACACACACACACACACACACACACACACACACACACACACACACACACACACACACACACACACACACACACACACACACACACACACACACACACACTACTTAAAAACAGGTTATTTTAGAAATTACTCAATATGCCAAGTTGCACATCTGCAGAGCGGAACTGCCAGGCCTGGCCATGTGAAACAGGATCTAATGTCGGCTTGCTTGGTTTCCAATGAATGACATCCTCACGCTTTTATCTGATGAATATTGCGTTTCAATTGCCCTTATATAGCTGGGCTCTCTATGAGGAGAAACAAATCTTGAAAGTATTATTGCATTGACTTTCTTTGGCTGGGCCTAGAATTGATATGGGGGGGTAGTTGTGGCTTTTGTGGTTTGTGTTTATTGTTTATGCTTTGTTTTTGTTCTTCATTAATGCTGTGTTGACGACCACTATCACAGACACTACCGAACAATGATTGAGTCTCATGCAATGTGCGGGCGATTTCCCTTTCCATCTCAAGGCCACGCCGCGGTGTGGCGCAGAACGATTCCTCCTGCCCAGCATGTCTCTCTCTCTCTGAGCTCGACTCGCAGAAGAAGACAGATGCGATAGAAAAACACACACCAAACCAAAGAATGTCAATCTGCGTCCCTCTCCTCTTCAAATGTACTTTGCTCTTGGACTCGTTCCCCATGTTGTTAGCATGCTGTACTTCAGAGACGAGAATGTTCAACAACTGTTGTATATTTAAGCAATAAGGCCCGAGGGGGTGTGGTATAATGGTCAATTTTCCACGGCTAAGGGCTCTTCTTAGCACGACGCAACACGGAGTGCCTGGATACAGCCCTTAGCCGTGGTATATTGTCCATATACCGCAAACCCCAGAAGTGCCTTATTACTATTATAAACTGGTTACCAACGTAATTAGACCAGTAAAAAGAAATGTTTGTTAATCAGCATTCAGGGCTCGAACCACCCAGTTTATAATATAATACTTTAACACACTTATCCAACTGCCTTGGGGCAAAGCACATGCTAGGTCCACCCAGGAGGTTAAATTCAGGTCTCAATGAACCGCTATTATGAAAGTCTCTGTCTCCACAAGTATTGTCTTCAGATGATGTGTTCATTGAATTCTGAAAGGACAGATGTGACTTGTTTCAGGAAAGTAGGCATATATCGCAGGCATTTGAACGTAAACATTCTTTTTTTGTTGTTGTCAAAATGCATTTCTTTGGTCAGAAATGCCATCTGGAACATGTGCACTTTCATGTTCCTTAACAAGAAGTGTATCTTTAAAATGGTGTATAATACTTGTATGTTTGAGGAATTTTAATTTTGAGATTCCTGTTGTTTGAATTTGGCGCCCTGCAATTTCACTGGCTGTTGGCGAGGTGGGAGAGTGTAAACCCAGAGAGGTTAAAAGAGTATAAACCCTGTCTAAGTTAGGAGAAGAGTGGAGAGGGTTGGGGGGGGAGGGTTATTTGGCTATTTGGCTACTTGAATAATCTAAAATCTAAAATATATTTTGATTTGTTTAATACTTTTTTGGTTACTACATGATTCCATATGTGTTATTTCATATTTTCTATGTCTTCACTATTATTCTACAATGTATGAAATAGTCAAAATAAAGAAAAACCCTTGAATGACTAGGTGCTCTAAAACGTTTGACCAGTAGTGTACGTGTTCTTGAGAGTCTCACGTTTGCATACCTTTGCACATATTAGTGTGTAGCCCAAACTGTTCGGATGCTACAGATAGAAGTTGGCAGATCGGCTGTACCAATTTCCTACGAGTCCCAAGACACTTGTGGGGGTCGTAGAGCAAAACGAAGAACACCATTGTGTTCCTGAGAGTTTCATATTTTTTAAAGTTTGTAGGCCGAACCATTCGGACCCTACAGACGATTTTGTGAGAAGACCGATTTCCGGATGTCTCATGGTCTGACAAACACCGCTCTAGCTCTGTCACCTTTCACCGCAAAGTGCGACATAGGCGAATGTGATGGATTGAGACGCATCCAATGCAAAAAACAGATATCTCTAGCTTAACCTGACAGATTTTGATGGTGATTTATTCTGTTATGCTAACCAGATTTCCACAGGAGCGAGGACATCGACCTTAGGAGGTTATTGTAATCCGTTAGGGTTACTAGATACTTGTCCAAAAGGCATTCGAAGAAGACAAAAAGATCCATGAAATGTATTTGGTGTGTCATCATAGTGGTCTCTGACTTGTCGTCAGACTCGCTCAGGTGGAACAAACTTTCCCCTTTTTTCAATGCTGAATTGAATGTCATTGAGAAAACAGAAAACTGTCGTAATATTCTTTTTCTTCTGAATTTAAAAGTAATCCAAGAAGAAATTCTCGTTTTTCAAAAGTATCTGATTACAATATTTTTGCTGGTAATGTACTGTACCTGATTACAGTTACGGTTTTTATCATGTCATGTTTCTCACCACAGGGTCATTTCATTTCAGCAAGCAATGACACCCACCATCTCAAATTGTTCTGAAATTATATCTGTAGTTAGAAACAGATAAGATAAGCATTCCTGCAACATTATTTTGTTGAAAGACAATATGAACTCTGAGAAATGAAGCTAATTGATTGCACTCATTTCAATTCATTTGATTCATATAATATTCATTAAATATAATACCCAACATCCGATTTGGACCAAACCACTTCTTCACAATGACTAAGACTTTTAGGAGTCCAAATAAATGGTCAAAAGACACCCACGGACCCCCCCCCCCCCCCCCCAGACCACACACCAAGCCCACCCCAAAGGCCAGTATACAGTATCAGTTCTTTAAGTTTGACAAGTAGTATGAAGCTGCGGCTTGGAGTATTGTTTATTCATACTATGTAATGTATTCTCAGTCAATTTGGTGATGTACTTTTTCCCCTGCTCAGAAAAATTGTTTCAGAACAATCTGAGATGGTGGGTGTTGAAATCCCTATTTTTTGTGCTTTTTGAGATGGAACAACTCCACACGCTAGTGAATCAAAATAGTAGATGCTCCTGTCCTTGGGTGATGAGATATGATTTTAGGGCCTGCTAGACAAAAACAAACTTCCAGGGCCTGCACCACCCAAACCACAGGGCTGCCGGGAGGCTGGGAGACTGCTGCGACAGTAGTATGTAGTAAAGGGCAGCTGTGCATCACAGATTATACATTCTGGAGTGGCCCCTGTGCTACAGTCAGCGGGTGGAGCAAAAACCCTTGCTCTTCCTCAGGGAGACTCTGACCCTGGATAGAAACCAACCATAGCAGTGTTCTGTTTTCCTCTCTAGGGTAGTATGAAGGCTTGACATGCAAAGCCCTTCAACTACTAAAATAGAAGGAATATATCTCCAACAAAGTCAGTCCACCATGCTTGACTGGAAAAGTCACAAGGGTCTTTAACTTCTTTATTGAGTAAGAAGAATATTTTATTCCAGAACATTCAACATAGAAAACATTGCCACTACTACGCCATATTGAAAGTAACCAAGGGTCATATTTACTAAAGAAAGTCAGGAGATGTGCTAGAAATTGTCCTGACGCAAGCAACTACCATCATGCCATTGTCAGTTTGTAGAAACTTCACTGTCGATCACCTTTGATGCTTTAGCAGTGTAGCATCGGACTCCCCATTTGACAGCCATATGTGACCGACCAGCTTAATACGGTCATGTAGCACAATTTGAAATTGTGTTTTTCACATTGAATAGAAGTAGAGACTCAGAGCTAGAACATGGTATATCATATACTACAGTTGATAAACTTGTAACCCCACTATTGAAAAAATGTCCCTTGAATGTTTTGGTACACCTTTTGGAGCGCTCCTCTTTGTCTTCACCCATTCAGCATTGGTCACACCCTCTTAAGCCTTATCCCCTCCCATCTCTTTAAAAATCAAATCAAATCAAATCAAATTGTATTTGTCACATACACATGGTTAGCAGATGTTAATGCGAGTGTAGCGAAATGCTTGTGCTTCTAGTTCCGACAATGCAGTAATAACCAACGAGTAATCTAACCTAACAATTCCACAACTACTACCTTATACACACAAGTGTAAAGGGATAAAGAATATGTACATAAAGATATATGAATGAGTGATGGTACAGAACGGCATAGGCAAGATGCAGTAGATGGTATCGAGTACAGTATATACATATGAGATGAGTAATGAAGGGTATGTAAACATAAAAGTGCATAGTTAAAAGTGGCTAGTGATACATGTATTACATAAAGATGGCAAGATGCAGTAGATGATATAGAGTACAGTATAGACATATACATTATATTAAGTGGCATTGTTTAAAGTGGCTAGTGATACATTTTTGATCAATTTCCATCAATTTCCATTATTAAAGTGAGCTGGAGTTGAGTCAGTATGTTGGCAGCAGCCACTCGATGTTAGTGGTGGCTGTTTAACAGTCTGATGGCCTTGAGATAGAAGCTGTTTTTCAGTCTCTCGGTCCCTGCTTTGATGCACCTGTACTGACCTCGCCTTCTGGATGATAGCGGGGTGAACAGGCAGTGGCTCGGGTGGTTGTTGTCCTTGATGATCTTTATGGCCTTCCTGTGACATCGGGTGGTGTAGGTGTCCTGGAGGGCAGGTAGTTTGCCCCCAGTGATGCGTTGTGCAGACCTCACTACCCTCTGGAGAGCCTTACGGTTGTGGGCGGAGCAGTTGCCGTACCAGGCGGTGATACAGCCCGACAGGATGCTCTCAATTGTGCATCTGTAGAAGTTTGTAAGTGCTTTTGGTGACAAGCCGAATTTCTTCAGCCTCCTGAGGTTGAAGAGGTGCTGCTGCGCCTTCTTCACAACGCTGTCTGTGTGGGTGGACCAATTCAGTTTGTCCGTGATGTGTATGCCGAGGAACTTAAAACTTACTACCCTCTCCACTACTGTCCCGTCGATGTGGATAGGGGGGTGCTCCCTCTGCTGTTTCCTGAAGTCCACAATCATCTCCTTTGTTTTGTTGATGTTGAGTGTGAGGTTATTTTCCTGACAGCTCACCGAGGGCCCTCACCTCCTCCCTGTAGGCCGTCTCGTCGTTGTTGGTAATCAAGCCTACCACTGTAGTGTCGTCCGCAAACTTGATGATTGAGTTGGAGGCGTGCATGGCCACGCAGTCGTGGGTGAACAGGGAGTACAGGAGAGGGCTCAGAACGCACCCTTGTGGGGCCCCAGTGTTGAGGATCAGCGGGGTGGAGATGTTGTTACCTACCCTCACCACCTGGGGGGCGGCCCGTCAGGAAGTCCAGTACCCAGTTGCACAGGGCGGGGTCGAGACCCAGGGTCTCGAGCTCGATGACGAGTTTGGAGGGTACTATGATGTTAAATGCTGAGCTGTAATCGATGAACAGCATTCTCACATAGGTATTCCTCTTGTCCAGATGGGTTAGGATCCACATGCGAGGCCATGTGCTAAACAGAGCGAGTAGAGTAGTGGACTAAACAACCAAAGATTTCATGACTAAAGTCTTGTTTATACTACATCTATTGCATGTCTGCAGACAGTTGTTGCAGTGACATCATGAAAATTGTATTGTCGTCCAACATCAAAATTGTGTTTGTCTTTATGAAAAAGTATAAACACAAAAACGACAGGCTGCATGACATCAGCAGCCTGGTGGTCCAAAATAGCAAAACTGGTGTATTTTAACACCAACAAACCCATCCATTTCAAAATGAATTTAGTGTACACTGTATGTCAATCTAGCAAACCAGGCAACTAAATGCAACTTTCTGAACAATGTTGTGGTTCATTTCTAGCTTGTTAGCAAACGTTAACTTAGCTGGTTAGCCTGTTCAAATAATGACCATATCATAGCTGATAACGTCTTAACTCATTTTTATTACCTATTACAGTAAAATAAACTCACAACAAGATCATTATTCACAAGTTAATGGCGAGCTAATTACAGAAAATAGCTTACGGTTGTGAGTGTGGTGAAATAAAAGCATGGCGTTCTACAAGAGAATTTTAGAACTTGGACACTGTCTCGTTTGTCACGTCCTGACCATAGAGAGCCCTTATTTTCTATGGTAGAGTAGGTCAGGGCGTGACTGGGGGGTTAGTCTAGTTTATATTTTCTATGTGGGGTTCTAGTTTTGTTTTCTGTGTTGGTGATTTGTATGATTCCCAATTAGAGGCAGCTGGTAATCATTGTCTCTAATTGGGGATCATTTTAAGTAGCTGTTTTTCCCTCCTGTGTTTGTGGGATATTGTTTATGGGTAGTTGTATGTCAGCACTCCATTGTCGTCATGTTTCGTTATTCTTTATTGTTTTGTGTGTTTCAATAAATATAGATGTGGAACCCAGATCACGCTGCACGTTGGTCCGAGTATGCTTCCAGTTCGTACAACGAGCGTGACATCGTTGGCCTAACGTTATATCCTAATTTGACTTTGGTGCAAGTCATGTTGTTTTCATATTACCGTCTCTGGGTAACACACACTATATCAAATAATATCAAAGTTTATTTGTCACATGCACAGGTTACAGAAGGTGTAAACTGTACAGTGAAATGGTTACTTGCATAATGGAGTCTTTTGTTTAGACACTAATCCCAACTCATAACATTACTGCCATGCATGAATCTGCAGGTAGCTAAAGCTAACCAACTAGGTTCAATGTTAGCTAGCTAACTAACATTAGGCTATAACTGGCAATGCAAATGGCTTTCTGAGATACAAATAATATTACTACACAGATCATACACATAACGTTAGCTAGCGAGCCAGCCAGCCAGCTAATGCTAGCTAGCTAGCTAACAGTACGCTTTAACTTGCAATGAAAAATAATTTCTGCCAAAGTTAGAAACGTATAATAACTGAAAATGTAGCTAGCTAGACTCTCTTCCCATATACATGGATGATCGCTTCTCCCTCTCTGTCACGGGTGTCATGGTTGCCCTTAGTTTGAAGATGTAATCCGGAGACAGGTGTTTTATACAATAGCCTTCTGTGTATTATTTTTATACTCCCTCCGCATATTTGCAATCAAACGCCAAAATTTTCTCCATCTCCTTAACTATCATACTCTGCTTCCACTGGGCATTCTACAGATTTCAAAACTCAGTCAACTTCTTCCGTGGCAACACCACTGTTGATTGCTGTTTCAGAAGACTCTACAATGTCTGGTTCAATTAAAATGTTTTTACCTAAATCAGGGAGTTCCTCATAGTCAGCATGGGACGATCGTCCTCCAGAAAGTGGAGAGCATTAGCAACACTTTTGCAGTTTTTTGTGATATCTTTAAAAAAAAAGCAGTGTTAGAAAGGATTACCTACACATACTGAGCAGGTCATTTTATAGACAGAAGCAAGCTACATGGCAGACCAATCCGAACTCATATCTCGTTATGTCCAGCCCACCCATTATCTCAGCCAATCATGGCTAGCGGGAAAGTTCTTGTCTTTTTCTGTGGCTAAACCAACTAAGCTTGTATTTAAAAAAATGTATTCATATTTACAGATGTCATACCCATTTGTTATTTAATGCAACCGCTGTGTCAGATTTCAAAAAAAACTTTACGGTAAAAGCACACCATGCAATTATGTTAGGTCAGCGCCTAGCCACAGAAAAACATACAGACATTTTTCAACCAAGCAGAGGTGTCACAAAACTCAGAAATAGCATTATAAATATTCACTTACCTTTGATGATCTTCATCGGAATGCACTCCCAGGAATCCCAGTTCCACAATAAATGTTTGTTTTGTTTGATAAAGTCTATCATTTATGTCCAAATATCTCCTTTTTGTTTGCGTGTTTAGTCCAGTAATCCAAATGCACAATGCGCAGGCACTAGGTCTAGGTCCAAAAGTTCCATTAATGTTCGTAGAAACATGTCAAAAGATGTAGAGAATCAATCTTTAGGATGTTTTTATCATAAATATTATCAATAATATTCCTTTGTCTTTAGAAATGAAAAGGAACAGAGCTCGCTCTCACAGCCGCACGCCTGACTTAGCTCATGGCATTCTGCCAGACACCTGGTTCAAACAGCTCTTATTCGCTCCCCCTTCATAGTAGAAGCCTGAAACAAGGTTCTAAAGACTGTTGACATCTAGTGGAAGCCTTAGGAAGTGCAATCTGACCCCATTTACACTGTATATTGGATAGGCAAAGACATGAAAACCTAAAAACCTCAGATTTCCCACTTCCTGGCTGGATTTTTTCTCAGGTTTTTTCCTGCCATATGAGTGCTGTTATACTCACAGACATCATTCAAACAGTTTTAGAAACTTCAGAGTGATTTCTATCCAAATCTACTAATTATATGCATATTCTAGCTTCTGGGCCTGAGTAGCAGGCAGTTTACTCTGGGCACCTTATTCATCCAAGCTACTCAATACTGCCCCCCAGTCCCAAATAAGTTTTAAGAAAGTAACCTAACACAGGATACTGTATTTACATTTTAGGTACGTTTGACATACACTACATGACCAAAAGTATGTGGACAACTGCTCGTTGAACATCTCATTCCAAAATCATGGGCATTAATATGGAGTGGGTCCCACATCTACTGCTATAACAGCCTCCACTTTTCTGGGAAGGCTTTCCACTAGATGTTGGAACATTGCTGCAGGGACTTGCTTCCATTCAGTCACAAGAGCATTATTGATGTGGAGAACTGATGTTGGCCAATTAGGACTGGCTCACAGTCAGCGTTCCAATTCATCCTAAAGGTGTTCGATGGGGTTCAGGTCAGGGCTTTGTGCAGGCCAGTCAAATTCTTCCACACCGATTTCGAAAAAACATTTCTGTATGGACCTCGCTTTGTGGACGGGGGCATTGTCATGGAGAAAGGGGAAAGGCCCTTCCCCAAACTGTTGCCACAAAGTTGGAAGCTCAGAAATGTCTAGAATGTCATTGTATGCTGTAGTGTTAAGATTTCCCTTCACTGGAACTAAGAGGCCTACCCCAAACCATAAAAAACAGCCCTAGACCATTATTCCTCCTCCACCCAACTTTACAGTTGGCACTATGCATTGGGGCAGGTAGCGTTTTCCTGGCATCCGCCAAGCCCAGATTCGTCCGTCAAACTGCCAGATGGTGAAGCATGATTCATCACTCCAGAGAAAGCGCTTCCACTGCTCCAGAGTCCAATGGCTGCGAGCTTTACACCACTTCAGCCAACGCTTGGCTTTGCGCATGGTGATCTTAGGCTTGTGTGTGGCTGCTCGGCCAAGGAAACCCATTTCGCGAAGCTCCTGATGAACAGTTCTTGTGCTGACGTTGTTTCCAGAGGCAGTTTGGAACTCGGTAGTCAGTGTTGCAACCGAGGACAGATGGTAAAATTGTGTGAGCTTGCTTCGCGGCTGAGCCGTTGTTGCCCCTGTATGTTTCCACTTCATAATAACAGCACTTACAGTTTACCGGGGCAACTCTAGTAGGGCAGAAATTTGACGATCCTGTGACGCTGCCACGTTGAAAGTCACTGAGCTCTTCAGTAAGGCCATTCTACTGCCAATGTTTGTCTATGGAGATTGTATGGCTGTGTGCTCGATTTTATACACCTGTCAGCAACGGGTGTGACTGAAATAGCTGAATCCACCAATTTGAAGGGGTGTCCACATACCTTTGTATATAAGGTGTATCAAAGGAGGGAATTAAAAGTTGGAAATTTAATCAAATGGCATTTATCCTACATGAGTCTATACCCAGTGTCATAACACATTACGACACGGTCATAACCATGTCATAATATGTCATAGCAGCTGACTTAACTTGTCATAACCTGTTATAATATGGTCATACCACTGTCATGCGACATCTATTTAGACCTGTTGTGGCATATATTTCGCTATGGCTGTTATGACACCGACAAAACCGACCACACAAGGCAAAACATTACATTACACCATACCCTGCTTGTATGTTTATGTAATAGTATATATTTTTTTATTCATCATATTAAATTATCATTGTAATTGCACACATATTGATGTCAGACATGCATCTACCCCCAAAGCTCTGTTGCTGATGACTGGGAGGAATGCAGGAGCAGATTTCAGGAGCAGGACCAGACACCCTCTTTTTGACTGATGACTGATATAAGGGCATGTAGGTGATAGGCCTATCTGGTTTATATGATTATGGCGGTCATATCGCTTCTTGCGAGTGTCATAAAATGCATTTTCTTAGTCCAAGTAAAGTGACACATGATGACCACAACGCTTCATGACAGTGTCATAAAGTGTATTTTCTACAAGTAATTTAAAATATGCTGAAGGAAAAAAATGACAGCAAAGAATTCATTACAATAACAACAAAGGATTAAAGAAAGAAACTTAAAAACAAAGGAAACTCTTGGCATGGAAAAAACTCAATTGAACAAATGTGGGTGTTGACACTCTTATCTAGGTGTGAACTAGCCATAAAATAACACAGTATTTGTCACAACAGGTGTAAATATATTGGTCATGACAGTGTTATGACCATATAATCACAGGTTATGAGAAGTTATGTCAGCAATGACACATTTTGACATGGTTATGACCGTGTCATAACGTTTTATGACACTTGGTGTGAAGTAAAGTGTTACCAAATAATCATATATTACTAGATTGGATTACATCACACAGACTTAATGTCCTCTTTACCTATAGGAAATCTATGGACCCATGGCGGTAATCCCGAGAGGCTAAAAGGCTCTTGGCCTGCACCCTGTACCCTCTGTCTTGTGGCCAGCCCTGTTGATATGTGGGGAAGGGAGCAGCCTGGCTGGTCAGGGAGAGGCTGGAGGGAAAACAGCAGGGCCCAGGCTGGTGGCTGGGCATAGAGAGAGAGACAGCCTAGCCCCATTCCCAGTCCCCATCTCTGTCCAAGCAGCGGCTCGCTGACTGAGCTTCCTTCACAGTGCCCACTGCAGCCCAGCACCCGCTGCTCCCTCTCCCGCCGCGGTGTGGCCAATACCCAGCCACAGGAAGTGTCTCCCACCGCTCCCTCTCTTTTCCTCCTCTACTCCTCTCCCTCCCGGCGTGGAAACTATTAGCAGGGTTCCATGGAGCTGTGTGGGAAGGTTATCGTTCAGGCAGCTCTCTCTCTCTCTCTCCCTCCCCCTCTCTCTCCCCCTCTCTCTCCCTCTCTCTCTCCCTCTCTCTCTCTCCCTCTCTCTCTCTCCCTCTCTCTCTCTCTCTCCCTCTCTCTCTCTCTCTCTCCCTCTCTCTCCCTCTCTCTCTCCCTCTCTCTCTCCCTCTCTCTCTCCCTCTCTCTCTCCCTCTCTCTCTCTCTCTCTCCCTCTCTCTCTCCCTCTCTCCCTCTCTCCCTCTCTCCCTCTCTCTCTCCCTCCCTCTCTCCCTCTCTCCCTCTCTCCCTCTCACACACACACACACACACACACACACACACACACACACACACACACACACACACACACACACACACACACACACACACACACACACACACACACACACACACACACACACACACACACACACACACACACACGTAAAGTAAACTCCACCACACAGCCCAATATAGAGGGGAGACTCACTTCACTTCACTTGGCTTTGCCCTCTTCTTTTTCAACCTCCACACCACAGGGTACGGATTTTTCCTGATACGCGCGTGGTGAAAATGCGTAAGACCTGACCTTTTTTCTGCTCCCTTGTGTGTCACAGGCAGGAGTGACATGGGAGGAAGGAAAATGTGATCGCAAGCAAACTGCAAAACAGTTAAAGTGTCAACACGAAGACAGAAAAGAGTAATAAGGGTTAGGGTTACAACAGGACAAGTTGAGAGCTGAGTGTAATGTACCTGCTCTGTGGGCACTGAGTCCAGTCTGTACTGCTCTCCTCTTATACCCTAATCTTCCTCCGCTTCTCCTTCTTCAGAGGCTCATGTTGCATTGGGCAGCCTCACTGAAAGACCTCCATTTAAACACACACCTGCTAACAAACGGCAACAATGGCGTGCATGGCTGCCAGTTCAGTGAGCTACTCACACTGACCCCTCTCTCTCGGCCCCCTGCCGGATATTAAACTGCCTCTATTTACCCCGATTGGCACACAGCTCAGCTCCCAGCACAGCAGTAATGTTAAAGCACAGTGCAGACCGCATGTGTCAGGGGTGTCCTCAATCGACCATTGTCGAGAGACTGAGAAGCGTCTGCTAAGAATGCTAAGGTAAAACTGAGGTTTAGATCATTCTTAGATTTTGGAGAAGACCTTGGTAAAGGCATATGAGTAAATCCTTGACAAAAAGGTACTACTTCACTACTTCTGCAGGTGCCCAAAGATAGATCAAATGGTGTGTCTAGCTTGCTATTAGCAATGAACTTCAGGGGTCAATCCCCATGCTAATACCATCGCTGTAACTCTCCTCCCTCTCTTTCCTATTGATTATCGGGCCACATGTATTTATCACCGTGCTTAAAACAGAATAACGGAGTTTCAACATGTTCTTTAGTAGGTTGTAAAATGAGAACCATGAAATGAAAAGATTGCCTGTATTGAGATAAACTGTGTCTCCTCCTCCTTGGTGGACGTACAGGGGTAAAGCCATGCTGGGAGCCGGTAACACCGATGGCTACCATTCTTCAGATGGGACCATTCTCCAGCACAGCTCAGCCCTGGCCACTCCTTTTGTGTGCTCTGAGGGGGGCAACCCATTCAGGCCTATCTGAGGGATAATAGCACACTGGCCCACTCCCCTCAGCAGCCCCATCCTCCCATAAAATTCCCCTCTTTAATTGCATTCCCTGGAAGCCAGGAGGAGAAGAAGAAGAGGAAAAATGCAAAGGAGAAGAAGAAAAAAAAGAAGAATCTATAGCGGGGAGGCTTTATTCATCCAAGACTACACATTGTTTTGAAACAACAAACTGTGAACCCAGTTTCTATGAAGAAAGAGGCACAACGGTCAAAAGGACCATGTGGAGGACTGGCCCACCGGTTTCCAATTGAGCCGGGCCTGGCTTCTTTAATGACCGATCGGGTTGAGAATTAATCCCCCCTGGCTGGTAATAGAAGTCTCTTTAGAGGCTCAATTGCCATTGGTGGGACACAGGGGGACTGTTGTGTCCTGGGGATTAGAGCCGGCGGGGGAATCAAAAGGCACTTTACAATACAGTAATCAGCATGTTTTCACTCTGAAAAGCCCTCCCAGTCCCCCATTTAGAAAACACAGAGAATTACTCCTTTTCTGCTCTCTACAAACCCATTCAGTTACCTGTTTTATTATATGGATTACTCCTATGTGTTTTGTGGACCCCACTGCTAGGCAGGCCGGGGCGAAGGTGAAGAAGTGTACCACTCTAGAGGGGTGAGTGAGTGAAGGGGAGTGAAAGGTTGTCCCACTGCCTCGTTCCCCAGGCTGAGCCAGGCCTCTCCTCACCTCTATGGACACAGGAATTCTCAACCCCCACTGCCCCCCCCCTCGAAGTTAACCCTTTACTGTCTAGACTCAGTTCAACCAGACCTTCTCACTGCACGGATCCACAACAAGCAAGTGGTGGACATTGGTCACGATGTGGACAATGTAATAATCATCAGATGTTAGGTATCAAATCCAAGCGCTTGAAAATGTTCACTGAGCGTTATAACGTGAGGGTCTGTCAATTTGGTCAGCTTTCATATAATCAAAGAAAGGAATAGGGAAACTTCCCAAAGCCATACAAGTTCCTATTCAGCTTTAGTTTGATTGTTAATAATGTGTACCATAAGGTAATGACAATACTGGAAATGAATAGCAGAACACAGAGCTGCATATTTTAGACTTGAGAACTAAAAGTAATTATATGGGTAGAAATGTTGAGTGATGAAAAAAACGGCATGCGACTGAAAACAAGGACCATCTGGGAAGAGAGGAGGAATGGAGGAATGCACCACAGCAACGCATAATGATATCAAAGCTGCTATTATGCTGCCCATCGTTACAGAAGCCTGATCTGGTATCATGAAAGCGGAACCCCTTGTGCCGGGGATGAGGACAGGACGTATTCCATTTCTCTGTTCTTCAACTTCCTGATGAAAACAATCACGGTCCATCTGCCTTCATTTACAGTACATCACCACCCACGGGTCTCATTGATCTCTGTAACAAAACAAGCACTGTGTATGTCAGACTGAGACTTAGCTATAGGCAAATCACAAACTTCTCCCTACCCTTGACTTTTTGACACTCCTCGACCAATCAGAGGCATCGAAAACAAAACATTTCAGAATGTCAAGGAAAGGGTATTTCATAACCAAATGGACACCTCTTAAACGTCAACAAACCTGACATTTGCAACAGTATATGCAGTGAAGCGTTGACCTGTTGTTAGCTCAACCCCTTGCTCTATGAGCCGCCGCTTGTGGACTAACAAACCATTAACATACCAGAGCCAACCAACGCAGAGAGAAAGTGGAAAAATTCCCTGTCATGTTTGCTTACCCTACAGCCAGCCTATTAGGAGGTGTTGTGAACAATACAGCTCAGATGAGTCATGGGGTTTAAAGACGTAGCTAGAGAGGAGGAGGAGGAGGGGGAGGAGGAGGAGGGCAGTGATGCAAAGACCAGGCACAGACCAGGTTCACAGAAGGGCAGAGATGCTAGGTAAACTGACCGCTGAAAGGAGAAGTTGGTCAATGATCAGAGATCAGAGAACCTCAGTTCAGACCTCTTCTGTGGGATCACACTCCAAAGGTCAGACCAGAGCCTTTTATAGAGAATATCATAACATACTGTAAGGCTCTGGATTAGACAGGTGGACAGAGGAAGCAGACAGGCTCTGTGTAAATGTTCCTACACTCTAAAAAGATGCTGGGCCCTGGGTAAATAGTGGACAGAACACACATTGGGTTATTTTTGACTCAGACAGTTGGGTCACTTAGTTGGGTTATTGAGCTATGATCCACCGGGTCAGATCAGAATACTGGAGGCGTGGTTTAGTAGGGGTGTGTCTTTCAGGTGTTTTGGCCACCCGTGATAGTAAATGTTGTCCCGGTTCATCTGTTCTGTTGTATTGTCAGCCCATGTTAAGGTTGAGTACGAACACTTTTGTTGTTTAGAGGCTTAAACAAGTTAAGTGCCTATGTGTATCCCAATGTTAAGGTAGTTACTACTTTGTTGTGATATGTAAATAATAATGTTATTAACCCTTTCTAACACATAGCAACTGTCGACGGCTGTTAATTAAATTACCGTAGCTAAATTGACGTGCTAAGAACTTGCTGTCTTATTCACATGCCTGTTGTCATCAACCAGAAACCGGAAACAGGGTATGCTGTCACATGACCTTTTACTCAAAGTGACGGCGCAAATTTTCACAGAGCAAGAGGCTATACAGTTGAAAACGGAAGTTTACATACACCTTAGCCAAATACATTTAAACTCAGTTTTTCACAGTTCCTGATGTTTAATCCTAGTCAAAATTCCCTGTCTTAGGTCAGTTAGGATCACCACTTTATTTTAAGAATGTGAAATGTCAGAATAATAGTAGAGAGAATGATTTATTTCAGCTTTTATTTCTTTCATCACATTCCCAGTGGGTCAGAAGTTTACATACACTCAATTAGTATTTGGTAGCATTGCCTTTAAATTGTTTAACTTGAGTCAAACGTTTCGGGTAGCCTTCCACAAGCTTCCTACAATAACTTGGGTGGATTTTGGCCCATTCCTCCTGACAGAGCTGGTGTAACTGAGTCAGGTTTGTAGGCCTCCTTGCTCGCACACACTTTTTCAGTTCTGCCCACAAATGTTCTATAGGATTGAGGTCAGGGCTTTGTGATGGCCACTCCAATAAATTGACTTTGTTGTCCTTAAGCCATTTTGCCTCAACTTTGGAAGTATGCTTGGGGTCATTGCCCATTTGGAAGACCCATTTGCGACCAAGCTTTAACTTCCTGACTGATGTCTTGAGATGTTGCTTCAATATATCCACTTAAGTTTCCGCCCTCATGATGCCATCTATTTTATGAAGTGTACCAGTCCCTCCTGCAGTAAAGCACCCCCACATATGATGCTGCCACCCCGTGCTTCATGGTTGGGATGGTGTTCTTCAGCTTGCAAGCTTCCCCCTTTTTGAACTAACCATAACTATGGTCATTATGGCCAAATAAGGTTGATGAAATCCGAGCACGGGTAGCATTCCAGAGAGACATCAGGGATTGCAACGTGCTCTGCTTCACGGAAACATGGCTAACTCAAGAGACGCTAACGGAGTCGGTGCAGCCAGCTGGTTTCTTCATGCATCGCGCCGACAGAAACAAACATCTTTCTGGTAAGAAGAGGGGCGGGGGGGTATGCCTTATGATTAACGAGACGTGGTGTGATCATCATAACAACACACAGGAACTCAAGTCATTCTGTTCACCTGATCTAGAACTCCTCACAATCAAATGTCGACCGCATTATCTACCAAGGGAATTCTCTTCAATCATAATCACAGCCGTATATATTCCCCCCCAAGCAGACACATCGATGGCCCTGAACGAACTTTATCTGACTCTTTGTAAACTGGAAACCACACACCCTGAGGCTGCATTCATCGTAGCTGGGGATTTTAACAAGGCTAATCTAAAAACAAAACTCCCTAAATTCTATCAGCATATCGATTGTGCTACCAGGGCTGGAAAAACCCTAGATCATTGTTATACTAATTTCCGCGACGCATATAAGGCCCTCCCCCGCCCCCCTTTCGGAAAAGCTGACCACGACTCCATTTTGTTGATTCCAGCCTACAAACAGAAACTAAAACAACAAGCTCCCGCGCTCAGGTCTGTTCAACGCTGGTCCGACCAATCTGAATCCACGCTTCAAGACTGCTTCGATCACGCGGATTGGAATATGTTCCGCATTGCGTCCAACAACAATATTGACGAATATGCTGATTCGGTGAGCGAGTTCATTAGGAAGTGCATTGACGATGTCGTACCCACAGCAACGATTAAAACATTCCCAAACCAGAAACCGTGGATTGACGGCAGCATTCGCGTGAAACTGAAAGCGCGAACCACTGCTTTTAACCAGGGCAAGGTGACCGGAAGCATGACCGAATACAAACAGTGTAGCTATTCTCTCCGCAAGGCAATCAAACAGGCTAAGTCCCAGTACAGAGACAAAATCGAGTCGCAATTCAACAGCTCAGACACAAGAGGTATGTGGCAGGGTCTACAGTCAATCACGGATTACAAAAAGAAAACCAGCCCCGTCGCGGACCAGGATGTCTTGCTCCCAGACAGGCTAAACAACTTTTTTGCCCGCTTTGAGGACAATACAGTGCCACTGACACGGCCCCCTACCAAAACCTGCGGGCTCTCCTTCACTGCAGCCGAGGTGAGTAAAACATTTAAACGTGTTAACCCTCGCAAGGCTGCAGGCCCAGACGGCATTCCCAGCCGCGTCCTCAGAGCATGCGCAGACCAGCTGGCTGGTGTGTTTACGGACATATTCAATCAATCCTTATCCCAGTCTGCTGTTCCCACATGCTTCAAGAGGGCCACCATTGTTCCTGTTCCCAAGAAAGCTAAGGTAACTGAGCTAAACGACTACCGCCCCGTAGCACTCACTTCCGTCATCATGAAGTGCTTTGAGAGACTAGTCAAGGACCATATCACCTCCACCCTACCGGACACCCTAGACCCACTCCAATTTGCTTACCGACCCAATAGGTCCACAGACGACGCAATCGCAACCACACTGCACACTGCCCTAACCCATCTGGACAAGAGGAATACCCATGTGAGAATGCTGTTCATCGATTACAGCTCAGCATTTAACACCATAGTACCCTCCAAACTCGAGACCCTGGGTCTCGACCCCGCCCTGTGCAACTGGGTCCTGGACTTCCTGACGGGCCGCCCCCAGGTGGTGAGGGTAGGTAACAACATCTCCACCCCGCTGATCCTCAACACTGGGGCCCCACAAGGGTGCGTTCTGAGCCCTCTCCTGTACTCCCTGTTCACCCACGACTGCGTGGCCATGCACGCCTCCAACTCAATCATCAAGTTTGCGGATGACACTACAGTGGTAGGCTTGATTACCAACAACGACGAGACGGCCTACAGGGAGGAGGTGAGGGCCCTCGGAGTGTGGTGTCAGGACAATAACCTCACACTCAACGTCAACAAAACAAAGGAGATGATTGTGGACTTCAGGAAACAGCAGAGGGAGCACCCCCCTATCCACATCGACGGGTCAGTAGTGGAGAAGGTGGAAAGTTTTAAGTTCCTCGGTGTACACATCACGGACAAACTGAATTGGTCCACCCACACAGACAGCGTTGTGAAGAAGGCGCAGCAGCGCCTCTTCAATCTCAGGAGGCTGAAGAAATTCGGCTTGTCACCAAAAGCACTCACAAACTTCTACAGATGCACAATCGAGAGCATCCTGTCGGGCTGTATCACCGCCTGGTACGGCAACTGCTCCGCCCACAACCGTAAGGCTCTCCAGAGGGTAGTGAGGTCTGCAGAACGCATCACCGGGGGCAAACTACCTGCCCTCCAGGACACCTACACCACCCGATGTCACAGGAAGGCCATAAAGATCATCAAGGACAACAACCACCCAAGCCACTGCCTGTTCACCCCGCTATCATCCAGAAGGCGAGGTCAGTACAGGTGCATCAAAGCAGGGACCGAGAGACTGAAAAACAGCTTCTATCTCAAGGCCATCAGACTGTTAAACAGCCACCACTAACATTTAGCGGCCGCTGCCAACATACTGACTCAACTCCAGCCACTTTAAAAATGGGAATTGATGGAAATTATGTAAAAATGTACCACTAGCCACTTTAAACAATGCCACTTAATATAATGTTTACATACCCTACATTACCCATCTCATATGTATATACTGTACTCTATATCATCTACTGCATCTTGCCATCTTTATGTAATACATGTACCACTAGCCACTTTAAACTATGCCACTTTATGTTTACATACCCTACAGTACTCATCTCATATGTATATACCGTACTCTATACCATCTACTGCATCTTGCCATGCCGTTCTGTACCACCACTCATTCATATATCTTTATGTACATTTATGTACTCTGTTCCGGAGTTCCAAATTAAGCAGCAGCAGCTGAAAAGATGAGCTCCTACAAATATTGAAATTTAAATGTTTTTTTTAGAGTAAAGTACATCGAAAAAAAATCAAAAGAAAACTGCAAACTGAATAGGAGACCAAACAAGCAGCAAACAAAGAAGAAAGGCTTTTGAAAAGTAACAATTTTTCATAAAATTATACCGTTTACAAAATAAGGACAGAAGAAAAGGGAAAGGGGACATTAAGGTGAAGCAGTCCTCTAAAGACACAAAAGACAATAATACAAGAAACAACACTTCTATTGCCTCTCCCTCTACGATACGCACTTCCGGGTTGGAGCGAGTAGTTGCATTCCGCTTTGCTCCACAGGTAGTATTACATTTCATTTCATTACAGTACAACAGTTTGATTTGTTTGATCTTAGCTGGCTACATAGCCGTCTTTGTATCCAAGATAATTGTGTAGTCTAGAGTAATTGTCGAGGTTACCTAGCCAGTTAGAGGTTACCTAGCCAGTTACACTTTCAAACAAAGTCAACAACGCAGCCACTGCTAGCTAGCCTATTTCACCAGCCAGCAGTACTGTATCATTTTAGTCAATAAGATTTTTTGCAACGTAAGCTTAACTTTCTGAACATTCGAGACGTGTAGTCCACTTGTCATTCCAATCTCCTTTGCATTAGCGTAGCCTCTTCTGTAGCCTGTCAACTATGTGTCTGTCTATCCCTGTTCTCTCCTCTCTGCACAGACCATACAAACGCTTCACACCGCGTGGCCGCTGCTACTCTAACCTGGTGGTCCCAGCGCGCACGACCCACGTGGAGTTCCAGGTCTCAGGCAGCCTCTGGAACTGCCGATCTGCGGCCAACAAGGCAGAGTTCATCTCAGCCTATGCTTCCCTCCAGTCCCTCGACTTCTTGGCACTGACGGAAACATGGATTACCACTGATAACACTGCTACTCCTACTGCTCTCTCCTCGTCTGCCCACGTGTTCTCGCACACCCCGAGAGCTTCTGGTCAGCGGGGTGGTGGCACTGGGATCCTCATCTCTCCCAAGTGGACATTCTCTCTTTCTCCCCTGACTCATCTGTCTATCGCCTCCTTTGAATTCCATGCTGTCACAGTTACCAGCCCTTTCAAGCTTAACATCCTTATCATTTATCGCCCTCCAGGTTCCCTTGGAGAGTTCATCAATGAGCTTGACGCCCTGATAAGTTCCTTTCCTGAGGATGGCTCACCTCTCACAGTTCTGGGTGACTTTAACCTCCCCACGTCTACCTTTGACTCATTCCTCTCTGCCTCCTTCTTTCCACTCCTCTCCTCTTTTGACCTCACCCTCTCACCTTCCCCCCCTACTCACAAGGCAGGCAATACGCTTGACCTCATCTTTACTAGATGCTGTTCTTCCACTAATCTCATTGCAACTCCCCTCCAAGTCTCCGACCACTACCTTGTATCCTTTTCCCTCTCGCTCTCATCCAACACTTCCCACACTGCCCCTACTCGGATGGTATCGCGCCGTCCCAACCTTCGCTCTCTCTCCCCCGCTACTCTCTCCTCTTCCATCCTATCATCTCTTCCCTCTGCTCAAACCTTCTCCAACCTATCTCCTGATTCTGCCTCCTCAACCCTCCTCTCCTCCCTTTCTGCATCCTTTGACTCTCTATGTCCCCTATCCTCCAGGCCGGCTCGGTCCTCCCCTCCTGCTCCGTGGCTCGACGACTCATTGCGAGCTCACAGAACAGGGCTCCGGGCAGCCGAGCGGAAATGGAGGAAAACTCGCCTCCCTGCGGACCTGGCATCCTTTCACTCCCTCCTCTCTACATTCTCCTCTTCTGTCTCTGCTGCTAAAGCCAATTTCTACCACTCTAAATTCCATGCATCTGCCTCTAACCCTAGGAAGCTCTTTGCCACCTTCTCCTCCCTCCTGAATCCTCCTCCCCCTCCTCCCCCCTCCTCCCTCTCTGCTGATGACTTCGTCAACCATTTTGAAAAGAAGGTCAACGACATCCGATCCTCGTTTGCTAAGTCAAACGACACCGCTGGTTCTGCTCACACTGCCCTACCCTGTGCTTTGACCTCTTTCTCCCCTCTCTCTCCAGATGAAATCTCGCGTCTTGTGATGGCCGGCCGCCCAACAACCTGCCCGCTTGACCCTATCCCCTCCTCTCTTCTCCAGACCATTTCCGGAGACCTTCTCCCTTACCTCACCTCGCTCATCAACTCATCCTTGACCGCTGGCTACGTCCCTTCCGTCTTCAAGAGAGCGAGAGTTGCACCCCTTCTGAAAAAACCTACACTCGATCCCTCCGATGTCAACAACTACAGACCAGTATCCCTTCTTTCTTTTCTCTCCAAAACTCTTGAACGTGCCGTCCTTGGCCAGCTCTCCTGCTATCTCTCTCAGAATGACCTTCTTGATCCAAATCAGTCAGGTTTCAAGACTAGTCATTCAACTGAGACTGCTCTTCTCTGTGTCACGGAGGCGCTCCGCACTGCTAAAGCTAACTCTCTCTCCTCTGCTCTCATCCTTCTAGACCTATCGGCTGCCTTTGATACTGTGAACCATCAGATCCTCCTCTCCACCCTCTCCGAGCTGGGCATCTCCGGCGCGGCCCACGCTTGGATTGCGTCCTACCTGACAGGTCGCTCCTACCAGGTGGCGTGGCGAGAATCTGTCTCCGCACCACGTGCTCTCACCACTGGTGTCCCCCAGGGCTCTGTTCTAGGCCCTCTCCTATTCTCGCTATACACCAAGTCACTTGGCTCTGTCATATCCTCACATGGTCTCTCCTATCATTGCTATGCAGACGACACACAATTAATCTTCTCCTTTCCCCCCTCTGATAACCAGGTGGTGAATCGCATCTCTGCATGTCTGGCAGACATATCAGTGTGGATGACGGATCACCACCTCAAGCTGAACCTCGGCAAGACGGAGCTGCTCTTCCTCCCGGGGAAGGACTGCCCGTTCCATGATCTCGCCATCACGGTTGACAACTCCATTGTGTCCTCCTCCCAGAGTGCTAAGAACCTTGGCGTGATCCTGGACAACACCCTGTCGTTCTCAACTAACATCAAGGCGGTGACCCGTTCCTGTAGGTTCATGCTCTACAACATTCGCAGAGTACGACCCTGCCTCACGCAGGAAGCGGCGCAGGTCCTAATCCAGGCACTTGTCATCTCCCGTCTGGATTACTGCAACTCGCTGTTGGCTGGGCTCCCTGCCTGTGCCATTAAACCCCTACAACTCATCCAGAACGCCGCAGCCCGTCTGGTGTTCAACTTTCCCAAGTTCTCTCACGTCACCCCGCTCCTCCGCTCTCTCCACTGGCTTCCAGTTGAAGCTCGCATCCGCTACAAGACCATGGTGCTTGCCTACGGAGCTGTGAGGGGAACGGCACCTCCGTACCTTCAGGCTCTGATCAGGCCCTACACCCAAACAAGGGCACTGCGTTCATCCACCTCTGGCCTGCTCGCCTCCCTACCTCTGAGGAAGTACAGTTCCCGCTCAGCCCAGTCAAAACTGTTCGCTGCTCTGGCACCCCAATGGTGGAACAAACTCCCTCACGACGCCAGGTCAGCGGAGTCAATCACCACCTTCCGGAGACACCTGAAACCCCACCTCTTTAAGGAATACCTAGGATAGGATAAAGTAATCCTTCTAACCCCCCCCCCCTTAAAAGAGTTAGATGCACTATTGTAAAGTGGTTGTTCCACTGGATATCATAAGGTGAATGCACCAATTTGTAAGTCGCTCTGGATAAGAGCGTCTGCTAAATGACTTAAATGTAAATGTAAATGTACATATTCTTCATCCCTTTACACTTGTGTGTGTGTATAAGGTAGTAGTTGTGGAATTGTTAGGTTAGATTACTTGTTGGTTATTACTGCATTGTCGGAACTAGAAGCACAAGCATTTCGCTACACTCGCATTAACATCTGCTAACCATGTGTATGTGACTAATAAAATTTGATTTGATTTGATTTCTATTTTTGTTTCATCAAACCAGAGGACATTTCTCCAAAAAGTACGGTCTTTTTCCCCATGTGCAGTTGCAAACCGTAGTCTGGCTTTTAATGGCGGTTTGGAGCAGTGGCTTCTTCCTTGCTGAGCGGCCTTTCAGATTATGTCGATATAGGACTCGTTTTACTGTGGATATAGATACTTTGTACCTGTTTCCTCCAGCATCTTCACAAGGTCCTTTGCTGTTGTTCTGGGATTGATTTGCACTTTTTGCACCAAAGTACGTTCATCTCTAGGAGACAGAACGCGTCTCCTTCCTGAGTGGTATGACGGCTGCGTGGTTCCATGGTGTTTATACTTGCGTACTATTGTTTGTACAGATGAACGTGGTACCTTCAGCCGTTTGGAAATTGCTCCCAAGGATGAACCAGACTTGTCTACTTTTTTTTTCTTCTGAGGTCTTGGCTGATTTCTTTTGATTTTCCCATGATATCAAGCAAAGAGGCACTGAGTTTGAAGGTAGGCCTTGAAATACATCCACAGGTACACCTCAAATTGACTAAAACGATATCAATTAGCCTATCAGAAGCTTCTAAAGACATGAGAACATTTTCTGGAATTGTCCAAGCTTCTGCATGGACCTCGCTTTGTTTCTGCATGGACCTCGCTTTGTGCACAGGGACATTGTCATGCTGAAACAGCAAAATCTGCACCTTTGGAAAACTAGGATTTCCAACTATTAAACAAGTAGCCATGTAATTGTGATAATGATCAAAAATATTCTAAGAATTGCCTAATTAACAAATAACTTGCTGTGCATAGATCTCCCCCAAAGCAGGAATAGTTTAACATTGTATATAAACTTGTCTAGTTAGTTACAAATATTGTACAATCCAGGTGTGCAAAGATCTTAGAGATTTACCCAGAAACTCTCACAGCTGTAATGACTGCCAAAGGTGATTCTAACATATATTGACTCACGGGTGTGAATACGTATGTAAATGATATTTACAAAATTTATAAAAACATGTTTTCACTTTGTCATTATAGGGTATTGTGTCTAGATGGGTGAGAAAATACACTACCATTCAAAAGTTTGGGGTCACTTAGAAATGTCCTTGTTTTTTAAAGAAAAGCACATTTTTAGTCCATTAAAATAACATAAAATTTTTCAGAAATACAGCGTAGACGTTATTAATGTTGTAAATGACTATTGTAGCTGGAAATGGCAGATTTTTTATGGAATATCTACATAGGCGTACAGAGTCCCATTATCAGCAACCATCACTCCTGTGTTCCATTGGCAGCTATTATTTTAAAAGGCTAATTGATCATTAGAAAACCCTTTTGCAATTATGTTAGCACAGCTGAAAACTGTTGTTCTGATTAAAGAAGCAATAAAACTCGCCTTCTTTAAACTAGCGTTCTTTAGACTAGCGTCAGCATTTGTGAGTTCGAT
The DNA here is from genome assembly GCF_045679555.1 of Salvelinus alpinus. Taxonomy (NCBI): domain Eukaryota; kingdom Metazoa; phylum Chordata; class Actinopteri; order Salmoniformes; family Salmonidae; genus Salvelinus; species Salvelinus alpinus. The sequence continues at coordinate 45,057,090 of NC_092094.1, forward strand.
TACAGCCTTCTTCTGAAACTGAAATCAAATCAAACTTTATTTGCCACATGCACCGAATACAACAAGTGTAGACTTTACTGTGAAATGCTTACTTACAAGCACTTAACCAACAGTGCAGTTCAAGAAGAAGAAAATATTTAGCAAGCAGGCTAAAATAAAAAGTAATAATAAAAAGTTACACAATAAGAATAACAATAACGGGGCTATATACAGGGGACACTGGTACCGAGTCAGTGTGCAGCGGTACAGGCTAGTTGAGGTAATCTGAGCATGTAGGTGTGGGCGAAGTGACTATGCATAGGTAACAAAAAAACAGCGAGTAGGAGTAGTGTACAAGAGAGGGGGGGGGGGGTCAATGTAAATTGTCCGGTGGCGATTTTTATGAATTGTTCAGTAGTCTAATGGCTTGGGGGTAGAAGCTGTTGAGGAGCCTTTTGGTCCTAGACTTGGCGCTCTGGTACTGCTTGCCGTGTGGTAGCAAAGAAAACAATCTATAACTTGGGTGACTGGAGTCTCTGACAATTTTATGGGCTTTCCTCTGACATTATATATGTCCTGGATGGCAGGAAGCTTCGCCCCAGGGATGTATTGGGCCGTTCGCACTACCCTCTGTAGCGCCTTACGGTCAGATGTCGAGCAGTTGCCATACCAGGCGGTGATGCAACTGGTTAGGATACTCTCGATAGTGCAGCTGTAGAACCTTTTGAGGATCTGGGGACCCATGCCAAATCTTTTCAGTCTCCTGAGGGGGGAAAGGTTTTGACGTGCCCTCTTCACAACTGTCTTGGTATGTTTGGACCATGATAGTTCGTTGGTGATGTGGACACCAAGGAATTTGAAACTCTCGACCCGCTCCACTACAGCCCCGTCGACGTTAATGGGGGCCTGTTCGGCCCACCTTTTCCTGTAGTCCACGATCAGCTCCTTTGCCTTGCTCACATTGAGGGAGAGGTTGCTGTCCTGGCACCACACTGCCAGTTCTCTGACCTCCTCCCTATAGGCCGTCTCATCGTTGTCGGTGATCAGGCCTACCACTGTTGTGTCGTCAGCAAACTTAATGATGGTCAGTCATTTCTTGTTCTGAGAAATGAAGGCTATTCCATGTGAGAAATTGGCAAGAAACTGAAGATCTCGTAGTTCCTCTGTCCATTGTCTGTGTTATTTTGCCCATCTTAATATTTCATTTTTATTGGCCAGTCTGAGATATGTCTTTTTCTTTGCTACTCTGCTTAGAAGGCCAGCCTCTTCACTGTTGACGTTGAGACTGATGTTTTGCGGATACTATTTAATGAAGCTGCCAGTTGAGGACTTGTGAGGCGTCTGTTTCTCAAACTAGACACTCTAATGTACTTGTCCTCTTGCTCATTTGTGCCCCCGGGGCCTCCCACTCCTCTTTCTATTCGGGTTAGAGCCAGTTTGCGCTGTTCTGTGAAGGGAGAAGTACACAGTGTTGTACGAGATCTTCAGTTTCTTGGCAATTTCTCCCATGGAATAGCCTTCATTTCTCAGAACAAGAACAGACTGACGAGTTTCAGAAGAAAGTTCTTTGCTTCTGGCCATTTTGAGCCTGTAATCGAACTCACAAATGCTGATGTTCCAGAAACTCAACTAGTCTAAGGCCAGTTTTATTGCTTCCTTAATAAGCATAACAGTTTTCAGCTGTGCTAACATAATTGCAAAAGGGTTTTCTAATGATCAATTAGCCTTTTAAAATGATAAACTTGGATTAGCTAACACAACATGCCATTGGAATACAGGAGTGATGGTTGCTGATAATGGGACTCTGTACGCCTATGTAGATATTCCATAAAAAAAAATCTGCCGTTTCCAGCTGCAATAGTCATTTACAACATTAACAATGTCTGCGCTGTATTTCTGATCAATTTCATGTTATTTCAATGGACTAAAAATGAGCTTTTCTTTCAAAAACAAGGACATTTCTAAGTGACCCCAAACTTTTGAATGGTTGTGTATATTTAATCAATTCTTCCTGGTGTACCACATGATGACACTGTATACGGTGTGTGTGTGTGTGTGTGTGTGCGTGTGTGTGTGTGTGTGTGTGTGTGTGTGTGTGTGTGTGCGCGCGTGTGTGTGTGTGTAATGGGTGGCGTGTTGTAACCGTAACCAGTTGAGTTGCGTGGGTGAAATTGTCTGAGTGAGCCAAGCCAGTAAAAAAGCCACATTACAACCTATGTTGTGATAATTGCTTTGTTTCCTCTATAACCCAATCGTTCATACTCCACAGTGACATACAATAAGGCCGTGACAACAAAAAGTCAACCGTCACACAGTGGAGGAATAAATTAAAATACACATGTATGTTTCATCACAAAATCAGAGAGCATCATCTGTCCGGTGAAGTCCAAAAAGCAAATATTGCATGTAACAAACAGTTACATCACCTGTAGCATGGTCAAGCAAGTTAATGTTTTCCACAGTCTACTAAACAACTACTGACTTAGAACCACAGAGTTACAGCAAGTCAACACAAAGACAACAGATGCACTGCCTCCACTATTCCAGCACCATTTCAACTTAAACAGTTACACACCATCAAATCAACAAGCCTATATATACTTAGTTTACCAAAACAATTTATTCCAATCAATGTTGCTAAATATCATGTGGCTGTCCATGATACTGATTTCTGTGTGTGTTTCTGTGTGGCCATAGATATGATATGCACTACAAATACATAACTCATTTGAACATAATCAATTTCTAAATGTTCTTGACTGTCTTAATGAATTATCACATTAACTACAATCACATGAATATCACCACAGTTTTCCCTTTCAAACCACTCGGTGCATTGTGTTATGTGGCATATGACTTGGCTAAATTGAAGAGTCGTCCCTGTCCCAAATGCTCTAATCCCTGCTCCTGTCCCCTAAACTTTTTAAAGTAGAATAAACGCCCTCCACATGTCAGCCACCTCAGTGTCACAAGTGTGTATGTGTATGTGTGTGTGTGTGTGTGCGCGAGTAAATTGGAAAGTAACACCCCAAATTCATACAACCAATAGGCCTAGGCTACATAAAAGAACAGCCTGGTCTCATCGACTAGACGTAACATAGTTATCCGGGATACTCAAATTTGTATGACACTGTATGTTACATTTGGTATGATTACATAAAACACATGGTTACTTAAGGCAAAAATTAAAGTAGGGTTGTTGGTCGGGGTGGATGGATGGATGGATGGATGGATGAATTGGTGGGCATATAATGCCTAGCAATGTCTAGCAACCAAAAGGTTTTGAGTCACATCACGGACAACTTTAGCATTTTAGCTAATTAGCAACTTTTAACTACTTACTACTTTTTAGCTACTTTGCAACTACTTAGCATGTTTTTTAACCCCTCTCCTAACCCTAACCCTAACCATTTTAGCTAACCCTTCCCCTAACCATAACACTTTTAGCTAACCCTTCCCCTAATCCTAACCTTAACCGTTTAACCTAACTCATAAAACTTAACCCTAACCTTAACCCTAACACCTATCCTAGCTAAAGTTAGTCAGCTAGTTAACATTAGCCACCTCGCCAGAATTTGTAACATATCATAAATTTTTTACATTCGTAACATATTGTTAATTTAGCAAATTCATAACATATTGTACATTTTGCAAATTCGTAACATATAATACGAATTATAATTTGTAACATCCAGAAATGAATACATACCATACGAAATGTAACATATCATACTAAATGGAGTCCCGGATTTACTTACAGAATAATACAAAATTTACTGAGACTATGTTGCAGCTAAAAATAAATACTAAAAAACAATGAATCTGATGCAACAGATCCGAACTTTTAGCTTAAAATGTTGATTAAACAGCGCAGCAATAATGAACTAAAGTTGAAAACCAATAGAACATGAGAAAAGTAAGCTACTGGTTTTAATGGCACATGGAAGTCTTTAGAAAATAATTGCCACGGATATTGTCGGATGCCTTAGGCTACTTTGAAGCAAGGTAAAACATGCCTCATAATATGTAGTAAAATATTCAGGTTTCAAACAATGAAGTATCTACAGTACATGCTTTCTAAATGCATACAGCCTCCAGCTCATTGCAAAGTGGTGTGTGATGCGTTGATGAAGCCTGTCTTCCGTTGCCTATACATTTGAATGGCGAATGTGAGGTGAGCCTCAATTACCAGTTGAGAAATAAAAATAGTAGCTCTTTTGAATCGTGGCCCAAAAAACATTTTTAACAAACAATTGCATTTAGAATTGTTGCGCAATGATTGGGTTTATACAAGCGCTGTCTGACAGATTTTCCGCTCAAAGATTCTATCTGTACGCTGTGCATGTGTGATAAGATAATGTGTGATAAGATAAGTTTGAAGGGCGCAAGAGAGGATGTGTGGTGTGCATCCGGAGTGAATGCAGTGCAAAGAGTGGGAGATGTGTAGAAACCTCCTTTGGGTGCTCTGTGCTACTTTGCGGGATGGAGGCATGCTTCAAGAAGTTCCATGACATATCATAGGCAAAATGCAAATACTAAAGTGACAGTGTGAAGTATTCATTTGTTCTACAAATCTTATAGGGAAATTGTGTACTTTTTGAAATTGTCTCTGAACAGTTGTGTTTTGGATCTTCTCTTGTTGTCAAAGTAGGCTACTATTTCTCCACTTTGTCAGGCCTAGTCTGTGCTAAATTTTAATGAGAGGTTATCTACATTTTGAAATAGTCTCTGAATAGTTCTTTGCAATTTTACATTGTTACATAACTAAGAATGTTTAGTTATGTCAGTCCAGTAGCTTACTTTGCATGGGTTTTGAAATACTTTCTGAATATTGTCCTAAATAATATGTACAAATTTACTCCAATTTAAATACTCAAGGGTTTTTTGCTGTGTTGAGTGTCACTAGTTTTTTGATAGTGTCTTGACAAAATGACTGTTATTACTATTGACATTAATGTGGTGTCATATTAAAGAAGAGGTTCTGCTCTTTAAAACTAAGCTAACTTGTAATTGTCATTCGTTAATTTTTTTGCTACATCTGTTTATTTTAAATGTGTGCAAAAATGTGCTTTATCTTGAAAATTCTCAGTAACCTACAACAGCAATTCTACTGGGGTGTAAAGGGTTAATTGTATATTAAAATTTGTAATGTGCAAAACTATTGAAGAGCAATTTGAACTTGGGGTAAACAAAAATAACATGATAAACAGGAGTGACATTAACTTTCACGGGTGGCCAAAAATACCTTCCTGGAAGACATGCCCCAATAGGCCACGCCTACTGAAAATAACCAGTAAATTACATTAAAAAAGACCCATCTACTGGCTCAACATGAAAGTTAATAAAAACCGAACTGATGGTGAACCCATGTTTAACCCATGTTAGTGTAATCCAAAGGTGTAGCCTATCGGGGACGTAGCTTTCAGATAATTATTTTTGGCCACCCGTGAGAGCAAATGCCATTCATGTTCGTCATGTTAATTGTTGTACACCACAAATTTTATTTTACTACACATTACATATTTTCTTCTATACAATTAATAACATTATTATTTAAATATTATAACAAAGTGCTAAATATCCCAACATTGGGATATGAATAGGCACTTAAGGAACTCATACTTTTGTCTTAGCCTTATTAAGCTACAAAAGTGTCAGTGCTCAACCTTAACTGGAATGACATTTACTCACTTGTGGCCAAAAAGCCATGCCCCTACTAAGCCACGCCTACCATCTTCTGAGCTGACAATGTGGATCATACCTCAATAACCCAGCATCAACAACCACACTTAAAGAAAACATAGGGTTGTTTGTGACCCAACTATTTGGCTGGGTCAAAATAACTCAATGTGTGTTCTGTCCAATATTTACCTAGATTGGGTTGTTTTAACCCAACATTTTTTTTGAGTGTACAATAGAAGAAGACTGCGAAGGAGAAAACACTTTTTAGAAATTTTTGCAAAGGTTTTAAAAAAGACTCGAAATGGAGCTCACATGCATCCTGCTTCCATTGATCATCCTTGAGATGTTTCTACAACTTGATTGGAGTCCATCTGTGGTAAATGAAATTGATTGGATATGACTTGGAAAGGCACACACCTGTCTATATAGGGTCCAAAAGTTGGCAGTACATGTCAGAGCAAAAACCAAGCCATGAGGTTAAAGTAATTGTCCGTAGAGCTCCGAGACAGCATGGTGTAGAGGCACAGATCTGGGGAAGGGTACCATAACATTTCTGCAGCATTGAAGGTCCCCAAGAACACAGTGGCCTCAATCATTCTTATATGGAAGAAGTTTGGAACCACAAAGACTGTCCCTAGAGCTGGCCGCCTGGCCAAACTGAGCAGTCGGGGGAGAAGGACCTTGGTCAGGGAGGTGACAAAGAACCTGATGGTCACTATGACAGAGCTCTAGAGTTCATCTGTGGAGATGGGAGAAACTTCCAGAAGGACAACCATCTCAGCAGCACTCCACCAATCAGGACTTTATGGTAGAGTGTCCAGACTGAAGCCACTCCTCAGTAAAAGACACATGACAGCATGCTTGGAGTTTGCCAAAATGCAGGTAAATACCCTCAGACTATGAGAAACAAGACTCTCTGGTCTGATGAAACCAAGATTGAACTCCTTTGGCCTGAATGCCACGCGACACGTCTAGAGGAAACCTGGGACCATCCCTACAGTGAAGCATGGTGGTGGCAGCATCATGCTGTGGAGATGTTCTTCAGTGGCAGGGACTGGGAGACTAGTCAGGATCAAGGCAAAGATGAACGGAGCAAAGTACAGAGAGATCCTTGATGAAAACCTGGTCCAGAGCGCTCAGGAACTAGGATTGGGGCAAAGGTTCACCTTCCAACAGGACAACGACCCTAAGCACACAGCCAAGACAACGCAGGAGTGGCTTCGAGACAAGTCTCTGAGTGTCCTTGAGTGGCCCAGCCAGAGGCCGGACTTGAACCCAATTGAACATCTCTGGAGAGACCTAAAAATAGCTGTGCAGCGACGCTCCCCATCCAACCTGACAGAGCTTGAGATGATCTGCAGAGAAGAATGGGAATAACTCCCCAAATACAGGTGTGCCAAGCTTGTAGCGTCATACCCAAGAATACTCGAGGCTGTAATCGCTGCCAAAGGTGCTTCAACAAAGTACTGAGTAAAGGGTCTGAATACTTATGTAAATGTGATCATTTATAATTTTTAAATGGTACTAACAACACATTTTTAAAAACTGTTTTTGCTTTGTCATTACGGGGTATTATGTGGCGATTGATGACGGAATAAAACAAATTAAATCATTTTAGAATAAAGCTGTAACATAACAAAATGTGGAAAAAGTCAAGGGACTGTATCCATTCAACACCAAGTAAAGTAAAGACAAACGTGTATAATGTTCTAAAAATCTCCCACACATTCCCGACTAACCCCCCTCACGGTCTTCTTCTGTGAGCATGTTGCAATAACCTCAGTGGTGACCCCTTTGCTTAAATCAAATCAGAGATGAAAAATGCGGAAGAACAAAATGGTGGTACTGTACAAGTGTTTTGAACGAGGAGGAGGAGGGTGATAACGTAAAATAATATCCCGAAGGCCATTGCTGTGTGTGGCACGCAGTGTCATGACAGACAAGTAACTTTACCTCACTATTCCACAGTCTCTCTTCCCTCTGTGAATTGTGTAACCTTTTCAGGAAAGGAGGAAGGGGGTTTCTCACTTGCTTATTTTTAGTCTGATAAGAAAAGAGCTTTCCCAATGAGAGAAGGAAAGAAAGAGAGGAGAAAGGGTCTGAGGTGATTTTGGCAGCTTTCCATAGAAACCATTAAAGGTCCAGAGTGTGTGTAGAATGTGGTGCACTCCTCTTCTCTCCTCCCTTTCCCAGGTTACCACTTTCGTTATGTCCCAAATGGCACCCTACCCCCTATATAGTGCACTACATTTGACCAGGGCCCATAAAGCTCTGGTCAAAAGTAATACACTCTATAAGGAATAGGAAATAAGACCTGTGCATTGTGCCGTCACTGCCTTCCACTTGACATTTTAAAACAGATCACATGGCCCCTGGCTCCCCTCCCGCGGTATGACACTCCTGGTCCACTACTGGCTCCACTTATGGAGCAGGTCCTTCCAATTGCATTAATAAGCAATCTGACCCCATTTACTGGGTCATCATGGTCATCATACAGGACATTGACATGTTAATGTGATAATAAGTGCGGTGGAATGACCAGGTTTTTCAGACGTACACACACAGTGTTGACAACTTGCACGGTAGTACATATTCCTCATGGGGCTGAAAGCAAGGATGAATGAAAGCAATGAAGGCAATGATATACTGGCTGAAGAGGAAACCACAGAAAAGTACACAATGGTACCATGACCTGAAGAGAATGGTTGTGACTTAATCGGGATGCTGAGAGTGAGTAGGGCACAGGAATTTATGTTGATGAATTCTGGAGCATTATCAGTGATGCTGGTTGGGGTGCACATGATGGGGAAGGTGATGTTTATTCTATGAGTAGTGCTCTTGTTAGCATGTGTCGTCATGCTAACTCAGCCACCCAGTCGGCCGGTGGTCGCTGTGGGCTGAAGTGCTAAAGGGTGATTAGCTGCAGTAGGAGCTAATACTCCCATTACTCTGTTGTTCTGCAGCCCAGAGGTGTAATGAAACATGGCCCAGAGGCCATAATCCTAGAAACACTCAACTCTCTTAGATTGTGGAACCCAGATTCCTTCGTATTCACTCTGGCCTCCAATGTTTCCATGGTGACTGTTGTAATACCACTGGTGTATTTGTTGCAAATCAACACGAGGGTTTCAAGTAATTGCGCTATGAAAGTAACATAAATGTGATATAGAGAGACTGTGTAAATATCAGATATGGTTTTATAACTTTTGCAACTACAGATTCACTCTAAAAGGCTACACCAAGCCTTTGTGTGTTGTGTTTTACTATAATTTCCATCCACTTCATACTTTAAATGTGTACGTAATATGAATTTAGCACAATAGAAGCTACTAAGATATTGGATCAGATGGGTGAGTGCCGTGGAAAGCAGGCTCTACGCCAAGAAATTATCACTAATCCCTCTAGGCTCACTGAATACGAAGTAAAGTGTGTGTGAGTGTGTGCGCGCGCATGTGTTTTGCCAGTTCAACATAACCCCTCTTCGCCTTTGACCAGCCTTACATCCAAAAGAGTCACAATGGCTAGTTAAACATTACAAGAGATCGCTGAAGGAGCTTGAACCACCTGGCACTAGTGGAACAACATAGCCAGTGTTTCTCAATACCAACAACATTTATGACTTAAACCTGCTTCAATGGACATTGACACCAATACAATCAAGCAAATACTGAGGTGGGTTAACAGGTTCATAGTGTCTTTAAGTATTAATTGTTGATAAAGTTTAAAATCAGATTCCAGAACCATAATAAAACCCACATTTTAGGTCGGCCAACTTATATCTACTTACTAACTGAGTTGTTTATGCATCGTGGATTTATTTATTGCTTACTTTACAGCTGTTAGTACTTTTATTGCGGCTGCAAATATGCTTTGACCTCTATGTGCTCCCAGTGACAAACCGTAAAAAGTATTCTCAAAACAAGGCTGTTTTTCTAATTAAATGTTGGCTGAAGGTGAAGTCCTCACTGAACTGAACTCCCGTCCTCTGACTCTCCTCCACCCCGTCCGGCCGGAGAACCAACCACCAAAATAAAAATTCTGCAGCCATGAACAAACACATACAGTCAGGCCGCGACAAAGCCTTCCCATGCATGGCTGCATGACAGCCTCCAATATCCCCACAGAAACCACAGAAAGATGAATTAACCCACACACATCTCTTAGCGGAGGGAGAGGAAGGAAAGGGAGGACCGAGCCAGACTAGGCCCAGGACGGTGTGTTACTCACAGCATGCCACGCCAAGTTCACAGGTCACAACTGGACTGGGCTGTGGCTCACCAGATTCTCCAGTCCCTATATCTATTGGAATTTATGTGTATCAATCTACTCAACACGTTTATCTGTAGTGCTTCACATAAGGTATTAACAGGCTCATTAAGGATTTATAAGCAGCCCTGGATTACATTATTATTGAAAAGGAGAGAGTAGTCCTTAAATCAAACTGTTAGTCTAAAATAAATATTAGAACGCTTGATAGATCTTTCAATTAATGTATTTTTTCTCCGTTTTTCAGCATGTGAGTCTGAGAAACGCTGTGGTTAGTAAAATGACTTTCCGACATGCCAGTATAACACTTCTTTCACTGTCTTTTGTTTTCTATTGGGTTTCTCTATCTATTCAACTATACCATTTTGTTCCGGAAATAAACTCGCAGTCACAGAAAGCTCCTGATGTATCTTTTCTGAGGAAACCACTAACACTTAAACTGTCTGCCAAGAGCAAAGCATTTGATCATCACATATCCAAAACAAAATACAAAGAACATGTTAAGCTCATGGAATCAACCACAAGCATGACACAAACATTAATTCCCCAAACATCGTAAAAATGGGCCTCAGCAAAGGCAAACACAAATAAAATGTCGTGCGAGTCTTTTCTTTCCCCTGCTGCTGGGAGCTATCAAGGCAGAAAACCACCGCTCGCAGAATGAACTCAACAGTAAAAACATCCTGAGGGCCTGCCAAGGGAAAACACCAACACTAAATACAGGGACACCTCGCTGTCACATCTGGCTTGCTGGCCCAACCCAGACCAACCGATCAACACACAGCCATTCTCTGGTTCATTTGGCTGCAGACACTGTCAACACCTGTTTCACTAATATCATCACTATTTGTAGCCTTGTTTAAATAAAAAAATTGTCTAGACTTCTGCGCACACACGCACGCACGCACGCACACACACACACACACACACACACACACACACACACACACACACACACACACACACACACACACACACACACACACACACACACACACACACACACACACACACACACACACACACACACACACACACACACACACACACACACACACACAGCGGCACCCTGCCTCCCTCCTTAGGGCCCCAGAGCCCCTCCAAAATACCCATCCCTCAGAGGGAGCGAGAGCTCAAACAGTTCCCCTGCCAACCAGGTCATGCCACAATGACAAGGAAGCATAATAGATGATCAGCCAACGTAGGGAGAAGGGCCCATCTATCCCAATCGCCCCTACTGTAGTAGACAGAGATTCCTCCAGGTTGTTGAGTGACTTCCCTCTCTGAGACTGGTGCCTGACCTGACTGGCTAAGAAACATGGGGGGAGGTGGGGGAGGTTGGGGGGAGATGGGGTAGGAGGTGCTCAGGGGACGTGATGAGAGAGAAAGCTAGCGCGGCTGCAGGTGAATCTCCCAATCAGGGAGATTTGACATGCTTCACTGTCAACAGTCAGACCAGGCCAGTAACTCATAGGGGTACCATACTCATTCACAGGTACTGTACGGTGATGGATATATACTGTTTAGTGCTCATGTATAGGGGAGGTGGTTGGGTGAACTATAGACTCGCATGATGAGCAACAGTCTCCGAGACCTGAAGATGTTAGCGCCCAGAAGATGTGTTAGCGCCCAGATCTAATGCCTTGGCGTTAACTCAGTGGGATAATGCAATAGTGAGCCGCACAGACAATCTGAGTTTGATACCCGGTTTGGTCACACTCACACCTTCTCTGATTAGCATAACAAAGCTCTAGTTGCCGTTGGAATTTGCTAGATGGGAAAGTATCATGAAAAGCCACTGCTGATTACTTTGGGTGTCTAATCCTTTCTCAGTGCCATTGGGTGGCCTATTTGCATAAGCCAAATGCCCCTCTCAAGGAATTACAAGCCTTAGCTGGTAGCCCTTTTTTAGGGTTTCATGTCGATACGTCCATCTTGTCAGATTAACTGAGACTCAGAGTGAGAGCGTTTAAGCAGTAGAACAGGCCAATGCTAAAACGGATTAGAGGTTAAGCATGGCCCAACTCAACACAGTTATCTCCCGGGGTAACGGACTGTTTCAACAGACTCACCAACAGTGCAACACTCTTTACTCCTTAGCACACCCTGTAACTAAAGATCGTGTGCACTCTGTACCGAATAGGATACCAATTTCGGAAGCAGACAATAACATTGTACTTTACCTCAGCCCCTGATTCCTCCTCCTCTCCTAACCACACAGCTCCCCTGTGCTACTTTCTCTCCCCCTCTCTGCGGCAGGCAGGCTGGCCTGCATGTGCACCGTTCAGACAATGAGCCTAGAGCCAAGGTTTGAGCCGTGCAGTGAGTCATGGTTTCACCCAGAGCAAAGCAGAGCAAAGCATGGCATGCTGCTACAGCTGGATGTAAAACAGACCCGTTGCTTCCTGCTGAGTCAAACCCACAGCTCTCATTAAGTCATTATGCAGTAATTAGCCTGTGTGTTATATAGTCGATAGGTAGAGCAGGAGGAGGAGGAGGAAAGCGATACTTCAGCACACTGCAGGACACACACACACTCTGGTCACAGATCGCTACTGCATGGGTCTGGTTGTTTTGTGATTCAATTTAATGTCAACACTTAGGCATCTTACCGGCATGTTCTTCCTGTAGCAATTAATGATCATGTTTTGGAGGCTGTTTGATTTTGTTACTCATGTTTGTTTTAATAGTGGGCCGTGAAATGCAGGTGTCTTTTACACTGCCTGGGTGAGTTTGTGGTTAGCTTGTGGTCCAGGCCAGGTTCTGCGAGTACATCCCGGTCACTGTCCCTGACAAGGACACGCTGGGCGCATCCGTAACCTAGCAACGGAGCGGAGGGCACATAAATCTGAGTGGAGAGGGAAAAAGAAACACAGAGCCGGCCGGGCCAGGCTGGCTGAGAGAGTGAGAGACAGGGCCCTGAGAGTTAGAGGGCTTCTCAAACAAACTGCTCCTCTCCACTCCACAGGGCAAACACTGCAGCCATTCTCTGCATGCAGAACAAACAGCAATTAAACAGTGTGCCAGGCCCGCGGAGCATGGAGAGGAGCGGCTTGCAGTGCAGAAAGAGACATCCAGAGAGAGGGGGTCCTTACTGACGCACATATGTCCCTTTGTCCCTTCCCTGTACCCCTGCTCTGTCCTGCCTCACTGCCCCTACCCCACAGCCAGGGGCCGACACATTCCAACACTGGGCTTCTGTCTGAACTGTAGTGTTGGTTTCTACTATGGCCAAGGAGTGGTGTTGGGGCTGGAGATAGGGTTAGGGCTGAGGTTAGAGTAAGGGTTATGGCTAGGTTTAGGGTTGAGCCGGGGTGTGGACATGAAGCTAACATGCTGACTAGACCAACGCACTAGCTTGCTGTTTAGCTAGCTAGCTTGCTGTTGCTAGCTATTTTGTCCTGGGATATAAACATGGGTTGTTATTTTACCTGAAACGCACAAGGTCCTCTACTCCAACAATTAATCCACAGATTAAAGGGTCAACCGAGTTTGTATCTACTAATCTCACCTCCTTCAGTCTTCTTCTTCTTTGGACTTTACATGGCAGTTGGCAACCAACTTTAAGGTGCATTACCACCACCAACTGGACTGGAGTGTGGACGTCAGTTCATCTTTCAATCACCCATGTGGGTATATGCTCCTAAAAACCAATGAGGAGATGGGAGAAGCGACACTTGCAGTGAGTCAAGCTTCACAAATAGAACCAAGTTCAATTTTATTAATGCCTGGCTACGCAGACGCTCGTTGACGCGCACAAGCAGTTTGGATGCAATGATTGAATAACATGGATGTTTTCCAAAGCGAGAGCGCGTAATGCGAGCGGTGTGGTCAGCATGTAAGGGTTAGGATTATGACTAGGGTTAGGGTTGAATGTGTGGACATGAAGCTAGAGCTCGGTCATATTTTAATGAATCCCCAAGGTCGATCCGATGCCTTCCAGCTGTGCGGAGACCGCTGCTGGACAGCAGCCCCCGGGGGTCCGGGCACAACCAGCCCAGGACTTAGGGATAGGTATTTGGTTGCAGCCAGGGTGGTTCAGCCCATGTTACGCTTGGTCCGCCTGCCACCAGTGCCCATCCGCACCCATTTGGTTATGAGGTACTATGGTAGAGTGAAGATATAGGTTACCGTTGAGGCGTAGATTCTGTCCGTTGGTTAGGGTTAGGACAAGGGTAAGGTTAGGGTAAGGGTAGGGTTAGGTTAGGGTTGAGCTAGTCTTATTGAGAACCAGGCTTTCCTATTACTGGATAAGGGTTGGAGACTCGGTGCAAATCAAACCAATCAAATGCCTTGCTCAGGCGGGGCTTAACATGCAGCTCCAATCAAACACTTCAAATCAATGAAATGCCTTGTTTGGGTAGAGCTTAGCACGCAGCACTTCATAAATGGGCATGTGGGGGAGGGTTCTTGAAATGTAACATCAAATAAAAATGTAGCCGCAGGAATTACAAAATTCTCCAAAAGTTTTTGGAGGTATGGCTATGCGAGACTAGGGTTCAGCCAAGTTGTGGACATGAAACTAGGGTTAGGGTCATGGCTAGTTTTAGGGTTGAGCCAAGGTATGGACATGAAGCTAGGGTTAGGGTCATGGCTAGGTTTAGGGTTGAGCCAAGGTGTGGACATGAAGCTAGGGTTAGGGTCATGGCTAGGTTTAGGGTTGAGCCAAGGTGTGGACATGAAGCTAGGGTAAGGGCTGGGGCTGAGGGCTGGGGCGGCATGCAGAAAAGGCCTGGCTGGAATGAGGAGCCGTGGCCTGGAGGGCTGTTTGTCACCAGTCTGCTACTGTTTCTCCCAGTGAGTGGTGATGGTAGAGGGCCGCGGGGCATGGAGCAGACCCAGCACACCCAGCCAGGGCACCAGCTGCTCCCAACACATGAAGAGCTGATGGCAGGTACAGCAGGTGCTCTGCCCTAAAACCACAACCATCGCTTTTATCAGCCGTTAAATTAATGACATCATGATGGGCTGGTTCAGGAATAACTTCAGTTTAATAAATGATTTAATTGAAACGCTAATCCCGATGGAGAGCCAAGGGGCAAGGCGAGGAAAGAAAAAGAGAAAGGGAGAAAAACAACTTTGATTAAGTAGAGCCCAGCTATTGATCTCAGATCAAAGGTGGAATGTTAATTTCACGCAGGGGGATTTTTTAACCCCAAGGCTACTGTACCTCAGAATACCTTGTTTTAATTGAACTTCCAAAAGATATCACTGCATACAAGACCAAATTGCTTAATGTCAATGTCCCAGGCTTTTGAAAATGGTAGCAAAAATGCCTTAAAAGGTATGGTGTGACTATGAATCATCTATGTATCATCAGTTATTATGAATCGTGTGAATCACATTGGCATCCTTCTAAAGAAGACAACAGAGATATATATGCAACAATGTCCCTCCCCTGTCTTCCACACAATCACAGTAATAATCACATATATCATGGAACGACCACAGATTACAGGCCACTTCTCTGGTAATGACTAGTGCCCAAAACCAGGGCAAAACCAAGCAATTTCCGCTATGACGCGTTACCATTCCAAAAGTATCGGGTTCTGCGTGGAATTCAGGATTCCCCCCCCTTTTTTCTCTCTTTTTTATATATACCTTTCTTACACTCGCTTGTGAATCTTCAGATAAGAGAATAGCAATTACTTGTGTGCTACTGGCAGAATAAACAGTGTTTATCTGTGTTCATGTCCTATTGCCGTGGTAACACAGCACCCAGCCTTCCTCCTCTCCGGCTGTGAGTCCCACACCTCACTGAACTACCACGGAACACTCAGGAACACAGGCTGAACTAGCTGACCTCACACTGACAGATGCGTATTGCAGGAAACACGAGGAATGATACTCCATGCCCAACATTTCCAAATAAACTACACAGCAAATTCTCCAGTGTTAAATCAACACTGACAGTGTTCAATTTAACACTGATCCAGTGTCTATATGGATACACACTTTTCAGTGTCAAATTAACACACTGCTTAGTGTACAGCCTTATTTGCATATTTCCCAAAGTGCCTTGCCTTTCTGGTGAATTGTAGAGTTACCACCCATGACTGAATCTGTTAGTAACAGAGACATGGTTGTTGCAGTATTTGTCTTAACAAGTTAGAATTTAACAGAATATGTTATCTTTCAAA
Organism: Salvelinus alpinus; assembly: GCF_045679555.1. Lineage (NCBI taxonomy): Eukaryota > Metazoa > Chordata > Actinopteri > Salmoniformes > Salmonidae > Salvelinus > Salvelinus alpinus. Next base: position 45,073,157 of record NC_092094.1, read on the forward strand.
TTAAGTTATTTAACACAGCAGGGCCTTATTTTGAGGGCCTAGTTTTACCTAATGTAGTGTCCTGAAATCACATTTTGCTTTAAATCAGTATCCAAATACATTGGATGGAGTGATCACAATGTAAGGAATACCAAAGTTCCAAATGCTGGGCCTACTATAGTGTATAAGAGGTCATACAATACATTTTGTAGTGATTCCTATGTTGTTGATGTAAAGAAAATGTGTTGATCTGTGGTGTGTAATAAAGAGCAACCAGATGCTGCACTTGACACATTTGTGAAATTGCTTATCCCAGTTACTAATAAGCATGTACACATTAAGAAAATGACTGTAAAAATCTGATTGATGAGGAGTTTAAAAAGTATATGGCTCACAGGGATGAGGCAAGAGGAATGGCAAAAAGTCTGGCTGCACAACCGATTGGTAAACGTACTACTAATTCAGAAATCATGTGACTAAACTGAATAAAAAGAATAAGAAGCTACACTAGGAAACAAAGATAAATGACATAAAAAATTATAGTAAAAAGCTTTTGAGCATCTTAAATGAAATTCCTGGCAGAAAGGCAAACTCAGCCGCAAAATTAATTGAATCAAACGGCTCATTCATCACAAAAACTACTTTATTGATTTTTTTCATTGGCAAGATTAGGCATGACAGCAAAAAATGCTGATGCAACACATCCAAGTATATCTGATCAAATTATGAGAGACAAGCATTGCAATTTTTAATTCCATAAAGTGAGTGTGGAAGAGGTGAAAAAAGTGTTGTCTATCAACACTGACAAGTGACCGGGGTCTGACAACGTGGATGGAAAATTACTGAGGATAATAGCGGAAATTATTGACACTGTCACGTTCCTGACCTTATTTTTCCTTTGTTTAACTTTGTTTAGTTGGTCAGGACGTGAGCTGGGTGGGTAGTCTATGTTTTGTGTTTCTATGTTGGGGTTAATGTGTTGCCTGATATGGTTCTCAATTAGAGGCAGGTGTTTGACGTTTCCTCTGATTGAGAACCATATTAAGGTAGGGTGTTCTCACTGTTTGTTTGTGGGTGGTTGTCTTCCGTGTCTGTGTATGTTGCACCACACGGGACTGTTTCGTTTGTCGTTCGTGTATGTAGTCTGTTCGTGCGTTCTTCGTAGTTTGTAAGTTCTCAAGTCAGGTCTGTCTACATCGTTTATTTGTTTTGTAGTTTGTTAAAGTGTTTTCGTGTTTCGTTCTATCATTTAAATAAATCATTATGTCAAACTATCACGCTGCGCTTTTGTCCAATCCCTACTCCTCCTCTTCAGACGAAGAGGAGGAGAACGACCGTTACACACTCCTATTTGCCATATGTTCAATTGAAGCCTACTAGAAAGTGTGTGCCCTCATGCCTGGAGGGAAGCAAAAGTCATTCTGCTACCTAAGAATAGTAAAGCCCACTTTATTGGCTCAAATAGCTGACCAATCAGCCTGTTACCAATCCTTAGTAAACTTTTGGAAAAAATTGTGTTTGACCAAATACAATGCTATTTTACAGTAAACAAATTGACAACAGATTTTCAGCACGCTTATAGGGAAGGACATTCATAATTCATAATAAACTAACATTTAGTGGCCGCTGCCAACATACTGACTCAACTCCAGCCACTTTAATAATGGGAATTGATGGAAATGATGTAAAAATGTATCACTAGCCACTTTAAACAATGCCACTTAATATAATGTTTACATACCCTACATTGCTCACCTCATATGTATATGTATATACTGTACTCTATATCATCTACTGCATCTTGCCATCTTTATGTAATACATGTATCACTAGCCACTTTAAACTATGCCACTTTATGTTTACATACCCTACATTACTCATCTCATATGTATAGACTGTACTCTATACCATCTACTGCATCTTGCCTATGCCGTTCTGTACCATCACTCATTCATATATCTTTATGTACATATTCTTTATCCCTTTACACTTGTGTGTATAAGGTAGTAGTTGTGGAATTGTTAGGTTAGATTACTTGTTGGTTATTACTGCATTGTCGGAACTAGAAGCACAAGCATTTCGCTACACTCGCATTAACATCTGCTAACCATGTGTATGTGACAAATAAAATTTGATTTGATTTGATTCATAAAGCACAGCACTTACACAAATGACTGATGATTGGCAAATTGATGATAAAAATATTGTGGGAGCTGTTTTGTTAGACTTCAGTGCGGCTTTTGACATTATCGATCATAGTCTGCTGCTGGAAAAACGTATATGTTATGATTTTAAACCCCCTGCTATATTGTGGATAAAGAGTTACCTAACAGAACACAGAGTGTGTTCTTTAATGGAAGCATCTCCAAGATAATCCAGGTAGAATCAGGAAATCCCCAGGGCAGCTGTCTTGGCCCATTACTTGACGACATGCCAGTAAACGAGTAAAGCCAGTGTGTCTATGTATGTGGATGACTCCACACTATACACGTCAGCTGCTACAGCGACTGAAATGACTGCAACACTTGACAAAGAGCTACAGTTAGTTTCAGAATGGGTAGCAAGGAATACGTTAGTCCTAAATATTTCAAAAACTAAAAGCATTGTATTTGGGACAAATCATTCACTAAACCTTAAACCTCAACTAAATCGTGTAATGAATAATGTGAAAATTAAGCAAGTTGAGGTGACTAAACTGCTTGGAGTAACCCTGGATTGTAAACTGTCATGGTCAAAACATATTGATACAACAGTAGCTAAGATGGGGAGAAGTCTGTCCATAGTAAAGTGCTGCTCTGCGTTCTTAATAACAACACTATCAACAAGGCAGGTCCTACAGCTTCTAGTTTTGTCACACCTTGACTACTGTTCAGTAATGTGGTCAGATGCCAGAAAGAGGGACTTAGGAAAATTGCAATTGGCTCAGAACAGGGCAGCACGGCTGGCCCTTGTATGTACACAGAGAGCTAACATTAATAATATGCATGTCAATCTCTCCTGGTTCAAAGTGGAGAGATTGACTTGTATTTGTGAGAGGTATTGACATGCTGAACGCACCAAGCTGTCTGTTTGAACTTCTGGCACACAGCTCGGACACCCATGCATACCCCACAAGACATGCCACCAGAGAAGTCCAGAACAGACCACGGGAGGTGCACAGTACTACATAGAGCCATGACTATATGGAACTCTATTCCACATCAAGTAACTTCTTCTAGCAGTAAAATTGTATTTAAAAAACGGATAAAAATGCACCTTATGGAACAACGGGGACTGTGAAGCAACACAAACGTAGGCACAGACACATCCATACACACACACAATAACATACACACTACACACACACAAGTACACATGGGTTTTGTGTTGTAGATATGTGGTAGTAGAGTAGGGGACTGAGGGCACACAATATGTTATGACATCTGTTGGGAATGTATTGTAATGTTACTTGATGTTTCTAAAATTGTATAACTGCCTTAGTTTTGCTGGACCCCAAGAAGAGTAGCTGCTGCCTTAGCAGGGATCCATATTAAATACAAAATACATTACAATGCATTGCAGAGTGGGGACTGCCGGGTCGGGAAGACGTCGCTATGAGAAAACCTAAACAATCTAAACAAAGAACAACCATTGCAGTAACGGGTGCAATATGTCCAAGTCACAGATTGGATTAGTTTAGAAGAATGTATGTTATGTATATTTCAGTAGCATACCATTCATTAATCAATCAATGTACATGCAACAACATAGATAATGAGACAAATACTTGTAAAAATCCACCTGTAATAGAGCATGCTAGAAAACATGATAATAATGGGCGTGATTTCGGTTAAACACTGGTTAGTACAGCGTTTCCCAAAATCTGTCCTCGGGACCCCAAGGGCTGCACGTTTTGGGTTTTGCCCTTACACTACACAGCTGATTCAAATGATCAAAGCTGGATGATTAGTTGATTATTTGAATCAGCTGTGTAGTGCTAAGGCAAATACCAAAATGTGCACCCCTTGGGGTCCTGAGGACTGAGTTTGGGTAACCCTGGGAACCAGCACTTGGGTCCACAGAGGGCAGGTTTTAGTATTTTTCCTTTTAATTAAGACCTAGACAACCAGGTGAGGGGGGTTCCTTACCAATTAGTGCCCTTAATTCATCCATCAAGTACAAGGGTGGAGCGAAAACCTGCAGACACTCGGACCTTCGTAGAAATGTTACACTGAAAAATCAGCACTAGGTAACACTGGCCAATTTGCTGTATACATAGAAAACTTTGAGAGTGCCTAATTCACACAAGGGCTGTTGTGTTAGATGCAGGTGATGCTCCTGGGCTAAAAGTACAGTTGAAGTGGGAAGTTTACATACACTTAGGTTGGAGTCATTAAAACTCGTTTTCAACCACTCCACAAATTTCTTGTTAACATACTACAGTTTTGGCAAGTCGGTTAGGACATCTACTTTGTGCATGATACAAGTAATTTTTCCAACAATTGTTTCCAGACAGATAATTTCACTTATAATTCACTGTATCCCAATTCCAGTGGGTCAGAAGATTACATACAATAAGTTGACTGTGCCTTTAAAAAGCTTGGAAAATTCCAGAAAATGATGTCATGGCTTTAGAAGCTTCTGATAGGCTAATTGACATCATTTGAGTCAATTGGAGGTGGACCTGTGAATGTATTTCAAGGCATACCTTCAAACTCAGTGCCTCTTTGCTTGACATCATAGGAAAATCAAAAGAAATCAGCCAAGACCTCAGAAAAAAAATTGTAGACCTCCACAAGTCTGGTTCATCCTTGGGAGCAATTTCCAAACGCCTGAAGTTATCACGTTCATCTGTACAAACAATAGTACGCAAGTAAAAACACCATGGGACCACGCAGCCGTCATACCGCTCAAGAAGGAGACACTTTCTGTCTCCTAGAGATGAACGTACTTTAGTGCAAAAAGTGCAAATCAATTCCAGAACAACAGTAAAGGACCTTGTGAAGATGCTGGCGGAAACAGGTACAAAAGCATCTATATCCACAGTAAAACGAGTCCTATATCGAGAAAGCTGAAAGGCTGCTCAGCAAGGAAGAAGCCACTGCTCCAAAACAGCCATAAAAAAGCCAGACTACGGTTTGCAACTGTACATGGGGACAAAGATTGTACTTTTTGGAGAAATGTCCTCTGGTCTGATGAAACAAAAATAGGACGTTTTGGCCATAGTGACCATCGTTATGTTTGGAGGAAAAAGGGGGATACTTGCATGCTGAAGAACACCATCCCAACCGTGAAGCACAGGGGGTGGCAGCATCATGTTGTGGGGGTGCTGTGCTGCAGGAGGGACTGGTGTACTTCACAAAATAGATGGCATCATGAGGGAGGAAAATTATCTGGATATATTGAAGCAACATCTCAAGACATCAGTCAGGAAGTTAAAGCTTGGTCGCAAATGGGTCTTCCAAATGGACAATGACCCCAAGCATACTTCCAAAATGGCTTAAAGACAACAAAGTCAAGGTATTGGAGTGGCCATCACAAAGCCCTGACCTCAATCCTATAGAAAATTTGTGGGCAGAACTGAAAAAGTGTGAGCGAGCAAGGAGGCCTACAAACCTGACTCCGTTACACCAGCTCTGTCAGGAGGAATGGGCCAAAGTTCACCCAACTTATTGTGGGAAGCTTGAAACGTTTGACTCAAGTTAAACAATTTAAAGGCAATGCTACCAAATACTAATTGAGTGTATGTAAACTTCTGACCCACTGGGAATGTGATGAAAGAAATAAAAGCTGGAATAAATCATTCTCTCTACTATTATTCTGACATTTCACATTCTTAAAATAAAGTGGTGATCCTAACTGACCTAAGACAGGGAATTTTTACTAGGATTGAACATCAGGAACTGTGAAAAACTGAGTTTAAATGTATTTGGCTAATGTGTATGTAAACTTCCGACTTCAACTGTATATATTTTGACAAACCTTTCTCTTTTTTTCTCGCTATCCCCCATTTTTTGGAATGTCCCTCCACACACCCCACACCTACATCACAGCACTAAGGAAAACCACAGCGAGAAACCTTTTCTGAGGGCACAAAACTACCAGTGCGAAAGAAATAGGTCCTCTTACAAATGCAAATGAAATGCAGCACTTAATAAAAGCGAGATAGCCGGGATACCCAGAGCCAGGTTGTGTCAGGAAAACTCACAAACTAACCCCCTTTCCTCTGACATCTTTTTTTTCTTCCCCAAAATGTGCAATCCGGCCCTGGCCAAATTGAACCGGCCAGCCAGGTCTGTTTGAGTGAGTGAGTGAGTGAGTGAGCGACCTCCACTTCCCACAGTCTCTACCTCTGTGTCAGAGAGGCAGGCAGAGAGGAGGAAAGAGAGAACAGAGCGAGCGTGCCACTCTGGACAGACGTGGGGGCTCAGAAGTATATTCTCTCCCCGATCTGAGTGAAGAGGAAGAAAGGAGGAAGGAAAAGAAAGGAAAGTGTTAATATAGAGGTTAGATTCCTAACATTCTGCAGGTCACCTCGAGCTGATCTCTCCTCCCTGTGACGAGGACATGACGGAGTGTTCCTCACACTACATCATCACCATCCGCCCTTATCACTGCACATGGGTCCTGCCAAGAGGTATAGCCGAGAGGCTGCTCATGAAATACAGGAGCTAGCATTATCTCTTTACTTTCTGACAAAGCTTGTGTATCTGGTCTATGTTCTGTGTGAAAGCACATGCAAAACATGCATTAGGAAGTAACCTGGATAGTACTGGTAGAGCTTTTTATTTTATTTAAAACAAATGTAGGTGATGTGTTAAGATAAGCATGTCCTATCTAATCTTTTTTCCAAAGTGGTGATTTACAGCACAATACCAAATGAACACTATTTATTTTAAGCTATGCTATAGATTCTAAGAGGGACAAATGGGTCCACTGTTTATATGAATCTATAAATGAGATTTAATTGTAAGATGGGGTTTTAAGACGTGTGTGTCCTTTTTATTGGGTGTTTCATAAAATCAGAGACAGAAAAGAGTGTCCGAATGCTTAACTGATAAATTAATATGGTAACACCAAATTTCAAAAGCATCGAGGCCCATGTTTCTTTAATTGCATGATCTTGGATTTCACAACTTATACACTGAGCTATATGTCAACACAAGCTAAAGTACTTTGTATAGGATTGCGGAAAATGCATAGGGAATTAGAATGGCATTTGTAAGACCCCATTCATGGAGGGTACACCAGTGTAAAGTGAAGGTGGATGGGCTGGCTGTGGCCACGTGAGCCAGAAACGACACTGACATCTAGTGTTTAATTGAGCAACTCAAAAATCTGCTTATCAAGTCACTAAGAACTAAAGGGGATGAAAAAAGCGGAGAAAAAAGGCCAAAATGTCTATTAGCAACGTTTATCAATAAAAAGGAAGATCTATGAAGGACCAGTAGTTACTGTATCTGTTGCAGTCGTTGGAGATGCTATGTTACATCTTCTGACAATAATTCACCTCTAGAAGAATCAAAACAAACAAAACGGATGCCCAAACATCATGTTAAAGTAGTGTGGAGGTGAGTGAGACGGTGTTAAAGTCCTTTGAGCTGCCACTGCTCCCCAAACCACACACAGCACTCAGGCTCTAATCCCAGATTCTCTTTATGGTATGAGAAAACAGGGTGATAATTAGGCGTGTAAATTCCAGCAATCCGCTCAGCAGCTCAACGGGCTGGTGTTGAGAGGTGTGAACGCCTCGCAATGTTGAGAGAGAGAGAGAGAGAGAGAGAGAGAGAGAGAGAGAGAGAGAGAGAGAGAGAGAGAGAGAGAGAGAGAGAGAGAGAGAGAGAGAGAGAGAGAGAGAGAGAGAGAGAGAGAGAGAGAGAGAGAGAGAGAGAGAGAGAGAGAGAGAGAGAGAGAGAGAGAGAGAGAGAGAGAGAGAGAGAGAGAGAGAGAGAGAGAGAGAGAGAGAGAGAGACTAGACTTTAACTGCATGGACCGAGGGAGGGGGGACAGGGTGATATTTTTAGACATACCCCCACCCTCCCCTAAAACTGTTTAATCACCTGTGGCACACAATGCTCCATCATGCCTGGGCATATCACAGGTATGCAGCTAAACCCAATCGTTAAGCAAGAAGAGAAAAATCTGATTGGATGGGAGAAGATAATTAACCACACAGAGTCAACGGGTAAGTAGACCTACGCCAGGATTCAGTCAAGTCGTGGTAAATGTTGCCGATGTTGGCTCAAGCATGAATTACCTTTAAAGGTCAAGTGCAGTGTGCTTGTCAACAATAAGCCTTTGATTGAATCCCTGACCTTGCCCTCTCCACTGGGAATTCACTATACTGGCTTTGCTGGCAGGTGTTGTTCTGCTTGCGTGTCGTGCTTCCTGCCTGCGAGTGCGTGTGTTTTCTCTGGTAGCTATGGAGAGTAATGAGCCAAGGCCTGTACGTCTACCTTACTGATGAATGCAACTCATGTCCGGTAATGTTGACTTCTTTTGGACCTATAGGTACAGCACACCGCTGGAGCACGCTTCCCACAGGGAACACACTGGTTGAATCAACGTTGTTTCCATGTCATTTCAACAACAACAAAAATCTATGCGTTGACATTGAATCAACGTAGGAAACGGATTGGATTTGCAAAAAGTCATCAACGTAGGGAATGTAGTCTTTTTTTCACCCAACATTTAACCTACATCCAATGACATTGTGGCTTTTTTGCTGTTGATTTCACTTTTGAATTCACGTTAGTTGACAACCCAACCAAATGTAAATAAAAATAGATGTTGAAATGACTACTGTGTCCAGTGGGTTATTCCTTCAGGAACTGGCACATCTGACTAAGTTAAATGCAGTGGTGAAATGTCCAGTAGTTCACATCTGCATCTGGAGAAATTGAGGGTCGGTACTGAAAGGAAGAACAGAATTTATTGAACACAACTCATGTCTGTCTGGGGCTGGGCAGATGAGAAAACGATCACTTGGACTATTTTAGCATCTGGGTACCGACCTTGCATCCGATTCGGCTGGTTTAGACTGGGGGTGACCAACAAACCTAAGAGGAGTAGTTGTGCAGCTCTGCTCTCGGCCGGCTGGCCTGGCTGTCCGTCGGGCAGGGACAGATTGGAGTAGCAGGGTAGCAGGGGAGGGGATCTGATTCCTGTTACATCATACTCTCCTGCCTGCCTGCCTGCCTGCCTGCCTGTGGCAAATGACACTGACTGGCTGGCTGCACCACCAGACTTATCTGTCTGTGGTCTCGGATGACATTAGTCTGGACCAACAGCCATGAGTCACACTTTCTGTTTACCCTGACACAGCCCCATCCCTAAGGCTGGAGGCTGAGAGCGAGGTGGTTGAGAGCGAGGTGGGAGTAGGCTGGGGCAGGAAGGCTTGGCTTGGCTTGGCTTCCCATCCCATCCCATCCCTTCCCTTCCTCTCCCCTTTCCTCCCCACGGCTGGGTTGGGGTTGGCACACACTGCCTACCAGGAATGTGCTCTGCCCGCACCTCAGCGACGCGTAACACCTTTCCTGTGGTATGAGGCTGAATCCTCCCACAATGGGCTGCCATGCAGGCTCCAAGAGTAAATATACCCTTCCTACAGTACACACTCACTACAGTCTTTGTAAAAAAGGGTTCCAAAACGGTTATTCGGCTGTCCCCATATTTTACCTTAATTAAAAGGAGAACCGTTTTTGGTTCCAGGTAAAACCCTTTATGGTTCCAGGTGGAACTATTTTGTGTTCCATGTAGAAACCTCTGTGGAAATAGTTCTACATGGAACCGAAAGGGTTCTACCTGGAACCAAAAAGGGTTCTTCAAAGGGTTCTCCTATGGGGACAGGCGAAGAACCGTTATAGGTTCTTGATACTTTTTTTCTGAGAGGAGAGGACAGGAGGTTAACACAAATGGTCTGGGTTGCCCAAAATCTGTTCGGGGAGTGGAGGAGACTCTGCAACATTCAAACTACATACAAGCTTTGGAAAAATCACAAGTTTAAAAAAAATTGTTACAATGAGTGGTAGCATAGAAGTTAGAGTGTAATTTAGGTATCAAATAACTTTCGATAACTTTCCAAGCAACTTTTTTCGTAATATGTTTTGAAACAGGCTTTCGGGGAATGGATTGATGAGTACGTAAAAGACTGACAGCAATCTTGCTTTTCCCCAACCCATCACTGCTAACCCCTTTCCACGACTACCTTCCCACTACACCACACACCCCCACCCCAACAGCTTGGCAAAACGCTTATGTGACCACTATGAGGCAAGTTCAACATTAACCAATGATAACAACATCCTCAACTGGTCAGGAAGCCCCATTAGAGGGACACAAACTCAAATGAGTGTCTCGTCCCCGGTGAAAAGACACCCTGGCACCGTGCCCCATCTCTGCTCCGTAATCTAAACCAGCAGCTAGAGCTCTTGTTCTCTCTCGTGAGAATGGGAGTGCTTGGACCGTCTGCCATGGCCCCCGCTGCTGTGTTAGTTAGACCCTCATCATTATCTGCCAAGCAACTGTTGGTTTTCTCTTTCCTCAGTGCAGAGAAAGACTGTATTTTAGCAGTTCCTCCTCTTACATCACTGTTTACACAGTTTTTTTGCACACAGAGGTAATCAGAGAGGGACTAGCTAACTACAGTAACATGACAGGGATACAGGCCTAGTTGCATCCCAAATAGCACCTATTCCCTATATAATGCTCTACTTTTGATCGGGGCCTGTATGGCTCTGGTCAAAAGTAGAGTACTATATAGGGTGCCATTTGATACGCACCCATAGCCAATCAAGACAACAAGACAGCATTGATTAGGAAAGTGGAAAAAAGGAGTTATAGTCATGCTGGGAGATGATGCCACACTTCCAGTGGAGCAGGACTAATTATGAATGCAAATAAACACAATTAAAGTGAAAACTGGCCTGAGAGAGAGAGGGATGTGCAACTACTCTGTCCTTCTGTAATCTTCTGGGGACTGGACTTGGCACATCGGAGTATGTTAAATATACCATTGTGAGAAAGACTAAAATATGCAAACGCTTGCCACTGCCACAGTGATGTTTTTCCACCAACTAACACACACACACACACACACACACACACACACACACACACACACACACACACACACACACACACACACACACACACACACACACACACACACACACACACACACACACACACACACACACACACACACACACACACACACTGCACTTTTACAGATATCAGATAAATCATGATTATACTGCACATGCAGTACAACAATGTGATTGCCTATCAGGTTGCCCAGCTAGGACATTTTGTTCCTTTGAAGTTGTGGAAACGTATGTTTTTGGTATCACATTGGTTGTAGGAATGAAGCCATATGTTTCCTGACTGTTAAACTGAACGTTTTTTAAATGTTCTGAGAACAGAAGTGAAAATGTTGCTTGTTCCGAAACATGTATATTTAGGTTGCAGGGAGGTTCTGAGAACATTCCACTCTGGTTCCTTGAAAGTTTTCTTGGGAGGTTTTATTAACGCTCTGAGAACTGAAATGACAGGTTATTTGGAGGTTTTTGAATAACTTCCTTAAAACATTCACTGAATGTTTCAATAAGGCTTTTAATAACACTGCTAGCTAATTTTGGGTTAACTGTTTTGAACTCCAATCATGCAAACACATTTATTTTTTATTGTGACACAGCATCAGTGAGATTCAAACTTAATATTTTCTGTTAGCTATCCATGGAATTAGTACACGGCGCAATCAAAATGGTACTAGCATGCCATGTTTTTTACACATACAAAGCTGTTCTTTTTAGTCTATTCAAACAGACCCCATTTTAAAGGAAACAAGAACTCATTAATATCAGGTGTCCTGTTAGGGGGTGTGGCCAACACACCTGAACACACTCAACAAGATAGACGATAGATTTTTGTTGATGCTGAGAACAGATGTTACACTGTATGTTTTAAATAACATTTCTAGAACGTTCTCTGAACGTTACAAAAAAAATAATGTTTTTTTTTTGAGAACGTGACTTTAAATAGAACCATATAGAACCTTGAGGAAACCTGTAGGAAATGTTATGCTGAAGTACTACAATTCCCACAGAAGAATGTTGTTTCTTAATGTTTTCTGATTCATTTGAGAACATTCTCAACGTCAAACCAGTTGGAGAACGTTCCTAGAACATTCTCAAAATTGAAATGAAATGTAACCATGTTTTAACTTTTAGGAACATTCTGTTAAAGTAATGAAATAACTTACATTCTGAAATCTTGCTCTGATTTGTCATCCAAAGAGTCCCAGAGATAAAATTAAGTGTTGTTTTGTTAGATAAAATCATTTTTCATATACTAAAAAGGTCCATATAGCATGCACGATCGATTTTGTATTTCCACTCGTATTTCCACACTTTGCAAAGAAAGGAATCTGTGAAAATCTAACCCTAAATGTTGTTCAAACCAGTCAAATCATGTTTGTATGTATTCCTCACTGATCCTAGAATGTAAACAGACTTCACTATATAATTAGGAGTGTAGTTTATCCTATAGGACACCATATTTGGTCAGAGAGCGACGCCTTCATGGCACGCCGATGACGCGGGCGGTCTTCACTTGAACGACTCTAACTCGACACCAATCAGGGTCAAACAAAGCTAGCTAGATAGCCAATGAGCTGGGCTTTACGGGAGTATCTGGAAACCCTGTGTCTGTTGAAAAATGTGCGACAGCATGTTTTCCTTTTGGACAAATATTATAAGAATATTCAGAGTTATGAAGTTATGAAAACAGGTTGTTTTGCAAATGTTGAACTTATAATATGGCTACTAATATTGGAAAAGCTAAATCGAAGTCCAAGTATACAGATTTGACGATATTCTTGCAAGAAAAATGCAATATGAAGGCAAATGTCTCCTTCACGATTTGCCCAAATGTACCTGGGTGATTTCACACTAAATGTCATGTAGTTCACTCATACTTCAAGTTATCCGTCTGAAACTTTGCACATATACTGCTGCCATCTTGTGGACACCATTGTAATTGCAACAAGAGTGATGGCTAGAACTGGGACCTTTCTCTTTGCATTTCAAAGATGGTGGTAGAAAAAAACTGGTTGTTTTTTTCTTTGTATTTTCTACTACCAGATCTATTGTGTTATATTCTCCTACATTCAATTCACATTTCCACAAACGTCAAAGTGTTTCCTTTCAAATGGTACCAAGAATATGCATATCCTTGCTTCAGGGCCTGAGCTACAGGCAGTTAGATTTGGGTTTGTCATTTTAGACGAAAATTGAAAAAAAGGGTGGCTATCCCTAAGAAGTTTTAAATGTGCTGAGAATGTTCAAAAGCCAAGCAACTATCCTGCACCACTCCCAGCAAGTTGTGGGAAGGTTGTATGCAAAATAACCATAGGACAACCTCGCTGTCACCGAGCTCTAAGAAACTTCTGGTTCTCAGAATGTTGTGTGCTAGTGTTGTGAAATACACAGTAAGGAATGCCACTCACTGTATGGGCAACCAGATACTGTAGTCATCAGGGAAAACCTAATATGTGAATTAAAACACAGCTGTATAAGCTGTATACAGTATTGTTCTATAGGATGGTGCTGGTGATCTTTAACACAACACATCTCAGAGACGACTGGGCAGTCAGCGACAAATCTTTCTCCGTTATGTGACAGGTTAATTGGGATTGATCATGTTTGAGTTGTGTGGTGAAACCTCCAGAGGGGTATCACTGACTGCAGTCTGGCAGCCAAACACAGATTGCTTCATCTCAAATAGAGCTCTGAGCTGGGCTCTCCTCATTGTCATCGGAGTATCACATCTACCACAGACAAAGTGAGAAGCGACCTACTGTAGACACAACAACAACAAGAGGAGTATACACACAGCAGGCACACAAGACACACACAGACACAACAAGTGTTTGAGAGATCCACAGACACAACACGAGTCCCACAGACAGAACACAAGATCCACAGACACAACAAGTGTTTGAGAGATCCACAGACACAACAAGAGTTTGAGAGGTCCACAGACACAACAAGAGTTTGAGAGGTCCACAGACACAACAAGAGTTCCACAGACAGAACATAAGATCCGCAGACACAACAAGTGTTTAAGAGATCCACAGACACAACAAGTGTTTGAGAGATCCACAGACACAACAAGAGTTTGAGAGGTCCACAGACACAACAAGAGTTTGAGAGGTCCACAGACACAACAAGAGTTCCACAGACAGAACATAAGATCCACAGACACAACAAGTGTTTAAGAGATCCACAGACACAACAAGTGTTTGAGAATCCACAGACACAACAAGAGTTTGAGAGGTGCACAGACACAACAAGAGTTTGAGAGGTCCACAGACACAACAAGAGTTCCACAGACAGAACACAAGATCCACAGACATAATCGAGATGGTTGTAGGCAACACCAAGAGACACACAGACAAAAGATGGTTACATCTAAGTGCCTTGATTGATGAGCTCCAGAAAAGTCAGACAGAAATGCTCCTCAGCACCCCCCTCCCCTTCAGATGACCTCCCTCCCCTTCAGACGATTCTGCAGGTGAAGAAGCCGGATGTAGAGGTCACGGGCTGGCGTAGTTATACGTGGTGTGCGGTTGTGAGGCCAGTTGTACGTACTGCCAATTTCTCTAAAACAACATTGGAGGCGGCTTATGGTAGAGAAATGAACATTACATTCTCTGGCAACAGCTCTGGTGGACATTCCTGCAGTCAGCATGCCAATTGCATGCTTCCTCAAAACTTGACACATCTGTGGCATTGTGTGGTTTGACAAAACTGCACATTTTAGAGTGTCTTTTAATTGTACCCAGCACAAGGTGCATCTGTGTTATGATCATGCGTTTTAATCAGCTTCTTGATATGCCACACCTGTCAGGTAGATGTATTATCTTGTCAAAGGATAAAATACTCACTTACAGGGATGTAAACAAATTTGAGCACAACCTTTTAGAAAAATAAACTTTTTGTGCGTTAACAAATATTTCTGGGATCTTATATTTCAGCTCATGAAACATGGGACCGACATGTTGCGTTTATATTTTTGTTCAGTATATGTTATGTCTAGTCTATGAGACCAGACTGAGTTCCCATTGAAACATGTAGTAAGTAAATACTCAATGAATGTGAAGCCAGCTTCCAGGAAAAGCTTCACCGAACAGAGCCCAGTAGAGATAGCTGCTAATCTGAGCATGGAGCAGAAACCCAAACAGTAGAGTACCGCAGGCAGGGCAGGCCACCCGGGCGTGACGGCCAAACGCATCAGACACCTTTGGGTGACACCAAACCACAGGAGGCAAAGAAGCCTGGTATCCACAGAGGGAGCAGCAGAGGGAGCAGCTGTAACTCGCTGTTGAAATAACCCTGACCACACTGAGGCACAGCTGCGTCCCAAATGGCACCCTATTCCCTATTTAGTGTGCTATTTTCAACCAGAGCCCTTTTGGGCCGTGGTCGAAAGTAGTGCAGTATTTAGGGAACAGGGTGCCATTTGGGACACAGCCTGATGCACTCAGCTCTGCACAGCACACACCATCTCCATATCCCCACGGCCTGCAGGGAGCAACTCTATACATCACACTTTAAATACAGATCACAAGACATAGAAAATACTCTCAGAGCTCCACTGATGCCGAAAGTTTCACAATGGATCCACATCCAGACCATATTTCAATATCAACAGGGTCTTAACTGGCATTAAAATGCCCATATTCCCACACAGAGAGAGATGGGAAAAACAGACAATATTAATGGTCACTGCCAAAGAAGATTAGGTGTTCATAAGAAATGGAAGCCACCATGTTATTGTGTAAGGATTTCTTTTAACGTCAGTTTGCCACACTATTCCCCTTGGACATAACTCAATTAAGGTATATGAGGAAACTGCCACTTGCGGTCGGTTAATAATTATAGCCTCTCACTTCAAAGACAGATTTTATAGCATTTTACAACGTTATTCCAATAAATATTTGCTTTTTAACTTGTCTGTTTCATAATCAAAACCATACCACCATCAATATTTTCTTTTAACCTAAATCAGTGACCAGCATGAATCGGTTCTTTAAGAGTATATCATCATGTAGTCATGTAAGAGTATATCATCATGTAGTCATGTAAGAGTATATCATCATGTAGTCATGTAAGAGTATATCATCATGTAGTCATGTAAGAGTATATCATCATGTAGTCATGTAAGAGTATATCATCATGTAGTCATGTAAGAGTATATCATCATGTAGTCATGTAAGAGTATATCATCATGTAGTCATGTAAGAGTATATCATCATGTAGTCATGTAAGAGTATATCATCATGTAGTCATGTAAGAGTATATCATCATGTAGTCATGTAAGAGTATATCATCATGTCGTCATGTAAGAGTATATCATCATGTAGTCATGTAAGAGTATATCATCATGTAGTCATGTAAGAGTATATCATCATGTAGTCATGTAAGAGTATATCATCATGTCGTCATGTAAGAGTATATCATCATGTAGTCATGTAAGAGTATATCATCATGTTGTCATGTAAGAGTATATCATCATGTAGTCATGTAAGAGTATATCATCATGTAGTCATGTAAGAGTATATCATCATGTAGTCATGTAAGAGTATATCATCATGTAATCATGTAAGAGTATATCATCATGTAATCATGTAAGAGTATATCATCATGTAATCATGTAAGAGTATATCATCATGTAATCATGTAAGAGTATATCATCATGTAGTCATGTAAGAGTATATCATCATGTAGTCATGTAAGAGTATATCATCATGTAGTCATGTAAGAGTATATCATCATGTAGTCATGTAAGAGTATATCATCATGTAGTCATGTAAGAGTATATCATCATGTAGTCATGTAAGAGTATATCATCATGTAGTCATGTAAGAGTATATCATCATGTAGTCATGTAAGAGTATATCATCATGTAGTCATGTAAGAGTATATCATCATGTAGTCATGTAAGAGTATATCATCATGTAGTCATGTAAGAGTATATCATCATGTAGTCATGTAAGAGTATATCATCATGTAGTCATGTAAGAGTATATCATCATGTAGTCATGTACGAGTATATCATCATGTAGTCATGTACGAGTATATCATCATGTAGTCATGTAAGAGTATATCATCATGTAGTCATGTAAGAGTATATCATCATGTAGTCATGTAAGAGTATATCATCATGTAGTCATGTAAGAATATATCATCATGTAGTCATGTAAGAGTATATCATCATGTAGTCATGTAAGAGTATATCATAATGTAGTCATGTAAGAGTATATCATCATGTAGTCATGTAAGAGTATATCATCATGTAATCATGTAAGAGTATATCATCATGTAGTCATGTAAGAGTATATCATCATGTAATCATGTAAGAGTATATCATCATGTAATCATGTAAGAGTATATCATCATGTAGTCATGTAAGAGTATATCATCATGTAGTCATGTAAGAGTATATCATCATGTAGTCATGTAAGAGTATATCATCATGTAGTCATGTAAGAGTATATCATCATGTTATCATGTAAGAGTATATCATCATGTAGTCATGTAAGAGTATATCATCAAATAACAAAAGCCACGTGCTGCAGGTAATAGAAGACTTGATGGGATAAGCAAAAAGCCTGAGGACTCATAGTGGGAACTTTATTTTAGGCCCCAACCTCTCCAAGTTCAAATCAGTCTTGATCCCAAAACCCTTGGAAACTGAGCTTGGATGCCTGAGTCTCCATCTATTTAAATGATCATATGCTGGAGTTTAAAACATGAGGTTCAATATGGGTCTCTGATCTCTTGGAGTTGTCGCTTGCTTGCATCCCTGTCCTTCTGGTCCAAATTGTTTTGCCTTTTTCCAAGCTGAACAAGACTCAGTGACAATTCCAAATGTCCTTAAAGTGACAAGTCTGCCAACTGAGAAGACCTTTTTCTTCCGCCGAAAGATGTTTCTTGTTTAGATTCAGAGACAAGATATGAATAACTGTAAAGTTATACGGTACTGTGGTTAGTGAAATGAATGTCCTGGCTGCTTGTATCACGTCTCACCCATTGATCCTTAACTAGCGGTACAGCCACATCTTTTCATTTAGAACCAGACCTCTTGTCATCATTCAGCTACAGTACATAGCAATGTATTATACATAATTGAAACAAAGCTGAATTACCATTTGCAAACAAGATGATTATGGAAATGATAAGCTACTCTGTCAGCTACCCCCTCAGCCAGACCTGGGTTTAAATAGTATTTGTTATCTTGAATATACTATAGCTATGCTGGATTAAGCTTGTTTGGAGCAATGGAACCAATGTATTAGTCCCAAAAGTGATTACACCATGTATCTGGCACCAGTTAGCCTGAACCAAATTGAACCAAATGTTAAAGATTTCAAATACTATTTGAACCCAGGTCTGTCCTGAATAAGCATACACCCACTCTCAAGGGATGTCCAAGGATTCCTTTTTCAGAATAGAAAGATGGGCAATTATGGAGAAGGAAAAACGCTTCCTCTCAAACGACCACAACTTATATCGACAGAAAAACAATAACAGTGTGGTTGCTTCACAAACAAGTGGAAATCCCCATATTTTTGTTTGTGGAAAAGCCTGTTTGTCCTCAATATGTCACATCCTTACCATCAGTGGCACTGCACATCACGTCCCTGCTGTTGTGGTGTTGCCAGTAGGAATGTTCATGCACATTTTACAATGGAGAAACTATCTGTATCTCACAAGAGTCTCAGCTCATAATTTCCTATAAAAAACGAATAATCAGACTAGAGAAATACAACTTTTATCTATCAAAGTAACCTCATAATAACACCAGACACAAACTGTCGAGCAAGACTTTAGACAGAAGGTCTGATCAGTAGTGATGATGGTGTCTATTGCGTATCACTATCGGTACACGCAGCACGCACACGCACACACACAAACACAAACACACTTTGACACTGACACAAGTGCAGAGCACCAAATGAGAAAATGATACAGTAAACAGGAAACATGGGCGTAAGAACTCCAAATACATTCTGCCTTTTCAGCTCCAGTCTGGCGTATGTCTGGGAGAATTGTCTTCTGTGCAATGGCGTCTATTCTGGGAAAGACTTAAAAGCAGGCCAGAACTTTATCGCAGCACAACAACATCAGAGTAAGATTTGAAGAAGAAAAAACACTCTATAAAATGTGTCAAATAGGATGATGGAGGAGAAGGTAAGCTAAAAGCCTGTACAGGACAGCTTCACACTCCATTTTCATGTGCTGCTTAGTTTGGTGGAAAGAGGTAGCCTGATGGTTGGGAGGCATTTGCCTCTTGTAAAAGTGGGCTACCTGCCAGATTTTTGTCTGCTTCATTAACTGTGCTTTGTGTCTTAGTGATGGCTTCTACAAGTCATGAATAGCAACTCTTTTCCATTAAAATAATACCCTCATCAAGAGGGCTCATGACCACACAGTCCTCTATGTGCCAGGCCAAGTTATTAGCATAAAGGCAGCCTGCGGAGCGCTCACCAAAGAGCAGAATTTTAATTGTTTTTGGGATCAACTAGTTAGCCATTCAAATAGGATGGCTCAGGACAGCTTTCCGATTAAAGATAAGGCAAGGATTCAGGAGAGTTTATTGTAAATGAAACCTCTCCAAAAAACAGCTTTGAAAAATGTAGCCTTCTTGACAAATGTAGGAGGAGAAAAAACAACAGAGAAACATACTCCTTGAGGAGGGGGAACCTTGTGAAGTGAACTAAGGGGGAGATGGATCCTTTCGAGTCTCAGGGAGATTACATATTTTAACTGACACAACACCATATTAGCCTCTCCATGACCTTTGGGGATTGACCTTTGACTTTTGGCCTGACACTGCTGTGCTTTATCCCCCTTTGTGAGACACTGTCATGAGTATTTTCAAGACTACTAATGGCCAAAAATACCAAAAGGTTGGGATGCCTCTCTTTCTCTCACTCTGTGTGTGTGTGCTTGCGCCCATGGGGGGATGACGGAGGGATGAGAGAGAGAGAAGAGTTTAATTAGAGACACAGCACCTCCGGTAATCCACTCTCAGCCCATTCATGAAAATAACGGGGGGTGAGAGGAGAAGAGAGGTCAGAGAAACTTTGGCCAGGAACACCGGCCTTTATCAAATCCACTGGTAAATCCGCAGATTATTCCATTCCATTGTTTTCAGGAAGTCCGCTCCCACTGGCCCATAAGACAGGAGGTGGATTTAGGAACTGAGTGAGGGCTCCAAGCCACTGGGCTGGAGGGAGACTGAGCTGGAGGGCTCTGTGTGTGTGTGTGTGTGTGTGTGTGTGTGTGTGTGTGTGTGTGTGTGTGTGTGTGTGTGTGTGTGTGTGTGCGTGCGTGTGTGTTGAGGGGGGATGACACACTGAGGAAGAGGGTGTCAAACAGGCTCAGGCTCATACACGGGGCGCCAACCAGCACATTCCAATGGTCACTTCTGACTCTCTGGCCACCAGGCTTCCCACTGTGACTCCTCCATGGATAATATGTATCTTGGACACTGTCATCCCTCATGGTTTCATTAAACCCCTTTTTTTATATATATTTACATGCCCTGCTGATTTTTTCCCTATACAAAGTAAATTTGGTAAAAATATGAAATCCTCCCCCTTAACTAAACATCTTACTCTTCTTCCCTCTGGACACAGAATGTACCAAAACCAAAGGCATCATCATTGGCATTTGATTTACATGCAATGGTCAAAAGGAGTTGTGGACATAAACTTAAAATCAACATTTGCTTCACAATTTGTTCTACAGCATATTCTAGCGACCTAAACTATTAGTCTCAGAGTTGAAAAGCCATAGAACCCTAAAAAACTATGTTTAGCCCTGGGCAGACCCTGTGCTAGCTGGCTGGACCTGCTCCCTGGGTGTCCCCGGCACTTTGCTTTCCATTCAGACAAGGGAAATGGGGGCATTGGTGCGACCACAGGGTGTGAGAATTACTGAACAGTCCTGAAACTGGCCTGGTCCTCTCCTTTCTCACTAAAAGTACACTTATGTCAACTCCAGAATGAGCTCAGAGGAGAGACAACACATTAGCAACAGGGGCACAAAAGCCCAATGATTTATTATAGCTTTCAAGAAAAATACCTGCCTTCAGGTGTTTCTCTATCTGAGGAGGAGCAGGATGAGAGTGTTGGTGCTGAGAGACATGTTGGTATGAGGAGACTCAGCCGCCTGTTGTTTTGGAAGAGAGTGGCTGGTGCCCGTTGCAGTAGTGCACGTACTGCAGGTGGGGAGTTAGGAGGGGGATGGGGAGAGAGAGATGGGGAGAGAGAGAGGCTAAAGCTACTGGAAGGGGGGTAATACATCTCTCTCTTGTTTTCATAAACATCTCACATTTACAGCTCACCTCACATGCTGGTGGGTTTTGCCCCCTGTTTGTCCTTCCTGATTTCTATCTCAAACAAAACATGAAGACTTTTCAACTTCTCTGAATAAGAGATTAAAAACATGGAAAGAAATATTGTTTTCATGTCAGGCAGTGAAATAATTGTGGTCACATAACCAGCCTGACATTTTTGTCTGGCAAAATTGACAGATATGCGCTGTAATTTGCTCAAGCAGAAGATTGTATCCTCACCGAGACAATAGAGTGAGAAGAAGAAGAATTTCCAGCATTTACTGATTAACATTCCTGCAAATAGCATTCCTGCATCTTTCACCATAGAAACACCATCCCTGGTCTGCTCCTAAATGTGGGCCCCTCTCGGTTTCATACGGTGTATATAAATTCCCAGACGCACCTCTTTCTCCCATTACACTATCCATTGCATAAAGGAACTTAAACCATCAATTATGAACTGGCCTCTGTTGGACCTTAACGAGCCATTCTCTTCCCACCATGCAATGTGTTGAGGAAATTTCTAACCATGTGACGACGCCGATCCTAGCTCTGCTGCCTCTAACAGAAATAGCTCCCGGTTGTGGTCAACTTGCTGTGTTCTGTTTACCAACTAATCTCAAGCCATTAGAGTCAGAGAATCATACATTTGAACCTCTGTTGCCACATGGAGGAACCACACATTTTTTCATTTCCTCCTGTATGTGAATAAGGAAGGAGGCTTCAAGTCATGATGACAGAGAAACAGACAGAAACCATACTGCATTGTGGGATTTACCTCTGTTGATTGGTCAACCCTGCACGCCATGTGGTGCATCTCCTCCTTACGGAGCATGGAAGACTGTGAGCCTTGTGTGACTATGAAACCCAGCCACACAGAACAAATAGCCGCAATACAATGTGTTGGGCAGGGAGGTTTACTAAACAGACCTGAGATTTGTTTGGATTTGGCTCTAACAGCATGTGACTAATTTGTTTTGTCTGCATCTGTGTCTGTGTGTTTGTCAGGGGTGATTTCACCTCGTTGTGGAGAAGGGGGGGATTTAAATTCTTATTTACCAAAAATAGACTTTGGGGATTTTAGCTCAATTTAGTGCTTCTTCAAGAGAAAGTGCAGGTCCATTATAAAACTAACAATAAAATAGAATCAAATGTTTTAGGACTCGCTATGCCAAAGCAAACCTGCGATTTGTTTGTGAGAAAAAGCCCCCAATTCTTTATTCAACTTTTAAAAAGTTTGCTTCCAGGCTGCCATAAAATGTTTATCAAGTCCAATCGGGATTCATGTTAAATTAACTTCCTCTAAAGTTACATCAATCTAGTGAAGTAAGTGGAACTGACAAATGTGGATTTAATAACTTGTTGATTAAACTTGATGCTTTTAGTCAAAAGTTAAATTGTATTTCTTTTTTTTTACTGGGGAGCACAGTTGGGACTCAACCTCATTTGAACTCACAACCTCTTGCATGCCAGTGACCTAAATGTCTTGCTACACCACCAGGTCTATTGGCAAGATTACATTCCTGCACATATTTATTACCAGGAACATACACTCAGTGGCCAGTTCATTATGTACACCTAATACGAAATTGGTTCGCCATTACAGACAGTGAGTCATGTGGCTGTGGCTTGCTATATAAAGCAGGCAGATAGGCATCACCCTTAACTGAAAAAATACATGAATTTCACATGTGAACATGTCATCTCGTTTAATGTGAAGTTAATGTGATAAAGTGTTTTTGGAATATTTCAAATGTGACATTTCACAAGGGAAATCATGTGAAACGTGTTTTTTGAATATTTCAAATGTGACATTTCACAAGTGAAATCATGTGAAACGTGTTTTTGGAACACTTCACGTGACATTTCACATGTGAAAACGTGTTTTTTTAACACTTCACATTTAACATTTCACGTTTGAAAACATTCGTTTTTGGAACACTTCACGTGACATTTCACATGTGAAAACGTGTTTTTTTAACACTTCACATTTAACATTTCACGTTTGAAAACATTCGTTTTTGGAACACTTTGCATGATATTTCACATGTGGAAACGTCCTTTTGAAATACTTCATGTGACATTTCACATGTGAAAATATGTGGGGGGGGGTTTAACTTCACATGTGACATTCCATGTTTTTCACATGTGCAATTTCATGTGTTATCACTGTTCAGCTAAAGTTTGATCCCACCTGGGATTTGAATTCACATCTTCTGGATTTGAGGTACACTGACCTTTCTGCTGTGCCACAAAGTCTGTAGCATTCCCATACACATTCAATACCTACAGTGTAATACAATACATCTCTGCCCATAGCAAAAGCGTGCCATTTTATTTGTCAGTTATTCTGACTATTCTCTCATCATGGATTACATTGACTTATTCCAGGAATTTCAGGGTTTTCTGTATAGTGTAGTTGTCTACTGTTGGTGGAGCATATTATTCTGTTTTAATGTTACAACTGGATTACTACTATAAATATAACAATTTTTCTTGAGTGTATTTTTAACAAAGCTGAGATGTACTTTGAAGTCCAAAGTAAAAATTCTACTCTACATGTAAAAGGTTATGCGATCACATGTGAAAATCCACGTGAAACTTAATCTGAAATATCATATGTAAAGTATTCCAATAACACATGGTTTCACATGATTTCACATGTGAAAATCCTCATCATTATATGTGAATTGTTCCAAAAACACATGGTTTCACAAAACTTCTGGAAATGTCACGTGAAAAATGTTGCTTTTTCAGTTACTTTTCGATTGAACATTAGAATGGGCAAAACGAGTGACCAAAGCGACTTTGAGCATGGTATGATCGTCGGTGCCAGGCACGCCGGTTCCAGTATCTCAGAAACGTCCGGCCTCCTGTGCCGTGGCAGTCCTGTGGGAGAAAACAGCTCGTTGATGAGAGGTCAAAGGAGAATGGCAAGAATCGTGCAAGCTAACAGGCGGGCAGTGGTGTAATGGTGTGGGGAATGTTTTCCTGACAAACGTTAGGTCCCGTGATATCGATTGAGCAATGTTTCCATACCCCAAATAATTCAGGTTGTTCTGGAGGCAAAAGGGGGTCCGACCCGGTACTAGATGAGTGTACCTAATAACCTGTCCGCTGAGTATATATCCACACACTCTCAAAATAAGGGTACGGTTAGGATACAGTGTTGTTCACTGTAAAAAAAAAAAAATGTTTTAGTTGTTTTAGTTGTTTCAGCTCATTTTCCAAAGCCAACTCAACTCAACTGAAACTGGAAAAAATATTTGTTTATTCAACTTTAAAAAGTGTTTTACTGTGCTGCCAATTTTAAATCAAATCCAATCCAGATTTCGTTTTGAGTAAACTTAATCTAAAGTTTCAACCTATTAAAAGAAGTAGAACCGACTAATTTGGATTTAATAACTTGTTGGGTGAACTTGATACTTTAAGTCAAATCAATGTGCTTCATCTGATCTATTTAGTTGTGCTAACAAAGTTACATTGCTAAACATGTCATGTAATTTCATGGTATACTACCGGCTACTGGTTGCAGTGAAAATACAGTAAATATACAACAAGTTACTATATTTTTTACAGCTCAATTAAAATGTCATTGCTGTAAAATGACAGTATGCTGCTACATTTAGATTACTTGGGACTCACTCTGACATTGGATTTGAACTCACTTGGTTGCCAGCAAACTGAATTCCCTGTTACACCACCAGGTCTGTGGGTATGACAGAGATTGGCCACATATTACTGGCAAGGACCTTCTACGTGTTCACAGGACCTCCTACGTGTTCAAAAATGATACAAATCTAAAAGTTCAAATTAAACTAATGTGAAGGCACCAGCCTCTGCCATATGGACACATTGATACACTGTGATCCATTGGCAGCTACATAAATGAGCACATAGAACTCAGAGTTAGCCTATATGCCAATGCAGCAGTAGGCCTATTAACTTCCATCGTCAACTAAGTAAAATGCATAGGCCTAAATCTGACAAATAAAAACAGTAGAAAATAACCAGTTGAAAATTCAGGTTATTTCAATCACATTAATCTCTCTAATGCGCCTATCTGCCTCCTTTTCTATCTGTCTTGACTTGAGCTTTAGTGAAGTGCACGACTGTATAAAAGCAATGAACTGGGTTCGTCCCGAAACTGTCGCTAGCGAACTTGCAACATAGTTTCAACTAGCCTATTCCGGTCCCTCAGAGTTTCCTGTGCCAGTGAACTCGGGACAGACAGCTGTTTTTTTATGACGTTTCCACTGGATATATTGAACATCAGATCATGATATGTTGCTCTTTCGCACCGAGACTTGGGGATTAGCAAGGCCGAGAGAGTGTTGGCAAGATTTTTCAAATATGGTGAGGAACTGTTATCATTAGCAATGGACGTAAAAAAAACAGACTTTGTTGGCTTACAATGTTAGGTGAAGACAAAATGACTGCGAAGCTCAGCTAATTAGTGGTGGACGTGGTGAGTTAAGACAATCAGAAATCAGACAACCCCGAATGGGCACTTTCCTACATTTGCGTGCAGTAGGCCAGGTACCTCTATGCGTGCTCAGGCGCGAGCGCTCCCTCAACATTATCAGAACTCCCTCAACATTATCAGAACTCCCTCAACATTATCAGAACTGCCTCAACATTATCAGAACTCCCTCAACATTATCAGGACAAAGAAACCAGACAAATGCTCATTGCTCACATGGAGCATTCCAAACAAAAGACAATGAACATCTTTACAAAACTTGGGGACTGTGAAGAGACCCCTGGTGGCATGTCGTGCATTGGTGACTGAGCTGAACGTTATTTGATTATGCAGATCTTTCTTTTTTTAAACAAATCTTTTACTGGGAACAACTTCAGTATTTTTCTGTTAAATTGACTTGGGAAATTAACTAAAACCACTGAAAGCGGCAGGTAGCCTAGCGTTTAGAGTGTTGGACTAGTAACTGAAAGGTTGCTAGATCGAATCCCTGAGCTGACAAGGTACAAATCTGTCATTCTGCCCCTGAACAAGGCAGTTAACCCACTGTTCCTAGGCTGTCATTGTAAATAAGAATTTGTGCTTAACTGACTTGCCTAGTTAAAAAAAGGCTAAATGTATTTTTACAGTGTAATGACTACTCATACTGCTCATGCTAGAACTCTACTCCCCCACCTGGTTCTGAAGTGGGATAGGTTAGTCTCGTGACATGATATTACACATGCTCATCCACTTTTGGTTTTCATTTCACACAATTCCCACCAGCGTCATGACATGTTTTAACCTTTCTCACTAAAAATGTAATTGGCAACCCGAAGGAAAAGCAAATATTGAACAAAAGCCCTAAAATAAAAATCATTTTCCACTCCACTAACAGGACCACACACATTCACTCTCACTCTGTCTGTCTCTCACAGACTGTACATACACACACACACACACACACACACACACAGACTGTATACACACACACACACAGTGCATATATTGTATTTGCACCAGTCTCTCCATTGCATTGTGCTCTCCTCTCCGCTCTCCACTTTCCTTACCTTAGTCAAACATTACTGACTTCAAAGGCAAGTTGCTTTATGAAAATAAGTGTTTTCAAATCATACATAATCCTACTGCTAAAATATACAATTCACCATAGTGTGGCCTATGGCAGAGGTTCCAAAACTTTTTCACTCGGGGCCCCCCTTCCAGCATTGGAACATCCCGTGCCCCCCCCCATGCCACGTCCATTTCTATGGGCACAAGCACTGTTCATGACACAAACTATTCACACCTCTCTTGTTGGTGGGGCGAATTGCAGCTTATTTCCTGCAATTCTACGTATTTTGTCATGGGGTGCAAAGAAAATGTTGCAGTTCTGAAGCACATTTTGTCATCTCTCATGTGTATGCATGTGATATTTGAGTGACCAAAAAAATGACAACAAAATCTATGGGCTAAAAAAACTGACACACTTTGTGCCCCCCTGCCGACCCCTCGCCCCCACACACAGTTTTGGGAACCACTGGCCTAAGGAATCTCTGAGTCTGCGTTACCCGGAGGTCAAGAGTGCATCTCCACCAACCCCCTTCAAGATGAACAGAGAGACATAACAACCGCAATGGAGAGGGAAAGTTAGAAGAGGTATAGCTTCAGCAGATTAGCCCAAGGTCCATTTCTATACATTCTTTGGTTGGGGTCCATGGGGACTGAGGTGGAGGTTAGGGCCAGGAGGTATGCTTCACGAGGCCAGCCCAAGGCCAGCCAAGGCCAGGATATTGAGGGGCTGTGGAGGGGGTAACCCCAGAGCTGGCCTGGCATGGGATCCAGGTAAATGATACTCTCCCTCTCCATCATTATGGCTGAAATCAGCTGAGCGAGCAGAAACGTACCACTTTAAACTAAGAGAGCACTTAGCGAGAGAGTAATCTCTCAAGTTGGCGTTCCATCCCACGCCATGTCTTTAGTTCATTTGCGAAGCAAAGAAAATCCATCCGTATTAATGGATGGTAAGCGGTCACTTGAACTGTTTCGAGATAAATTGGGCCTCCAGTTAAAGGAGGCCTCAATGAAGGGATAACAATATAAACTGAAAATAACGATGTGCAAAGAGGCCTGAAATGCATGTCATGAAATAGCATGTTAACACACTTGACTATTTTAATATGATTGGAAGGCAATGACCACCACCCACCTTTCCCAGTAGCCACCAAACTGTACTGTGGCCAGAACTGAATCAGATTACACATAATCACCATGCATTCCTGAAGCCCTGCCCAGTGCAAAGGTGTGGTTTCTTGCCGAATAGCACACTCCTACAGATGAAATGATGTACTGCAAACCTTGTTCTTTGACATGAGCAATATGCAATACTGGTAACAGTGCACATAATGTAAAATTGGTGCCCTTTTGATAACAATAATATGTGTAAGTTACAATAATATTTTCTGGGGATTCTGAGGCTTAAAGAACATTGGAATACCTTGAAGTATTATATCAGTATCAAATCAAATCAAATCAAATCAAATTTTATTAGTCACATACACATGGTTAGCAGATGTTAATGCGAGTGTAGCGAAATGCTTGTGCTTCTAGTTCCGACAATGCAGTAATAACCAACATGTAATCTAACCTAACAATTCCACAACTACTACCTTATACACACACACAAGTGTAAAGGGATAAAGAATATGTACATAAAGATATATGAATGAGTGGTGGTACAGAACGGCATGGCAAGATGCAGTAGATGGTATAGAGTACGGTATATACATATGAGATGAGTACTGTAGGGTATGTAAACATAAAGTGGCATAGTTTAAAGTGGCTAGTGGTACATGTATTACATAAAGATGGCAAGATGCAGTAGATGATATAGAGTACAGTATATACATATGAGATGGGTAATGTAGGGTATGTAAACATTATATTAAGTGGCATTGTTTAAAGTGGCTAGTGGTACATTTTTACATAATTTCCATCAATTCCCATTTTTAAAGTGGCTGGAGTTGAGTCAGTATGTTGGCAGCGGCCGCTAAATGTTAGTGGTGGCTGTTTAACAGTCTGATGGCCTTGAGATAGAAGCTGTTTTTCAGACTCTCGGTCCCTGCTTTGATGCACCTGTACTGACCTCGCCTTCTGGATGATAGCGGGGTGAACAGGCAGTGGCTTGGGTGGTTGTTGTCCTTGATGATCTTTATGGCCTTCCTGTGACATCGGGTGGTGTAGGTGTCCTGGAGGGCAGGTAGTTTGCCCCCGGTGATGCGTTGTGCAGACCTCACTACCCTCTGGAGAGCCTTACGGTTGTGGGCGGAGCAGTTGCCGTACCAGGCGGTGATACAGCCCGACAGGATGCTCTCGATTGTGCATCTGTAGAAGTTTGTGAGTGCTTTTGGTGACAAGCCGAATTTCTTCAGCCTCCTGAGGTTGAAGAGGCGCTGCTGCGCCTTCTTCACAACGCTGTCTGTGTGGGTGGACCAATTCAGTTTGTCCGTGATGTGTACACCGAGGAACTTAAAACTTTCCACCTTCTCCACTACTGACCCGTCGATGTGGATAGGGGGGTGCTCCCTCTGCTGTTTCCTGAAGTCCACAATCATCTCCTTTGTTTTGTTGACGTTGAGTGTGAGGTTATTTTCCTGACACCACACTCCGAGGGCCCTCACCTCCTCCCTGTAGGCCGTCTCGTCGTTGTTGGTAATCAAGCCTACCACTGTAGTGTCATCCGCAAACTTGATGATTGAGTTGGAGGCGTGCATGGCCACGCAGTCATGGGTGAACAGGGAGTACAGGAGAGGGCTCAGAACGCACCCTTGTGGGGCCCCAGTGTTGAGGATCAGCGGGGTGGAGATGTTGTTACCTACCCTCACCACCTGGGGGCGGCCCGTCAGGAAGTCCAGGACCCAGTTGCACAGGGCGGGGTCGAGACCCAGGGTCTCGAGCTTGATGACGAGTTTGGAGGGTACTATGGTGTTAAATGCTGAGCTGTAATCGATGAACAGCATTCTCACATGGGTATTCCTCTTGTCCAGATGGGTTAGGGCAGTGTGCAGTGTGGTTGCGATTGCGTCGTCTGTGGACCTATTGGGTCGGTAAGCAAATTGGAGTGGGTCTAGGGTGTCCGGTAGGGTGGAGGTGATATGGTCCTTGACTAGTCTCTCAAAGCACTTCATGATGACGGAAGTGAGTGCTACGGGGCGGTAGTCGTTTAGCTCAGTTACCTTAGCTTTCTTGGGAACAGGAACAATGGTGGCCCTCTTGAAGCATGTGGGAACAGCAGACTGGGATAAGGATTGATTGAATATGTCCGTAAACACACCAGCCAGCTGGTCTGCGCATGCTCTGAGGACGCGGCTGGGAATGCCGTCTGGGCCTGCAGCCTTGCGAGGGTTAACACGTTTAAATGTTTTACTCACCTCGGCTGCAGTGAAGGAGAGCCCGCAGGTTTTGGTAGGGGGCCGTGTCAGTGGCACTGTATTGTCCTCAAAGCGGGCAAAAAAGTTGTTTAGCCTGTCTGGGAGCAAGACATCCTGGTCCGCGACGGGGCTGGTTTTCTTTTTGTAATCCGTGATTGACTGTAGACCCTGCCACATACCTCTTGTGTCTGAGCTGTTGAATTGCGACTCGATTTTGTCTCTGTACTGGGACTTAGCCTGTTTGATTGCCTTGCGGAGAGAATAGCTACACTGTTTGTATTCGGTCATGCTTCCGGTCACCTTGCCCTGGTTAAAAGCAGTGGTTCGCGCTTTCAGTTTCACGCGAATGCTGCCGTCAATCCACGGTTTCTGGTTTGGAAATGTTTTAATCGTTGCTGTGGGTACGACATCGTCAATGCACTTCCTAATGAACTCGCTCACCGAATCAGCATATTCGTCAATATTGTTGTTGGACGCAATGCGGAACATATTCCAATCCGCGTGATCGAAGCAGTCTTGAAGCGTGGATTCAGATTGGTCGGACCAGCGTTGAACAGACCTGAGCGCGGGAGCTTGTTGTTTTAGTTTCTGTTTGTAGGCTGGAATCAACAAAATGGAGTCGTGGTCAGCTTTTCCGAAAGGGGGGCGGGGGAGGGCCTTATATGCGTCGCGGAAATTAGTATAACAATGATCTAGGGTTTTTCCAGCCCTGGTAGCACAATCGATATGCTGATAGAATTTAGGGAGTTTTGTTTTTAGATTAGCCTTGTTAAAATCCCCAGCTACGATGAATGCAGCCTCAGGGTGTGTGGTTTCCAGTTTACAAAGAGTCAGATAAAGTTCGTTCAGGGCCATCGATGTGTCTGCTTGGGGGGGAATATATACGGCTGTGATTATGATTGAAGAGAATTCCCTTGGTAGATAATGCGGTCGACATTTGATTGTGAGGAGTTCTAGATCAGGTGAACAGAATGACTTGAGTTCCTGTGTGTTGTTATGATGATCACACCACGTCTCGTTAATCATAAGGCATACCCCCCCGCCCCTCTTCTTACCAGAAAGATGTTTGTTTCTGTCGGCGCGATGCATGAAGAAACCAGCTGGCTGCACCGACTCCGTTAGCGTCTCTTGAGTTAGCCATGTTTCCGTGAAGCAGAGCACGTTGCAATCCCTGATGTCTCTCTGGAATGCTACCCGTGCTCGGATTTCATCAACCTTATTGTCAAGAGACTGGACATTGGCGAGTAGTATGCTAGGGAGTGGAGTGCGATGTGCCCGTCTCCGAAGCCTGACCACGAGACCGCCTCGTTTGCCCCTTTTACGGCGTCGCACAGGGTCGCCGGCTGGGATCAGATCCATTGTATTGGGTGGAAGGCAAAACACTGGATCCGTTTCGGGAAAGTCATATTCCTGGTAGGAACGATGATGAGTTGACGTTAATCGTATATTCAGTAGTTCCTCCCGACTGTATGTAATGAAACCTAAGATTACCTGGGGTACCGATGTAAGAAATAACACATAAAAAAACAAAATACTGCATATTTTCCAAGGAACGCGAAGCGAGGCGGCCATCTCTTTTCGGCGCCGGAAGTAAGAAGTATCATACGTATCAAACGTGCAATAAAAATGAGAATGTCCATTCAGAGGTAGGAGGTGTATTTCTGTCTCCTCCTCACAGGAGGTCTCCATTGAAGAACCTCCTAGTCTAGTCCTGTGCTGCTGGACTCCTCTCAGTGAATACTTTAATAAAGGTCTTCATTACTGCAGCGGGCTTCATTTAGGGTCACACAGAGTGTCGCTTGGTAGTCTTAAACAAATCTCCTTTGAAACAAAAGAATACACCTCACGCACATGGCTATGGTCTTAAAAAAAGAAGACACCTGTACCATGTCAGATATAGAGTTGAATGTATAATATTTTGAGTTTGCATCCCAATATTACACTTTATATACATCACAGAGGACTGAAATATAACAAAGCCGTTTGACATAGAAACACTGGATTTTCGGCAGAGTTTAAAAAAATATTGTTTGTTAATTATGAAACTATGAAACATATTAATAACGTTCCACCCATGAGGCCACGAGAGGGATATTTGGTCATTTGACTGAAGGAAAGGGTTTTAATGAAACAAGATTAGATTTGCCAGTGGTCGTAAACATAAACACAACAGAGAGATGTGGAAAACTAGGCTTCCAGATGTCATCTTTAGCAAAGCAGGTTTCCAACAGCAAGGTTTCCAGAGAACAGGATCCCACAGTGTAGGGCTGGACAACACAGTGGAAACAAAAAACATGATTTAGTCTGTGGCATTTCTGTCAAGCAGGAGATAAAATCAGTACATTGTCTGACGAAGAGGTATGCAAGGCCCGCTCTCTCTTGGAAATGAATAGCAAAGTACACACAAACCTGGTGCTAGAATAAAAGCCTCCATATTCAGGCAACTGGTCATAAATGAAGAACCAAGTCCATAATCAAGCTGATTATATATATATATAAAATCAGAATTCATGAGAATGTATACTCTCATACTGTACTGTACAGTATAGCTTGATCTGTAATCAGTGGTATAAAGTACTTAAGTAAAAATACATTAAAGTACTACTTAAGAAGTTTTTTTGTGTATCTATACTTTACTTTGCTATTTATACTTTTGACAACTTTTACTTTTACTCCATTACATTCCTAAAGAAAATAATGTACTTTTTACTCCATACATTTTCCCTGACACCCAAAAGTACTCATTACATTTATAGTGCTTAGCAGGACAGAAAAATGGTCCAATTCATGCGTGTATCAAGAGAACATCCCTGATCATCCCTACTGCCTCTGATCTGGCATATTCACTAAACACAAATGCTTAGTTTGTAAATTATGTTTGAGTGCTGGGACGTGCTCCTAGCTGTCGGTAAATAAAAAAACACAAGAAAATCGTGCCGTCTGGTTTGCTTAATATAAGGATTTGAAATGATGTATCCTTTTACTTTGATATCAATTACATTTACTTTTGATACTTAAGTATATATAAAATCAAATATTTTTAGACTTTTACTCGACAAGTATTTTACTCGACTAGTATTTCACTTTTACTTGAGTCAATTTCTATTAAGGTACCTTTACATTTACTCAAGTATGACACTCGGGTACTTTTTCCACCACTATCTGTAATGTAATGTGTTATATGAGTGTTATAGAGTAAACTACTAATAGATGCAGTATGATGGCTCTAATAGTTCAAATCACCCATCCAGTACTTTGGTTACAATAAACAACACCCTAAACAACTGTCTATTGTAAGAAACTGAATTATGATAGGCCTATATCGTAGCCATCAACAGCTAAACCAAGCCCTTGCATGTGAGACATACAAAATACCAGTGTGCCAATAAGAAGTCACCATGTAAGCCAATGATGAGAGTGTTTACTCAAAGTGGAGCGAGTCAAAATTACGCACCAGGGGCCGATGTTTGCTGGGCTGGGGCCACACTGGAGTCTGGACCTGTAGACCATGGACATGTCACACATCTCCCCGTCCGGGTCCAATGTCCAACATCCAATGACACTTCAGGGGCTGGTGGTTGCTGGGCTGTGGCTGGGGCCTGTGGAAACACTGCAGTCTGGCCTTCTGGCTGGGGACACACTGCAGTCATTCTGGCCCTCTGGCTGGGGACACACTGCAGTCATTCTGGCCCTCTGGCTGGGGACACACTGCAGTCAGTCTGGCCCTTGGACATGTCACACATCTCTACAGCTGGGTCCCTGCTGGAGGAGGAACAGTGAGTCCAGAACCTGGCCTGAAAGGGAAACTTTGTGAGGTCAAGCACTATGATGCACTGACTGGCCTGGTCCTCTAGAAACTAGCTGTGTTTGTTTTCCCTGAGGAAACTGTGGCTTTGGGCTCTATGTTGCTCAATATCCCACTGCCGCCCACTCCTCTCGTTTTTATTACAACGAAAGTCATGCCGCGGTGTGTGTGTGTGTGCAGTGCATGATGCCAGTTTGCATTCAACAACAAGTGGTAAACAGCAGAAAACCTTTCATCGTGTGCTAGCGATTAGGTTTGGCCCACACAGATGTCGGCTGGGTAGCTAGGCTATAGCCATCTATGGTGGTGGATGGAAGACCTTCTGACTCACAACCGTGGCTTTGATGTTCTAAGACATAGTATCATTGCCAAAGAGGGTCAATGTTTGTGGACCAAATAATAGAACTAGGAGGATAATCTCCACACTGACAGTGTCTAGACAAACGAATGAGAAAAGGGTGTAACAACCTGTCTGTAAGTCACTGTTTCAACGTGTTGCTCGAGGACATAATGTTCACAAACGAACAATTTCAATTGAGCGTTTACTGTGTAAATTGAACATTTTCACAAAACACTACGATTCTGAGAAAAGGGTCAGTGTTCTTCGCTTTACAACCAATGGCAAGCAAATACAGCGCAGTAATCGTCAACCACCGAAAAAGATTGAAAATAACTGTTTTCATCCTTCATAAACGATATAATGAAAAGAAAGACGAACCCTGTAGCTACAAGCAGGGATTGTTAGCGAGAAGACTCAATTCATGAGGTCATAAAAGGAGAAACTTCGGGTTTGTTTTTCCAGGCTATTTCAAAGTCAGTTGCTTGCAACAGAGAGCTCATAAAAACAACATAAAATGCAATGACAGTACAACATAATTCATTCGACTGTCAGAAAATACTTTGACTTGATCGTCTCCATTAACAGAGAATTCCCTATGTGCTGGTCGTGACCTAATAGGACAGAAGACTGATCCAGAAGAATGAATGGCCATTGGCTGTAATGGTCAGTAATGGCTGGTGGTTTGGCTGAATCTATTCGTCGTTACCCAGCTCTTCCTGTCCACACACACTCTGTATAGTGAAGGCTTCCTTACTGCGCTGAAAACAGCTCACCCTTCACCTCACTGCTATGTGAGGTTTCTCTCTCACTCTACCGCTCTCTCTTTCCCCCTCTCTCTCTACTCTGACCTTCCCAAGCCGGCCTAGCTGTGTCTTTATATTTGAGGCATTGAGGCTACATCTGCAACAAAAGCAAAATTATGGGTCTGGCTTGGCTCTTGGAGAGCGCAGTGACCCCGAAGTGTGGTTTGCTCAGGCCAGACCAGAGAGAGGTGAGGTGGGGAGAAGAATTTGTGTGAATCCAACTGTGTATTTAAAGAAACCCTAACCGCAGCTAATTTGAATGTGTCATTAGCAGGAGGGGGGAGATCTAAACTTGGGCTGGCGGACGACGTAGCAAAAGCCACATATTCCTGAAGACACCACTTGTTTTCCCTGGGTTGTTGAGAGATTCTAGGGGGAGCAGCATGGGGCCGACTGCCTCAGGGTTACGCACTGTAGTTATCACCTCATCAATCACAACCGTCCCCATCTTACATCCAAGGCATGAAGCTCTTGTGTTCTAACCCACTGTGTTGCAGCTCACATAACCACTGTCACTTCTGGATTAGAGGCCTCTGCACTGATGGACTGCGTCATTCATACTATCTGCTGCCCTTTGGACCTCAGAAAAAGGACATGTTTGAATTTCAGAAAAACATATTGGTCAAGCTCGGGAACCCCCCCCCCCCCCAAAATCGTAGAATTCCTCACCACTGTTAGGTGCATAATATTAACAGGGTGGAACCTAACCGGGTGGATATTTGGAGCCTAAATTAGCCATAGCTCTGTGGGTGATTGAGATTGAGCTAGCATAATGGTTAACACTTGAAGAGGACTTTAACTGCTATATCAAACATATTTGATACATTTTCTCAATAATTTAGCCTCACAGCATGGGAATGTATAAGTGAGACAAACAGACTAACATCATGAAACATGGAAAATAGATACAACCAAGTTTTTATTTTTACTTAGCTTTGCACCGTTGTTTCCCCACCAAAAACAAATATGTCACTTGCTGAACGTGACGTGGGAAGGGGCTGTTTTTAAAGGGGAATTACCACAAATGAACAGGGCAGAAAGTGAAATCAGGAACACACAGAAAATGTTAAATACAATAATAATGAATACAATAATTGATGAACGAGATAGGACTATAAAATAATGAAGAAATATTTGTAATATTTTATGGCTTATATTTGTCGTAGACTAAATAACACCTGGGACATGGCAAAAACTCCCACATCCACTGAAAATAAGTAATGCATCAAATTCCCATCAATATTATGTATGTTTTTAAAGGGAAAGAAGATGGCCTTCAGAGTGGTGCAGTGGTCTAAGGCACTGCATCGCAGTACTAGAGGCATCACTACAGACCCGGGTTCGATCCCAGGCTGTGTCGCTGCCGGCCATGACCGGGAGACCCATGAGTCGGTGCACAATTGGCCCAGTGTTGTCCGGGTTAGGGGAGGGTTTGGCCGGCCAGGATGTCCTTGTCCCATTGCGCTCTGGCGGGCCGGGCACATGCACATTTACATTTACATTTAAGTCATTTAGCAGACGCTCTTATCCAGAGCGACTTACAAATTGGACACATTGTCTTCGGTTGCCAGTTGTACGGTGTTTCCTCCAACACATTGGTGCGGCTGACTTCCGGGTTAAGCGAGCAGTGTGACTTGGCAGGATTGTGTGATGGAGGACGCATGGCTCCCAACCTTCGCCTCTCCTGAGTCTGTACGGGAGTTGCAGCGATGGGACAATACTGTACCTACCAATTGGGGAGAAAAAGGGGTCCAACAAAAAAGTAAAGAAGACATCATAGTTAAATCCTTTTAGAATCAACATTTTACACTATTTTATTCTAAATAAATAACAAATATTTCCTGTGGATAGAAAAGGAACCGCACTGTAGGAATGACACGGCTAGCCTATAGCCAGGCAAAACACTATCTCAAGCCAAACTGAGGTGAATGTCTTTTGTCTGAGGCACACAAGACAACAAGTCAATCAAACCAAGTCATGTCTTAATTAAATTGTAGAACACAGATTAGCTGCTAATATTCAGGCATTGTCAATGTCAATGTCATCCTGACAAACTTTATACTTTGCTTGACAACAGTTTTGGCTGACAGTCAGGGGACTGTTCTGTGTCAACACTGTCACCACAAGGGCACATACTGTATGCTTCAATGTGCATGAGATGACATCCCTTTTATTGGACTAAATACATAGAGACACAGAGAGAAAGGGAAGCAGAGTCACAGAGAAATAAACGAAGAAAGACATGGATATGACCAAAAAAGATGGATGACTCCAAAGTAAAACAATCAGTAAAGAAGGCTCAGTAGTGTCTTCCTGTGTCTCTGAGCGTTTCCTCCTGTTGGGTTGTCCTACTGTGTGGTCTCCTCCTCTATTTAGACCTGGTGGGTGACCACTGTACAATTAGGTTACACTATGTATCACTGGTGCAGCAGAGAGTGTTTATGTCACAAATGGCACCCTATTCCCGACATAGTGCACTACTTTTGACCAGAGCCCTAGGAGCCCTGGTCAAAAGTAGTGCACCATATTGGAACAGGGTGCCATTTGCGAAGCAAAGAGTGAAATTCCTGTCAGAGGACCAGCCCTCCGCATGTTTACCTCTCACATAGTCTCCTCACCAGCTATGGCACAGCACCCAGCCCCAGCTTATGGTGATTGTATGATGCAGTATGAAATAACACAATTATAACCCCATATAAGACAACCATGTTTATGGACAAATGTGAAAGTTTAGATCCTCTAAGGGAAAGACTTACAGCATGCTAAATTGAAAGCCCAGAACATTTTCAGAATATAGACCTCACCAGTGGTGCATGCCTTCTGGTTAGGACTTGTTTGATCCAGTGAGAACTTGAGCCTGTAATGTAACAATTTGTCTGTTTGCTTCTCAGCCGACAGTTACCCTCCAGTACGGTATTAGGTCCTGTAGTACATGTACAGTACATGATCGTGAGCTAATGTGGATTGTATTCCTGTATCCATTGTCAATGCCTTTCTGGTTTTGATCACAGTCCTAAACAGGCCTGGTTCTTCTGACGACAATGTAAGATAACTCCATTTCTACCCTTCATATTTCAATGACACTTCACACAACGTTGCGTGAGCCTCTGGCTTAAAAATCTCTCATAAGACAATACACTTAATCCTCTTTCTGTCGTCATAGGGGCGGGTATTGCTCAGTAAATTCAACAAAATGTCACGGTACTTGTCCCTGGAGCATCATGGTGCCATAGCTCATTCAAAATCTGGGAAAGTAGACACACAAACATCTAAGGGCAAGACAAGTTCTTAGATCTTACATCCACGTCTTGGTCAAGGGGAACCAGCGAAAAGCCACAACTCTACTGGAATCACATGTTTAAGCCATTACAATTACACAATGAAGACCCCTCACTGATCCTAGCTGGTGTTGTCGGAGAAATCTATTATTGTAGTTCTGAGTGAGTGCTGATGGTGGGCGGGCTGAGTGAAGGCTGTGTGACATAGTCCTAAGTGTTGTGCTGCTATTGCCTCATCTGCCGGCCTGCAGATGAATGGTATATCCTTGAGACTAAGCTGTAGAAACCGCCATGGCCGCTTAAAAGCTGGCCAACCAAAGGCATTGCTTTCTCAGAATCCACAACGTGCCTTAGACCAGGCCTCCTCGCCCTCTCCTACAATTACCAGTACCACACACAGTCCATTTGAAAATACAGCCACTCTTCCATACAGTGCTGAAACCATCCACTGGTAGATCCATTGGTAAACCAGTCATGATTGGCAATATGCACTTTTTCAAATGATGGGTTTGGTTAAATCTACTACCTACTTCTGCTATAAAGTGACCAATGTTCGTTCCCCAGCTGAAATCCATGTTTGACCAGTGGAAAGGTTACAGGATGCTGTGATTTCTGTCTTGTAAAACATGGCTGTAAGAGCACCTTACTTTAATGACCTCCATAGGTTTTTATGAGCCACAGGATCTGGAACCTGTAACCACAGTGCATGAGGTTCCACAGGCTGAACTGTCTGTATGGTCAGGAAGACAACTAGAGAGTGACCAGTGGCCAGTTAAAGCTTTATAGGGAACCAGTGGCCATTTAAGACCATGTGACCAGTAGCCACTCTTAGCACCAGCGTCTTCCCACACTCAGTGCTCTGGTGAGCAGGCACTGTCCAGAACGTGCCTGGGGCAAAGTGCTGTGTGTGGTCCTTTTGTGCTCCCAGGACAGTACAGTTGTCCAATGGAAACCAGTGGCCAAATCCACAATGTACTCAGAAACGTAATAACACCTTCTCCAGTTCAGAAATCATATTTTGAGGAATATGGAGACAGACATCTGACCACACACTACAATACATCAAGATTTTAATTTAATTTCAAGTTTGTACCTGTTTCCATGTCCTTGTCAGAACAGTATTGTTGCTAGTGTTCTACAGTGTAGTCTTATGTGATAACACCAACACTATTTACAACATTGCAATTGTTAGGATATGACACATTTGGTAGATAGCCTTCGAGTAGATACTCAATTACTGTCTCTCACCGATGTTAAATATGGTCTTATACACTTTTATATTACCAGTTGTATTGTAACAATGAGGAATGAGAAATAGTGGAGCACTCAATGTTATGGATGGTTTTGTTGTTTTCTAGTCTGAAACCCTAGAGAGTTTGGCAGGGGATCTGCCTCTAGTCAGTGTCTCAGTGGAGAAAAGGGCACAGTACGGGCAGCTTCTTCTTGTGCGTTCTCCAACCCTGCGACGCACAGCGAGTCTGTTCTTAATTGTGGCAAAGAGAACATCAGCGAGACTCGTTCTATTCTTCATTTCTTCCCCACAGACTGACAAAAAATGGGTACAGTAGTTTGTGCAGGCTGCAAGATGAAGCCACAAGATGAAAAAAGCTATGCACAATGTCATCACACAGGCATCTGAGAAATACCAGAAAGTCAGAGTTTTATTACAAAAAAGAATCTGTGTGCACATACAAATATGGAGCACAAACATGCCTTTTAATTGACATGGCAGATGTCCCCGGTCGGTCAGTCAGTCGCCCCAGCCAGGCTCAGCCAGCAGGCCAAGGAGTGGGACTGCAGTGGAAAACAAAACTGTGTCTGGAGCGACCACGACCCACCCCTCTCTTGCTAGGACTCACAGACTGGGTCTGGGGTTGGAACCCACAAGACTGAAACACAAATCACCATTGTTGCCTAAACAGGACACACAGACAGACCAATTCACAGG
Organism: Salvelinus alpinus; assembly: GCF_045679555.1. Taxonomy (NCBI): domain Eukaryota; kingdom Metazoa; phylum Chordata; class Actinopteri; order Salmoniformes; family Salmonidae; genus Salvelinus; species Salvelinus alpinus. The sequence continues at coordinate 45,113,583 of NC_092094.1, forward strand.
AACAAGTTGTCTTGGGTTTTTTGGGGGATGTTGTTTACCCAGTTCATCATGGTTGTTGTGTTGTCTGCCACTGTCTGAGTCCCGACGATGGCTCACCACTCATCCTCTAGACGCCTGACTTCAATTAATTTATTTCCACCGCTTTCTTTCCACTCCTTTCCTCTTTTGACTTCACCCTTTCTCAGTCACCTCCCACTCACAAGGCAGGAAATACACTTGACCGCATCTTCACTAGAGGCTGTTCGCCCTCCTAATCTCACTGCAACACCCCTCCATGTCTCTGATCACTACTTTGTTTCATTTTCTCTCCATTTCTCTTCCAACCCTAACCACTCAGCCCCTACCCAGATGGGCATGTGCAGCCACAATCTTCGCTCTCTCTCCCCTGCTACTCTCTCCTCTTCTATCCTATCGTTCTTCTGCTAAATCCATTCCCCCCGTCTCCTGACTCTGCCTCTTCGACCCTCACTCCTCCCTTTCAGCATCCTTTGACTCTCACTGTCCCCTTTCTTCACGGCCGGTCAGACCTTGCCCTCCCGCTCTTTGGCTGAGTGACTCACTGCGTGCTAACAGAACAGGGCTGCGGGTAGCTGAGTGGAAATGGAAGAAAACTACATTTCCGGAGGACCTAACATCCTTCCACACCCTCCTCTCTACCTTCTCTTCCTCTGTATCCACTGCTAAAGCCGTTTCTATCACTCTAAATTTCAAGCTTTTGCCTCCAACCCTGGGAAACTCTTCTCCACTTTCTCCTCCCACCTTAATGCTGCAACTCCACCCCCCCCTCCTCCCTCGCTGCGGATGACTTTGTCAACCTCTTTGAAAAAAGGTGGACAACATCCTCATTCACTCACCTCTTTCTCCCCTCTCTCTCCAGATTAAATCCTGCAACTATTGATGTCCGGCCGCACAACAACCTGCCCACTTGACCCCGTCCCCTCTTCCCTTCTCCAGACCATCTCTGAATACCTTCTCCAATTCCTCACTTCCCTCAATCAACTCATCCCTGACCATTGGCTGCGTTCGTTCCTTCTGAATTCAAGATGGCCAGAGTCGCTCCCTCCTCAAGAAACCAACACTCTACCCCTCTGACATCAAAACCTGTAGATCGGTATCCCTAAGTTATTTTCTGTGCTGTCTCTGACCAACTTTCTCATTACCTCTCTCAGGACGATCTTCTTCACCCTAACCAGTCAGGCTTCAAGGCAGCTCACTCAACTGAGACCGGTCTCTTCTGTCACAGAGGATCTCTGCTCTGCCAAAGCGGACTCTCTCTCCTCTGCTCTCATCAACCAAGATCTATCCTCTGCCTTCGACACCATGAACCGCCAGATCCTACTCTCCACCCTTTCAGGATTGGGCGTCTCTGGCTCTGCACACTTCTCGATTGCATCCTACTTGGCAGTTCATCCCCGACCCCCCCTCTGGATAAGCGAGTCTGCTAAATGACTAAAATGTCAAATGTAAAACCCAAGGAGTGGTTACTGGTAACTTTGAAAGTGAGGCCCCTGGAGAACCCAACCTGTAATCCTAAATGACTTGAAAGTAACCAAGAGTAGATGGGAAAGTGCATTCATTATGAGGAGGAATTAACAAGGAAAACAACTTCAGGAAGTGACTTCATCATGAACTAGAGCGAGCAGCTTAAAGAACCTCAGTGGCTTAGGGAATTTCCTTGGGCGAAATGTATGCAATGGATACAGACAATAAGTAAGAAAATGAATAGCAGTCAGTTGGTTTCAGACTGTTGTGCTTAATTCAGCCAGAGGGGTAAGAGAAAGGATCCAAGTCTGCCTTGAAATTCTGGGCTCGCCATGGTAATGGGATCTCCTGTTTAATAGTTTACTGCAGTGGGGGAACTGAGCGAGTGGTTTCCATTCTCAGCACTGCTGGTAAACGTATTTCCTAGTGGCCACAACAAAGGGAAAGACAAGTAGGGTGGGGGGCCCGGCCCAGTGTTCGCCCCAGTGTGACTATGGATGAGGTCCCAGAGTTTACCCAGTCTGGCAATGGATGGTGGCCCAGAGTTCTCCTAGTCTATGATGGGGATCTCAGGGGATGATGGTTCATTGGGTTACACTAAACCCTTGCTACCCTCAACTAGTCTTGCATGGCCATACCTCCAGAATCACGTTGTTGTCATGCCTCCCTTGGAAGTTTTGTTCTCGACAAGGCTACCCCCAACGCTTCACCTATACACACTTAGAAAAAAGGGTTCTTCTCCATAGGAGAACCCTTTGAAGAACTTGTTTTAGTTCCTTGTAAAACCCTTTCCACAGAGGGTTCTACATGGAACCCAAAAGGGTTCTACCTGAAACAAAAAAGGGTTCAACCTGGAACCAAAAATTGTTCTACGATGGGGACAGCCAAATAACCGCTTTGGAACCATTTTTTCTAAGAGTGTATCAATAACTCCTATTGCGCATTTCCACTGAGGATTTAACCCAGTGTTTTACCCAAATGCTCAAATGTTTCTGTTACCATCTATGTGGCCCGGCACCAGTGGGTCATGGCTCTGGCGGATTTAGAGCCAAGGCAAAGACTTACTTCTCAGCTTGCATTTACATAACAATGGCTAACTGTAAACTTTCACACCTTCTCAAAAAGCAACAATCTTGAATGATGCGGAGGTTGTTGATTCTGCTCACCACAGGTCTTTAGTGTCACACTCCTGATGACAGCACAATAACAGTAGAGCTTACATTCAAATCAAATTTAATTTGTGACTTACACATAGTTAGCAGATGTTAATGCGAGTGTAGCGAAATGCTTGTGCTTCTAGTTCCGACAGTGCAGTAATATCTAATAAGTAATCTAACAAATTTACAACAACTACCTTACACAAACAAATGTAAAGGGATGTGCATATAAATATATGGATGAGCGATGGCCGTGTGGCATAGGCAAGATGCAATAGATGGTATGAAATACAGTATATCCATATGAGATGAGTAATGTAGGATAGGTAAACATTATATTAAGTGGTATTATTTAAAGTGACTAGTGAAACCTTTATTAGATCCATTTATTAAAGTGGCCAGTGATTTGTGTCTGTATGTTGGCAGTAGCCTCTATGTTAGTGATGGCTGTTTAACAGTGATGGCCTTGAGACTGAAAAACAGCTTCTGTCTCTTGGTCCCATATTTGATGCACATGTACTGACCTCACCTTCTGGATAATAACGGAGTCAACAGGCAGTGGCTTGGGTGGTTGTTGTCCTTGATGATCTTTTTGGCCTTCCTGTGACATCGGGTGCTGTAGGTGTCCTGGAGGGCAGGTAGTTTGCCCCCAGTGATGCGTTGTACAGACTGCACTACCCTCTGGAGTGCATTGCAGTTGACGGCAGTGCAGTTGCCGTGCCAGGTGGTGATACAGCCCGACAGGACGCTCTCGATTGTGCATTTGTAAAAGTTTGTGAGGGTTTTAGGTGACAAGCCACATTTCTTCAACCTTCTGAGGTTGAGGAGGCGCTGTTAAGCCTTCTTCACCACGCTGACTGTGTGGGTGGACCATTTCAGTTTGTTCGTGATGTGTACGTCGGGGAACTTAATACTTTCCACCTTCTCCACTACTGTTCCGTCGATGTGGATAGGAGGGTGCTCCCTCTGCTAATTCCTGTTGTCCATGATCATAAGGTGGAGGTGGAGGTGATATGATCCTTGACTAGTCTCTCAATGCACTTCATGATGACAGAAGTGAGTGCTACGGGGCAATAGTCATTTAGTTCAGTTACCTTTTCCTTCTCTGATACAGGAACAATGGTGGCCATCTTGAAGCACATGGGGACAGCAGACTGGGATAGAGAGCGATTGAATATGTCCTTACACACACCAGCCAGCTGCTCTACGCACGCTCTGAGGACGCAGCTTGGGATGCCGTCTGGGCCAGCAGCCTTGCGAGGGTTAACACGTTTAAATATCTTACTCACATTGGCCATGGAGAAGGAGAGGGGGGGGGGGGGGGGGCGCAGTCCTTGCTAGCGGGCCACATCTGTATTATCCTGTATTATCCTATATACACGGCTGTCGTGACTATAATCGAAGAGAATTCCCTTGCGGTCGGCATTTGATTGTAAGGAATTCTAGGTCAGGTGAACAAAAGGACTTGAGTTCCTGTATGTTGTTATTGTTATACCATGAGTCGTTAATCATGAGGCATACACTTCCGCACTTCTTCTGACCAGAGAGATGTTTGTTTCTGTCGGTGCAACGCATGAAGAAACCCGGTGGCTGTACCGGCTCCGACAACATATCCCGAGGGAGCCATGTTTCCGTGAAACAGAGAGTGTTACAATTTCTGATGTCTCTCTGAAAGGCAACTCGTGCCCTAATTTCGTCCACCTTGTTCTCTAGAGACTGGAAATTGGTGGCTAATATGCTCGGAAGCGGTGGGTAGTGTGCTCGCCTTCTGATTCTGACCAGGAGGTCGCTCCATCTGCCTCTCCTGCGGCGACAACATTGTTTTGGGTAGGCCTCTGGGACTAGATGTCCAGGGTGGAGGTCCGAACAAAGGATCCTCTTCGGGACAGTGGTATTCCTGGTCGTAATGTTGGTAAGTTGACGTTGCTCTTATATCCAATAGTTCCTGGGTGTATGTAATAAAACGTAAGATTTTATGGGCAAACAATGTAAGAAATAATACATTAAAAAAAACGAATTACTGCATAGTTTCCTAAGGACTTGAAACGAGGCGACCATCTCTGTCACATAACACACTGGCGATGCCCTGGTGTGGGGGTAAGTCTAGATGGAAAAGCACCAAAAGTGCAGACTAGCCATCCCCCGGCCCTGCTACAAAACAAGCCCTGCCCTCTGGGTAGTGTTCTGACATACTAGTAGTCAGGTGGCTATATTGTCTGAGCACTTCCCAGGTTTGATGAAGTTTACAGGCTACAGCTAAGGCTAAATTATTAGCTATCTTGATGGTCAGATTGACCTCAACAGTTATTCCACGCAATTAATGGCGGTGTCTCTAAAACAAGGATGAAATTGCGGTGTACATATTGGGGAGGGCGAACATAAACTTTCACTCACATTGTAATGAATTACAGGTCATATATCATAGAAATCTGGAAACACTGGACACTTACTTTAGAGGTCGACTTTGGGGAAAAAACTCACAAATAACGGCTTTAAACTGCATAACTGATCAATGCACCATCATACAAGGTTTTTAATGCTTAAAAAAGTGGATGAATAAGATATTTGGCTACAGAAGTGTCATTTCTTATCAAGTCCTACAGCTTCCATTCAAAACCAGATCCTGTGAAATAATGTCAACACATACTGGAGGAGTTACTGGCTAGCTACAAGTGGCTAGCTTAGCTAACGAACTAGCTACGTCGGTCATGACGTGCAGGACCAAAATGACTCACCGATGAACCACCAAAGGCACACCCCATTTCTGTTTGAACATTTTTAAAGAAGAGGAATTGGACTGTTTTTGTGCCCAAAGTAGAAAAAGTTAAAGCAGATTTTTGTTGCCATTGTTTATGCTATCTGGAGGGCCCCCAACCTCCAGGGGTCAGGGGTCTCCCTTCCCATATATTTATTATTGAGGGCGACGAATTGGGCCTGTTCTGAATATTGGGGGGACATGTACATCAGTACATTCAATCACACTGGCAGCAAAGATTATAAGAACCATTTCCTTCCCTTTTTTCTCACTATGAACAAACAGCTCAGCTCCACACACTGCACACTTGAGGTAGGAAACTTTGTTCCTTTGTTGAAAGGTGGTGTGTTGGGTGTTTGGGGTGTGGCAGCTCAAAAAATTGATCCTAATTCATGGGTTATTGAGTAGCATGGACTGCACCTTTCCCTGGCAGGTGGCCACCTCTTGACTCTTAACGATTAACCATGCTCACTTTGTGCAAACTGGTACCAAAACAAAAACATATTGACGGATTTTCCTAGCTCCGATTATGAACAAAGAACAGACAGGCATGCTTTTCAAAAGCAAATGTGACGCACTAATTATTATGCAGCAATAGTGGGCCAAGTTTTTGTTTTGAGTTTTTGCGCCGAAATTCCTCATGCCTATTTGACAACTTCAAAGGCCCTGCGTTCATTAATATCGGAGACGACCTCTGTCTCTGCGTGGTTGCTGGAGAGAGCTAAACAAAGACATTCGCAGAGTGATGCAGAAAGTGAAACTGAACGTTAAGCAGTCAAAGCTCTAACAATGGCAACAGAAGAGATAGAGCGAGGGGAACACTGGGACTGTCGTTAATGCTAAATGTTCTGTTTCTGCCGGCCTAAACCCTTCCCCTAGGAATATTACTGTTGATTCCTGTGAACTATTGAATAATCCTTTGTGTCTTAATCCCGAAAATGAAGATGTAGTAGGGTGTACCGTATACCGAGACAGTGGTTTGGAACAAGCATGCAGATGTCTTGTTATGCAGAAACTTCAACTTAGGATCCATCCCTAGTCAGTAGATATAGTCAATAGATTTGTCCATGTTGTTTTCCTGCATATAATATATTACATTGTTAGAAATTGCAGCTTATGACGTATGTGTAACACCCTGACCGTGGATGGATTGTCTCTCCTATGCACTGGTAGGATCCTGCTTCATTAGGCTATCTATGCAAAGTTGAGACTCTCACACACGGAACATGTTTTGCTCTATGACGTGCACAAGCTACACAAGAGTCATTAGAAGTTAAGAGGTTCTTCTACATAGAAGATTGTAGGAAATCCCAGGGTATAGTGTCTATAATACTGTACTAAGCTCACATAGTTGCTGTCACAAACTAATGTCACTGACTAGTTGGATGTTAATTTCCCAGTGAGCAAACATTTTCTGTACATACAGCGTTCATAATTTTGAACAGGTTTTTGCTTCAGTGGACATTTATTATTTGTATTACCGTTTGTCAATAACGCTCATGAATGCAACTATTTATGTCAAATTGTTTTGTGTTCTACTTGAAGCTCTGGTTGTCCTGAAAATGAAATGGTGTAACACTTCATTGTGGGGCTAAATTTAAGTGCTGGACATGAGATAAATGAAAAGCCTATTTTTGCTGGGGTCTCGGGACTGATATGGTTAATTTAAAGGTACTATGTCTCACTTTGCTTCCCCCTTGAGGAAGCTATGCGAATTGTAACAACACTTAGGCTGAATATAAAGAACTCTCTCCCCTCCCTCGCATCCAATTTCCCCGCAACATGGTGGAGACTCACTTTCAGTTTGGTCCACCAGCTTCAAACAGCTGAAAATATGATATTTTTTGTTATGGAAAATATATTTCACAGCGATTTAGATGGTACAATTATTCTCTACACACTCAAGTGCTTATTTTCTCACATAAACTGAAATTGAGCGAACAGTGTAGAATTTCACCAAACAGGAAACGGCCATATTGAACTCATGCCCCTGTCATTATTGGTTGTGCTCGAGGAGGAGATTGCCACGCCTCTCAGTGACATTGATGGAAGAGAGGGAGGGTGCAACTTTCCCATTTGACAACAGAAGCAGAAGCGGACCGTCTAAGACAATTATAATTATCACTGACCTTATGCATAAAGGCGGGGGTTAGGTAACAAAGTTACCTTGGACAACCACAGGGAAAACTGTAGGCACGACTGATGAACTGTCACTCAGATGTAACGGCAAGCAGTAAAGGAGAGATATTTCATCTCCAAGCTTTCCAGCGACTCAAAAGGCTGATGTGAAATAGCATCTAACACAATAGACAGGTCCCAAGACGGGACTAAAGGCTTGGAGACCGGGCATGGGTGACGCGCTCCCTTCATGAAACAACATAACAGCCGATATGACAGGCTGAGATAGCGGCTAAATAGACCTTAACAGTGGAGAACGCCTTCCCTCTGTCCAAAAGGTCTTGCAAGAAGCATAGAACCATTTTTAACGAATTATCTGTTTCTGGTCACACCACTTCTCAAAAATGCACCACTTGTTCCATACAGTGAGTATGTAGAAGGGGCTCTGGCATTCTGGGTAGTCTCAAGGACTCAGAGTCAAGCCAGTCGCATTCGGAATCAACTTCTCACGGGCCAGGCCCAAAGGGCAATGGTGTCTGGGTGATGTGGAAAATCTCTCTGTTTGCTTGGGTCAGAAGACCCGGAGTGATGGGAGCTGCCAGTGCTCATCGTAAGGTAGGAGAGTGATCTCCACTAGTCAGAGCTTTCCTGGCCATCGAGGGACTACCAATATTTTTTTGTGGTTTATCTTGAACCCTAACTCAGTGAGGACAAGGTCTCACACTGCTTGCTCCTGTGAAGGGGGAAAAGCAGGTACATCTATAGAGGCTGAGACTCTTAATTTCCTGATTCTCAGGGGTGCCAGAGCCCCCACTACACACTTGCTGAATGTCGAAGGCTGTGCCCTGAAAGGCAAACCTGAGTAACCTCCTGTGTGCTGGCAGTAGACTTATGTGAAAATAGGCATGCTGCACGTCGACTGAAGTGAACCAGATGTCTCGGCGAATAAAGCGAGACAGAACGTTGAGCGTAAGCATACTGAACGTGAACTTTCTCAGATACAGTAGCTGTTGAGAACCCGTAGGTCCAGAATGGGGCATACCCCTCCCCCTTTTGGGAACAAGGAAGTACCGAGTGTAGAAGTGGAATTTCTCTCTTCCACTGGTATTGCTCTGATTGCTCCCTTGCTCAATAGAGAGGAGATTCCATACTCTAGTATGTGACCCGAGTTGCCACTTGCTCTTAAAGCTAGGATCCCGTTGAAATCGTGTGGCTTCATAACAAACTGCAGTCTGTCTGCCTCTGTAACTGTGGACAAGACCCAGGATACGGCTGACCATGTGCGCCAGTTGCCTGCTCTTGCGGTGAGTCGCCCACAAGTCGGATGACACTCGCCCGCCAGTGGTGCTGATAGGGCCCTCTGGTGGCATTATGGTAAGTTGCCCCCTCTGCGCACTTGGCAAGACACTTGGACGAGACAGAGACTTTTTTATTGAAAGTGGTTGGGTCAAAACATTGAGGTTCGGGCGACAGTGCAAGGTGGAGACTGACATTTGTCTTCCTGCCCCAGCTACTTGAATGAGAGCTAGGGGGAGGGCTGTGGCATGGAGGGCACTTGGGGGTAGAGTGAGCTTCCTCTGTCTTCCCTGTGAGCAGATATAAACCACTTCACGGGGGAAGGGTTGTAGGAGAACAGATGTGCCTCTCCCCCATTGTGATGGGGGGGGGGGGGGGGGGTATGTGCTCAACCGAGAGTGGACAGGACACAATGTTGACTGTTGACTGGGTTAGATGCGGATGCAGCGAAGGGCCGCTTCCCCCACTGCAGGCCTCTGTTAGGAGGCTTCACAGTGCAGAAAACCCTGGTGTCAGCATGTAGCCTTCTCCCTGCCATGAAGCCTTGGCTCGTGGAGGGGTAGACCGGGTTGCCATGGTTCCTGGGTCTATGGGGCACCCTCTATCTTTCAAAGTTCGCACTTCTGCAGCATTGCAACAGTCATCCCAAACAGATCCTTCGGCTCAACAGGAAAGTCAAGGAATTTGGCTTTTCCTTGTCTGAGAGAATGTACAAGTTGAGCCACAAGGCTCTCTCTCCCACCACAGCAAGGCTGATGGAACACCCACAGCCTTGAATGGCGCCTATGAATGCCCAGAGTTTAAGATCTGTAATGACACAGACCTCCTCCCAAAGGGCCTAGCTGGCTGGCTGTGCCAATCACTAGTTGATTACCCATCTCAACCTGGTACCACAGCAGTAGGGATGTTACTGAATGTGTCGCAGACACGTAGACCTTCTTGAAGGTGGATGTGGAAAAGTGCTCCTTCTCCCCAGGGAGAGAAGTGCCGGTCAGTTACGAGGGTTGAGGTGGTTGGCCAGGGATGGCTCAACTACCAGGGGTTTGCTGAAGCCTAACTCTTCCATGTCCTTAACATCCATGTCAGCGAAATGTCTGGTTTAGACTTTGAGTGACAAAGGTTTGTCCCAGTTGCGTTTAGCTTCTGCCACGCAAGCTAAGACTGCTGGGAGGAGTTACTTTCCCTGGATGGTGTGAGAGGGGATTCTGCTCCCGTCGAACCAGTCCCTTTCGGCGCTGCCACCCGCTATGGGTGCGGGCCACTCAATACTGAGCCTGACCGCTGCCGGTTTGCAGACATCGATAAGCCTGCATTTCTCATTGGGCACTGATGCTCCGCTGAGGGCAGAAGAGGGCCTTGAGCAGTCTGCCTGAGACTCCTCTTCCTCATTTTCCTCCTCTTCTTGGTCAAAAAGTTTAGCCATGCCCATGTCATCTTCCTCATCGATGACAAGGTCCCCTTCCTGCTCCCCAGCTGCTAGATCTTGAAACAGCAGGTGGGAACCCCCAAGTTCTCGGGGTTCCCACTCATCACCTCAGCCCAGGTGTGGTGGGGTTTTGGGGTAACCTCAGCTGAAAGCTGTGAGGAAGATGAGCCTTGTGGAGGGGCTGCTCTAGGCAGTCTCCGTTTGAGGGCGTTCAAAAGAAAATCCCTACAGTGCACCCAGGACTCAGGGTTAGCGAGTTGCTGCCTTAGCATACACAAGCCACAAGCAGGCAATACACAGAGAGTGTGTATCCTTCCCTGCTATAGTGGCCCCACATGGACATGGGTGTGCCGGTGCTGCGGCAGGAGTCCTGCTCGGGTCTCCCTGTGCAGGGGCAGCAGACTCCATGGTTACAAGAATAGTATTCCTTGTAGTAGGAAGGAATGCACGTGTGGTGAGCTTGCTTTCCAGCAAGCTAGCCAGGTCAGCCTAAGCCTTGCAGCGTGGGCGTACCAAGTGTCAATAGTTAGCCGTAAACTAGCACTATGAGGAGAAAGCGTGTGCTTTTTGTGTGTGTGCTTTTTTCCTGTCCTTCAACCAGGTTGAAAAATTGCTAGCTGAAGGGAACCACGTAGTCGCAGATTTCTACTGAGAACCATTTAAGTAGAAAGACGGGATTCTAGTCATGCTGAGGAGAGCTTCGGGAGTCATAGTGAGGTGAGAATGACTAGAGGACAGGCGGACAGGCACCTTATAAAGAGGGAGGGGCTCACCTCATTCGCCACTCGACCGGCCTGTCTCTGACAGACGTTGTGTGATTGGTCTCTTAGTTGTGATCTGCCAACCAGCAAATCCCCATATGTAATACATCAACACAAGTATTTGAAAGAGAACCTAGACTGGTTGAGTATGTTCTTCCCCACAACAATTAGGCCTAATATGTTAACCCCTCTATAAAGAGAACTCACAACAATTCATCATAACATTACAAAACCTTGATAGATGTAATAAAATCATCAATCATCAAATCATCAATCATGACAATGTCTTTACTCACGACCACTGGTGTGAAGTTCAGTGTGTCCACCGGCGTCCCTCAACCTTTGTTGTTCTCTCTCTGTGTAGGAACATGCAAGGCAGCAGCCTGGTCCTCGTCCCCAGGCTAGCGCTAGTGAACTGAAACGAGATAGCGAGATCAACGTGGTTAAGTTTTACACTGGGATCTTTCCCCTAAGTTGCCAGAGGAACTCAAGCCTTTGCCGGCCACAAGAGTGCTACCTGGTTTCCTTGTGGAATCGTCCCTGATGCGGTAGATTATTTACACAGCGGTGATGCTTTCAACATACTTCACTGATTGTAGCTAATAAAAAGTGGACAAAACAAAAACGAGTGAAATAACCATGCTCTGAAGAAGTAAACTTAGACTCGATCACTACAAGTTTTAATTATACTGAAACCTTTACAGTATGCAAAAACCGAGATCTTGGCGTGCTCGATTTCCCGTGCCTGTGGTGGCTAGCTCTTTTTGCCTCTTTTATGATTTTCCTTCACCCTGCCCTCAGACCAATTCCTCACAGCTGATTGTCCATGGTTGGTATTTCCACACCCCGCCAAATATGGTGAGGAGAGGAAGCCCAGTGACTGGCAGTGGGAGAGTACGGAGCAAGATGGAACTGGGCCGACATTATGCAAATTTTCTCATTGATGAAACAGTACAGTACAGTTTTATGTTCCCAAAACAATAATCTTATACAAACAGAGTGGATGTAAGGGCTGTCGCTCTCCTCATCCTCGGACGAGGAGAGGAGAGAAGGATCATCAGACCAATATGCAGCATTCGGGAAATAAGCCATCTTTTATTAGAACACGATGGCAACACGAAACAAAACACTTACAAATTTACAAAACAAGAAAAACGACGTTGACGAAACCTGAACATAAACTTATATACTAAACGTAAAACTCACGGACAGGAACAGACTACATCAAAACGAAACGAACATCCAAACAGTCCCGTATGGTGCAAACCTAACACAGATACGGAAGACAATCACCCACAAACAAACAGTGAGAACACCCTACCTAAATATGACTCTTAATTAGAGGAGAACGCAAAACACCTGCCTCTAATTAAGAGCCATACCAGGCAACCACAACCAACATAGAAACAGATAACATAGACTGCCCACCCAAAACACACGCCCTGACCATAAACACATACAAAAACAACAGAAAACAGGTCAGGACCGTTACAGAACCCCCCCCTCAAGGTGCGAACGCCGGGCGCACCAGCACAAAGTCCAGGGGAGGGTCTGGGTGGGCAGTTGACCACGGTGGTGGCTCCGGCTCTGGACGCTGTCCCCACACCACCATAGTCACTCCCTGCTTCTGTCTTCCCCTCCCAATGACCACCCTAAAACTAACATCCCCTAAATGAACGGCCAGCACCGGGACAAGGGGCAGCACCGGGACAAGGGGCAGCACCGGGACAAGGGGCAGCACCGGGACAAGGGGCAGCACCGGGACAAGGGGCAGCACCGGGACAAGGGGCAGCACCGGGATAAGGGGCAGCACCGGGATAAGGGGCAGCACCGGGACAAGGGGCAGCACCGGGATAAGGGGCAGCACCGGGATAAGGGGCAGCACCGGGACAAGGGGCAGCACCGGGACAAGGGGCAGCACCGGGACAAGGGGCAGGTCCCGGCTGAGGGACTCTGGCAGATCCTGGCTGAGGGACTCTGGCAGATCCTGGCTGAGGGACTCTGGCAGATCCTGGCTGAGGGACTCTGGCAGATCCTGGCTGAGGGACTCTGGCAGGTCCTGGCTGAACGGCTCTGGCAGGTCCTGGCTGGACGGCTCTGGCAGGTCCTGGCTGGACGGCTCTGGCAGGTCCTGGCTGGACGGCTCTGGCAGGTCCTGGCTGGACGGCTCTGGCAGGTCCTGGCTGGACGGCTCTGGCAGGTCCTGGCTGGACGGCTCTGGCAGGTCCTGGCTGGACGGCTCTGGCAGGTCCTGGCTGGACGGCTCTGGCAGGTCCTGGCTGGACGGCTCTGGCAGGTCCTGGCTGGACGGCTCTGGCAGGTCCTGGCTGGACGGCTCTGGCAGGTCATAGCAGGACGGCTCTGGCAGGTCATAGCAGGACGGCTCTGGCAGGTCATGGCAGGACGGCTCTGGCAGGTCATGGCAGGACGGCTCTGTAGGGAGGAGAAGGAGAGACAGCCTGGTGCGTGGTCTAGGCACTGGCTGCGCTGGAGAGGAGGAAACAGCTGGAGAGAGAACCCGGAGAGACAGCCTGGTACGGGGGGCTGCCACCGGAGGACTGGTACATGGAGGTGGCACCGGGTATACCGGACCGTGAAGGAGGACACGTGCTCTTGAGCACCGAGCCTCCCCAACCTTACCAGGTTGAATGGTCCCCGTAGCCCTGCCAGTGCGGCGAGGTGGAATAGCCCGCACTGGGCTATGCAGGCGAACCGGGGACACCACCTGTAAGGCTGGTGCCATGTACGCCGGCCCGAGGAGACGTACTGGAGACCAGATACGTTGGGCCGGCTTCATGGCACTCGGCTCGATGCCCAACCTAGCCCTCCCAGTGCGGCAAGGTGGAATAGCCCGCACTGGGCTAAGCACGCGTACTGGGGACACCGTGCGCTTTACCGCATAACACGGTGTCTTACCAGTACGACGCCTTCTACCTCCACGGTAAGCACGGGGAGTTGGCTCGGGTATCCTACCCGGCTTTGCCACACTCCTCGTGTGCCCCCCCCCAAGAAATTTTTGGGTCTGACTCACGGGCTCCCAACCGCGTCGACGCGCTGCCTCCTCATACCAGCGCCTCTCAGCCTTCGCTGCTTCCAACTCCTCCTTGGGACGGCGATATTCCCCTGGCTGAGCCCAAGGTCCTCTACCGTCCAGGATCTCCTCCCAAGTCCAGGAGTCCTTGTTGCTCTGTTGAGCATTCCCTTGCCGCTTGGTCTTAGCGTGGTGGGTGATTCTGTAAGGGCTGTCGCTCTCCTCATCCTCGGACGAGGAGAGGAGAGAAGGATCATCAGACCAATATGCAGCATTCGGGAAATAAGCCATCTTTTATTAGAACACGATGGCAACACGAAACAAAACACTTACAAATTTACAAAACAAGAAAAACGACGTTGACGAAACCTGAACATAAACTTATATACTAAACGTAAAACTCACGGACAGGAACAGACTACATCAAAACGAAACGAACATCCAAACAGTCCCGTATGGTGCAAACCTAACACAGATACGGAAGACAATCACCCACAAACAAACAGTGAGAACACCCTACCTAAATATGACTCTTAATTAGAGGAGAACGCAAAACACCTGCCTCTAATTAAGAGCCATACCAGGCAACCACAACCAACATAGAAACAGATAACATAGACTGCCCACCCAAAACACACGCCCTGACCATAAACACATACAAAAACAACAGAAAACAGGTCAGGACCGTTACAGTGGACTAAGTTTTGTAGACTGTACCCTTTGCCAAAATGGCATTGTTTAGGCGTGCAAGCGCGAATTGAGTTATTGCACATGCACATATATACAGTAGGTGTTCCCTAATGTATATATGCAAATACATGCTAGAACGACCCAATAGGATCTCGCTAGTCCGTGCTTGGCTCTGCCCACCTCCTTGCTTGTTCTGGCCACTATGCTTCCCTTTGCTCCCTTTCGGAAATGACAGGCTATGGTGTTTCTTGGGTTAGTTATACAAATCATTGCCTATACCTCTTTAAAAAATCAGGTGCAAATTTTTCTGGCATATGGAGCGCGATAAATTAAGTATTGTGTGTAGACGCAGCTCCGAACACCAGCAATGTCTCCACACACTAACACACAGTTAGCTACAATTTATTTCAAGACATTTTGCTAGATTAGATTGCCTTAAAAGACATCCAGTAATTGTAGCTTAAGCAAGCTTCTCAACTAGATGTCTGGTTAAGTAGCTGGGTAGCCATCTGGCATAGCTAGCAACCTACAAGTGAGCGATGAAGCTAGCTAAGAAAGCCTGCTGAGTGAAAAAAATGACACTAAAACAGAGGACATGTGCAAGAGGCACAGAGGTAGGTCAATTGGCACTTGGTAGCTAGTTATTGGATGTTGTTGTGGGCCAGTGGCGGTTCTAGACCATTTCAACTGGGGGGGCCAAGCTGGGGCAAGTTGAACTGTTAGAGGGGCCAGTTACATTAGACGTTATTGTTGTCATATCGTTTTCTTCACTGCATTGCAGGCATTAGAGGGCAAAATACCATGTTCATAATCATCATCGTTGCCACTGTCTAATAACGGATGTAAAAAAAGAACGATAGCTAATTTTTGCTATGTAAAAATGATTTCATACTCCACAAGGGGGTCCAAAATTGTTTTTACAGGAGCACTGGCCCCCCCTGCCCCCCCCTCCCCAGAACCGCTAGTGTTGTGGGCATAACATTTCCTGCTATGATTTTCAGGAAACCATTTCCTCCTATGTTATATGTGTATTGTGTGTGGGGGGGTCATTCTGCCACTCCCTAACTTTAGCTGCGATGACACCCCTGCTGGGTGAACTTGTGTATAAGCTGAGTATGTGGATAAGTTTGGAACTTGGCTGAAATGAAGTCTTCCCTCTTATTTCGTACTCCCTCATCAGTTATTATTACCATTAGGTTTAGTGAGTGATTTGATAATTCATTACTGGGTGTGATCCCAGTCAGTCAGTGTAAAGTGCTGATTGCCAGTGTCAGGTTCTGTGGGCAGGTGGCCTAAACTGTACAAGTTCAAAATAATTACACGTCTGACAACACTTATCAAAACATACAGTGTACTGGTTTCCTTGTAACCAGATTCCAAAACAGCATGGTGACTCCCAGGTTATGTACGAAATGGCACCCTTCTCCCTATATTGTCCACTACTTTTGACCAGACAGCTCAGTGGGTCTGCAGTGGGAGGACAGTAGGGTGTGTGTACGCAGCCACAGACAAAGCAACACACTCTCACACAGACACAGCAAACTCTCAAGTTGTTTTCACTACAAGAAAAACTCAAACGTTTAGGGTCAAATGGTTGGTGATGTCAGAGGAGTCTTAGTAGAGGCATGGCGGGGCTGTCGCTAATGCGGCTGGTTTTATAAACCCTATTCTCATAGGATTCCTTAACGGGCAAAGTGCAAAAACGTACATAGTAATCTGCTGTAATGGAGCAAACTGTAGTTTCCTCTCAAAAGATTACAGTTGATCAAGACCTATTCAATATATTGAGTCTTGACCTTTAACTCAGCAGACTTGTAAGGTGAGGCCTTGTGATAACTCTACAGTTGTCAAATTGTGAGTTGTTTCTGTGTCACAGATCAATTGAACCAAAGATCAATAGTCGTTTCATTTATATTCATAATTACAAATATACTATGTGGCCTGTTTGACTGTCAACCTCAGAATGGGCCTCCATGCTGCTTGCCTGGACACACACACACAAAAAAGCCTTTCACATTGTAAGAGCTCTGGCTACAGAGAAAAAATACTTTTGAATTCCCATTATTGCCTATTTACAAACCTCGCCGCCAGTATGTCATTTGGCACATGATTATTTTCTTCAATAAACAATGTGCTATTATTCTTATGAAGAACACATTTGTTTTAAATGTCACCCCGAGCAATAAAAGAAGAAAAAATATGTGTCTGTAATGAATAGAGTCATGCTAAAGCCATCCATCCTCTCATCCCATCAACCCATATGAAAAGCGCCACTTTACAACCTGATGTCACTATCTATTTTAGGGTCGTTTGCAACACTATGAGGTACTCAGACCGTCTCCTATCCATCTTTCCCTCCATATGATATGCATCTAGTTAAGCTCTGCGGACGTCACCGTGCGTCTCTCCTCCCAAAATAAGGAGTAGCGGTATGGTGTTCTTTTCAGGAGCTACAACAACAGAGAGACTGTGCTCTGAATTTTCATGAGTACGGCCCGACTCCCTACTCCCCGATGTGATTGATCCAGTGTGTACTCTGGCATCAGGGTGAGTTCAGCACTGGTCATAGGGTGGTTAAGTCTGGAGCAGTAAGTTATGGAGGGTCACAACTTGGGTGTTTTATGTTGTTCTTTGGGGTCAAGGTGGAGCCCGCTGGGTAATTGGTCCACTGTCTCTGCTTCAAAACCACAGAGAGTTTCATTGATCATATGAGAGGGGATATTGGGAGTGCCATGGCCAGGTTCCATGAAGGCCTAAAGAAAGGAATTAGCACAAGTTGTGTTGGGTTGGTTTTCCACCATGGTGAAGCAGTTCAGTCCTTGTTAAAGCAGTCGCAGTAGACAGAGAGCTGTGTAAAGGAAGTGTTGTGTTGTATGTGTCTGCCATCTATTGGACTACTGTGAAACACCAAGTAGAAAACCAAAGAGAAGATGGGTGTAGTGCATGTGCTGTACTGTAAGTTTAGTTAAGAATGTAATTGAAATTGATGTGTTAGATGACTTTTACTCCACTCAGGTCTAATATTTACTGTATGTTACATAAATGATTGCAGGTTTACATACATTTCTGAGTCAATACAACTACAGTGAATAGGGGATCATATCACTCGGTGTCAGTCACTACACAAAAGTTGCGAGGAATAAACATGAATAAGTGTCAACCAAATTTTGACAATTAACCTGTCACCTTCAGAATGGATGAAAAATTACTGTAAGGTCATGTAAATGAAATATATACTACATGACCAAAAGTATGTGGACACCTGCTCGTCGAACATCTCATTCCAAAATCACGGGCATTAATATGGAGTTGGTCCACCCCATTGCTGCTATAACAGCCTCCACTCTTCTGGGAAGGCTTTCCACTAGATGTTGGAACATTGCTGCGGGGACTTGCTTCCATTCAGCCACAAGAGCATTAGTGAGGTCAGGCACTGATGTTGGGTGATTAGGCCTGGCTCGCAGTCGGCGTTCGAAATCATCCCAAAGGTGTTCGATGGGTTTGAGGTCAGGGCTCTGTGCATGCCAGTCCAGTACTTCCACATCAATCTTGACAAACCATTTGTGTATGGACCTCGCTTTGTGCACAGGGGCATTATCTTGCTGAAACAGGAAAGGGCCTTCCCTAAACTGTTGCCACAAAGTTGGAAGCACAGAATTGTCTAGGATGTCATTGTATGCTGTAGCGTTAAGATCTCCCTTCACTGGAACTAAGGTGCCTAGACAGAACCATGAAAAACAGCCCCAGACCATTATTCCTCCTCCACCAAACTTTACAGTTGCCACTATGCAGTCAGGCAGCTAGCGTTTTCCTGGCGTCCGACAAACCCAGATTCATCCGTTGGACTGCCAGATGGTGAAGCGTGATTCATCACTCCAGAGAACGCGTTTCCACTGCTCCAGAGTCCAATGGCTGCAAACTTTATACCCCTCCAGCTGACGCTTGGCATTGCGCATGGTGATTTTAGGCTGAAGTGTGGCTGCTTGGACATGGAAACCCATTTCATGAAGCTCCCGACAGAACAGTTCTTGTGCTGACGTTGCTTCCAGAGGCAGTTTGGAACTCGATAGTGAGTGTTGCAACCGATGACAGACGATTTTTACGCGTTACACGCTTCAGCACTTGGTGGTCCCATTCTGTGAGCTTGTGTGGCCTACCGCTTCGCGGCTGAGTCGTTGTTGCTCTTAGATGTTTCCATTTTACAATCACAGCACTTACAGTTGCCCGGGGCAGCTCTAGCAGGGCCGAAATTTGACGAACTGACTTGTTGGAAAGGTGTCATCCTATGACGGTGCCACGTTGAAAGTAACTGAGCTCTTCAGCAAGGCCATTCAACTGCCAATATTTGTCTATGGAGATTGCATGTCGGTGTGCTCGATTTTATACACCTGTAAGCAACGGGTGTGGCTGAAATAGCAGAATCCACTAATTTGAAGGGATGTCCACATACTTTTGTATATATAGTGCAGATGAGGGTAGGACATTGGCATTCTAGTAGTATCCATCTAACAGCAACATTTTTGTGTTTTCTGTAATGAGAAACAGTGGTTTATAACCTTAAAAAAAAAAAATACCCCAACATTTATTAAAAGAACTCACTTATATCCTATAACATATGTTGCGGTGGTAGCCAGGGTTGGCCGCCAGGAAAAAGCGGGAGCAGGCGAGTGCAGGAGTCAGCCCCAGCACGTGCCTCCGTGGGCCCTGGTGTCTGTCCTGGCTCCTGCCACAGCCTCTCCTCCTCCACTGAGCCCTCCAGGCTGGAGATCAGGTCACCTCAGTCCCCATACCGCTTTCCTTCTTCCCCCAGAGCCAGACACCACCATGACAACTCACACAGAGAGCCCTAACCACCACAGTGCCACAGTAGAGTACATAAACAAACAGGCCAAACCAGTCCACACAGGTCTTCTCTGCTGCTCTGCCATTATGTCGACTCATCAGGCCCACGCTAGCTGGTTAGTCATAGGAGCTTCCAGTGTAAGGCAAGCAGCTCGTCTTGGCTTTGCAGAGGGAATCTGGCGAGAGATGTTTGCTCATTTGTCCCCACACATGTATGTGGTTTTGTAGTGCAGCAGTGCAGGGAGTAGTGACTGCTGCTCCAGCCTTTCCTGAATGTCCATATTATTCAGCTTGTTGGAATCTGTGCTGTCCTCCTACACACTATACTCTGCCCAGTACAGTCTGTACACGCTGTCACACTGTCCATGTTCAGCTATACTTAGCTACTCTCACACGTCGACCCAATGTGTCTGTCCTATGGTCCTTCAAATAATCCCCACGTCAGACAGTTGGTAATGTCCTTCCAGATTGGCTAATTGCCTTTACCTCCGTGGGTATGTCTTTACAGATGCTCGTCTAACCATCATAGTATTGTCATCTATTTCCTTGTTTGCACACACACACACACACACACACACACACACACACACACACACACACACACACACACACACACACATTCCAAATATTCCTTGTTTCCTTTTCACATCTGACCACAGGTCTGACCTCTTGGCCTCTATTTTATCAAATCAAAGTGTATTGGTCTCGTACACAGATTTGCAGATGTTATTTCAGGTGCAGCGAAATGCTTGTGTTTCTAGCTCCAACGGTGCAGTAATTCCTAATAAATACAAAAAATAACAATAATCCAGGGAATGATCTCCTCAGTACCTTTAGAGCCGTCCGTGTAGACAGGCTGGGCTCCTGGTGGATGTCACTCCTTCCTCCATTGTCTGAAGCATTGGAAAGCTCTGCCTGGGCCTCAACCACAGGGATGATTACAGCCCCATCGTTAGAACAGTACTGACATCTGCTCCACTAACAGCGTCTCATGTCCACTAGGCTGACTTAGTGGGAGTAGAGAGAACCGTTCTGGTTCAGTGACTAACCTAATTAGGGCTGTGGTTCCTGGTTCCTAGTGCCTATGTACCCTTTCACTCTCCCCTGACTCACCCTTTTTTCTGCACTCTCAATCACTGTACCAGAAATGACTTCTGTCCCACTTTTCCTCCAAATGAACACAAGTTAAATTCATCAACCAATCTGAAGCTTTCACTCACCCGCACGCAAAGAAAAGGCTTCACAGGTAAAAACAAGATGGTTTATTTAGTACCGTAACACCTTTCGCAGTGTATAAAGTAAGAAAATGAAATGTAATACACACCATGAACCAGGGTAAGTGTTACATTCAACTGTTAAATCCTTCAATGGTTTTTCACATCTCCATGTCTACGCATGCACTTTCAATTCACAATCACATTCTACTGTCTTCAGCATGATAGCATGCTTACATTACATGATACAGTATATGAGTCTTCACATCAAGCTCTGTATGCCAGATGCATGCATCAACTCATGGCTTGGCTTGTTACATCAATTCCTATTACATGTAAACTGACAGGGAAGTGTGCCTTAGTTTCATACAATAAAAAAGCGATTAAGCAGCTTGTGGTCTGTTTATCTTAATGGAAATGGAACGAAAATTAACAAAAGTTAGTTACAATGTGTTGTGTTGGGTTTGTCAGGAATGACTTGTATTACACCTCCCAATGGTGTGCATGCACATCCTTATAGTTAAACACCTAAATAATCTTCCTTTTCTCCTCCACGCACTCAGAATTCAAATTTCTCTTCATGTTAGGACGGTACGTTATAGTACGGTGGTAGTACTGTGTGGTAGTAATGTGTAATTGGTAGTACTTTGTGGCTATTATGTGATGGTGCTGGTAGTACTGTGGTAGAACTGTGTGGATATGTGTGGTGGTGGTGGTGGTGGTGGTGGTGGCGTGTCCTAAACTCAGAACCAGAACTCGGAAACGAAGATGTGGACATTGACGATGTTCCGATGAGACACCACCCCAGAGGTGACATAGTTCATAGCCAGCTTCAACACCATGTTTAGCGAGCCAATCAGGGGCTTCACCTGTCGGACGACACCTAAGGGAGACACAGAGGGATAGTCAGAGAGTGAAGGGTACCAAACGTACTGGGTAAGGAGGGTGTTATGACTGGCCATCAAGTTAGCTTTATTAAAACAGTTTTATTTAGTTAGCAGTCGTCCTTACAGGGGATAGGAAACCTTTCTCTACGTTTTTGCATTCCTACTCGTAACATACTGTATGGAAGTAATAGGCCCATTCTAGTTCTATCTCGGGACATTCTAGAATGAAAAGTGGCAGCAGGGATGGATCGATGTTGTTTTCTTCTCATCATGTGCAGCAATAGTATTACTGGAGCCTGGTGACGTGCTGACCTCATATGATGAGAGGAATGTCAAACTTATTCATGTGAATCGGGTTTTTATTTCTCTCCTTCATCCCTCCCTCCCTCCATCCATCCACCCGTCCCCACCTTCCTCCCTCCAACCGCCAACCTCCCCTGGAGGACAAGCAAAAGAGACACTCTCCTATCACGGTAACAACGTGGGGAAAACACACCACCACTGCTTTAGACCGAGACTCAAGAATGACCGAATGCACATGGAATTTGTTGGAAGCTCTTTTTAAGTGAACATGCGATTACAGGGCGAAAAACGCCAGTGTTTATCCAGGCTGTCAGCAGGCCCTTTCTCTGCGGAGGGCTGGTGACATTTTAGCTCAGTCCTGTTTGAACAGCCATCGCCCAGCGTGCAGCCAGGCAGCACAATCACTGCACTGTCCTTTCACTGTTGTCTTTCTCTCTATCTATCCATCTCTCTGGTTCTCTCTCAACGGTTTCTCACACAGAGAGACAGGTATTAGATGAAGTAGGTATTGGTCTCATAATTCAAAAATATATTCAATTCAATGCGGTAAAGTATATCAAAAGTACAGCATGATGAATTATCTTAAATCAAATCAACAAGATGTCACGCCATCACTCAATGTGACGCATCAAAAGCGTTTGTACCACAATTGTCATAAACCAGTGAGAGACATTTGGTCATGGGTATTTCCATGTTAAAAGCCCCATGAGCACTAACATATGAAGTTCATATGAGCACATCACATTTGATGTCAAAACGAAAGCTAGAGAAACTAAGGCTTTTATAAATTTTTCTACCGTTTCCATCCTAAAAATTTGGAATATGCGAAGGCTTTGACTTCTGGTCAAACAGATGGAAAAGGGGTCTTAGAAAACAGAAAAAGTCTTAAAAGGTATTAGAATACATCAAAACACAATAATGTTGGAGTAAAGACCCTACCAACTAATATCAACATTTTATATTTACTTTTGCAGAAATTATTTGCCATAAGTTTACTAAATATTGCCTATTGTCTTGTCATTACAAAATCAGTAACATAATGACTGCAACTGAATTGGCTACAGTGGGAATTCATTGTAGTAACAAACCACAGTTGGGTCACCTACTACTGTCCTCCCTTCCACTGGCATTCTGTTATGTCCGGTCCGGACTAACCAAATTTGGTCTTGTTTAGAGGTGGAGCTCATTCAAATAATAGCCAGTGTGTATAATAATACCCAAACATGTAAAGGAAGATGTAAAAAAAATTCTACCATGAAGAGAAGGACATTCATAATTATGCATTTCTGTATAGTACAGATCAAAGACCCATGATTTCATTCTGTTACCATCAGTCTGTTAATGGGTGTTAATCCACTTCACTTACAAATGTAGGATCTTAATTTGACCACTCTTTCGTTGCTGAGAATTTTCCTACACAGAAGGAAATGTAAACTTGTAGTGTATTTGAGGTTTAAAAAGGTTTCTAAAGTTTGTAATTTCTACATTGAAATTTCAGACTTGATTTGCCCATTAATTATAATCCACATAATTCACATTTCCAGTTGCTGCAGGATTATTTTCCTGCTGTAGCAAACTGTCTCAAATTAAGATTCTACATCTGTATTATAGTTCAATAACCAAAATAGATTTTTTTCAAACTTAAGGTGTTATATCATAGCTGGCACCCCATTCTTTCTGCAGATATTTAAGAGTTTTTGTTAAACATGGTCACATAAAAAACAGGGAGATTTTACCGTCCATCTGTTACCAAACTTTACATCTGCACTGTTCTTCGAGTAAATGTGATTTTGGAAACTGTTCTGTCTAAATAAAAAGTATTCCTTGTGCATAGAGTTGCATGGTTTGTTTAACTTTGCAATCAATGGTTTTTGTTTGGCATACTTTTAAAGTGAAAAATCGGAGTCTCAGCATCATCCTGTTTCCGTGGAATTGCCCTCATTCTCACCACAGGGCAAACAATGAAGATCAAGGGTGAGCTGGTTGCTGCAAATGTCCTCTGGGGTGGACACTGGCATGGTGTGGGGTTAGAATCTAGACCCTCTCTAAAACGCTAACATTATTTTCTCTTCTCCTCTCTTGCCTTCTCCCTGTCTCATCTTCTCCTCTTCCTAAGGGGGCCTGCCTGATGTTTGTGGCACCCTCATTGAGGCCCGCGAGGGTAAATTAGTCCCATGTGTTGGACGACGGGAAGCGGACTGGTCTGTCACGCGATACAGCCATGAAGGCAGGCAGGCATTCCTTCAGGGATCCATCTTTAGGCGGCAGCAAGAGAAGCTCAACCAGAGTCAGTCTTACTGAGCCTCCCCTCTCGTCCCCTCTCCCCTCATCCTTCTCCCAGTCAGTCTGGATCCCTGCGGCCACACAGAAGATTCCAGAAGATTCCAGCGATAAGCGCCTGAAGAGTGTGGAATAGGGCCCTTCTTACCAGGGTTGCCCCCTTGTTTTGGTGTTTTGGGACTCTGTTGCGTAGTGACACAGGGCTGAGGGGCTGAGGGGAGCGGGGCGGGGGTTTTATTGTTTCCAAACCGTCAGCTCCATCAGAGAGAAGGAACCTCTGTGTGAACTCAACGACAGTGCTGCAGCACTAATGTTCAGAAAAATAAAGGACATGGAAAAACAGATTGGGGCTTTGCGTATATGAAACAATTATTATCATCATCAGCAAATGGAGGTGGCATGCTGTTCAGTTATACAAGTGCCAAATATTCACTCAATACGGAGAGATAATGTAGACATAAAGTTGACTGAGTTTGGGAATTGATCCACTGCATGTGAGTAGTTGACATACAACAAGATATACTACCAATGCAATATGTGCACTGTGTGCAATGCATGAGAAGAAACAGAGTTCATGAAGTTCAAATTTGCTCATGTAACTTCGAAGTCAATCAGTTCACAGGGTTCAATATTGGATGAACTAGAAGACCCAATCAAGGCGAGCGAGAGCGAGACGAGCACAATGAAACATACCATTCATTATAAATACAGTATGGAGCACCACAATACGGCATGGATTTCACTTTCACAATAGCCCTGTTTTATTGGGAGTAGAGCAATTGTCTCAGATCATAAATGTGACCCGAATCCAATGGAGGCTCCAAATGTTTTTCATTACAGAGGTCAGCTGGGGCCAAGTTTGCTGCTGCCGCAAACAAAATGTCTCAAGGACAAATGAAAATCAGAGGGACAAACAAGCGAAATGTTACATTATTTTAAATGTACATGATATAAAAAATACACTAGACAATGTAGGATTCAACTAAATGTTGCCATGAGCATCCACAGTCAAAACTCCTCAATATCTAAATGGCATTGCACAACTATGTTACGTCTGTAGGCGTCTCACGGCTTTCTCAGGTACTGTGCTCAGTTCTACTGTCAGCAGCTTACATGTAGTCACTGATCAGTGAGGTGCAGCAGCTGAGTCCCTTGATTGGCTCAACACAGCTCAGCAAGTGGCAGAGTGATGTAGTGCATGCAGTGTGTGTTCCTCTTAATGATCCCATGTTTTAATTGCGCAGCTAGACCAGCCAGATGTTACCCCTGAAGAGGCTTGTATGAAGCCTTATAAGGGCTCTGTGCTTCAGCATGTTTCACATCCACAGCACACAGAGTACTGTATCCTCCATGAAGACAAGGCATCTACAGTGACAGCTGGAGCTCAACATACTAGCTATGAACCTGAGGTTCAACCAAACCACCACAACCACATAATCATTGCAAACATTTCACTCAGTCACGAGCTGTGGTGAGGTGAAAACCTCAAAGCTACCAGGTTTTACTTTGATGCAATCATATCATCAGTACCTGAGGTGTAGGCCTTTACACATAAACAATAAAAAGACCAGATCTCTCACTGATATCATCTCTCCTCTACTTTGTGTATCTAGTACATTCCAGGATATGATTGTACGCCTACAGTACGTCTGAAAGTGCTCTGCTCTGCTATCCCTGGGAGTGCGTTGTTCTGTTCCTCTGAGGTAGTATATCTGCCGCAGGGTGCAGAGGTGACCCCACCATGTTCCAACCTCCATCAAACACACAGCTGCACAAACCCCCTGTTCCCCAGAACATTCCGCCACACCATAAAATAGCCTGTAAGTAGAAAAAAGCATTAACACTAGAGGCGCAGAGGCAGTCATTTTGACTGCATATGAATTTAAAATTGAAATATCTCTTCAATTTTTTAAAGTCATGCTGCCCTCCTTCCTTGAATTTTCCTAAATAAGTATATTTAACACACATATGTTGTTAGAATTTAGATATCACCATTGGTGATTGTAGCATGTAAATCTTGGTGGGGCAAAATAAAGCCACTACACAACACTAAACAACACATTAACAATGAAAGCTCATACAATATTCAATGATTCCTTTTCTCTAAAAACAGGTTATAGGCAACACCAAGTCAGAACAGTAGGCGAAATTAAGAGGGGAAAATATACCAAATTATTAGGCACATGGGCTACTAACAGCTTACTAGACAACATACTCCTAGTATTATTTTCGTAGCTACAGTATACATAACCCCCCCGGCATATTTCATCATTTATGCAGCAGCATACAAGACATTTTTGGACTCACCTTGTTGTGATGTGCTCACTTGAATTGGAAGGTGGCGAGGCAGTCCTTCGTGGACAGATTTTGTCATTAAACTTTGCCATTGTAACGTCCTGACCAGAGTTATTATGTGTTTTGCTTGTTTAGTGTTGGTCAGGACGTGAGCTGGGTGGGAATTCTATGTTGTGTGTCTAGTTTGTCTGTTTCTGTGTCCAGCCTAATATGGTTCTCAATCAGAGGCAGCTGTCAATCGTTGTCCCTGATTGAGAATCATATATAGGAGGCTTGTTTTGTGTTGGGATTTTGTGGGTGATTGTCTTCTGTCTTTGTGTTCTGCACCAGATAGGACTGTTTTCGGTTTTCACATTTATTGTTTTGTTGTTTGTAGTGTTCACATATTCTTTATTAAATTATGTTGAACACTAGCCGCGCTGCGTTTTGGTCCTCTCCTTCATCCCAGGAAGAAAACCGTGACAGTCATCAAAGTCTGGCATTCTCTGGATTTATGGTGCTATCAAGACCACTGAGAACTCGGAAAAAACAAGGTTGAATCATGATGAAGTCAGTGATCTTCAGGTCGTAGCGCTTGAAAGAGGCCCGAGTTCCCGACTTACAATTCCGATTGGATGATTGTTTTATCCTGAGTTCCCAGTTGTCTTGAACTCACTGAAGTCAGATTTCCCAGTTCCAAGTTTACAGTTGTTTTGAGCGTGGCAAAAATCTTGCTGGATTGACAGTATGGCCAATGTTGAATGTTTATCATTTCAAACTTGGAAAACAGACCCTTAAACCCAGATTTGGGACCACACAGACACTCCACTGAACAGCAGGCTAGTGATTGCTTTGCCATGCTTGCAGTTAGCCACTGATTCCTTCCAAACCACTCATTGTTGAATTTACTATTTCCAACTTATTGTGTAATGTGTATGTCCAATGAGCACCGATATGTTTCATCTACAATTTATTTTCATTATTTCTCTTCATATGACAAGGATTAAAGAAGATTTTCCATAGATTGTCGACTTGATTCATGATGATGACTGTTGGCTAAGATTTTGAAAGTATCAGTCCAATCAAAGCTGCTGTAGATATAACGTGGTGTGACGTAATTTTATCTGTGGCCAATGACCTTGAGCCTTCTTGCATGGGCACTTCTAATGTATCTCTATGGCAGCACCCAAGAGGCTTGAATTTTCAGAGCTCTACCCTTAGATTTGGCGGTGACGTCGTGTCCCCATGAGTGAGAGAGCCAATCAAGGCGCAACTAGAGAACATTACCAGCCCCTACGCTCCGTATTTTCCGCTGGCTGCACCACCACCAGAGAAAGCACTGAGCTGTCTGAAACACCTGCCTTTTGGAGCGACCTTACTCAAGAAAGCAGAAAAGATAACGTTTGTTAACTCAATGATTATTATATCTTTTTTTACATTGTTTGCAAACAAATATTAATAACAAAATAACATGCAAAACAGGCAACCCTGTTTTTTTTTAGCTAAAAATGTGGGGCTCAAAACAGGTGGGGCCCTGCCCTGAATGACTGGTCGCCGCTGGATATCACGAACGGAATTTGTGTTATAAGAAGTTTTAGGAGGACATGTCATATCTTTCCCTGGATTGCCAAAAAGTGACTTTTTCTAATCATCCTATAGAGTCACATGCAGGTAAGACGTTTTGATTTCTATCAGAGGAGCCTGGTGGGAGGAGCTATAGGATGACGGGCTCATTGTAATAGCTGGGATGGAATCAATGGAACGGAGTCAAACATGTGGTTTCCATGTTTGATGTGTTTGAAACATTCCATTTATTCCATTCCAGCCATTACAATGAGCCCGTTCTCATATAGCCCCTCCCACCAGCCTCCTCTGAGTTCTATATAGTATCAGATAGAGCAGATTCTGAGGTTTCCAAAACCCTTAACCTTGCTAAATAAATCTATTTCAAAATGTCACTTTTTCCCATGAATAACCGCTGTTCTTTTGCGCTCCACACGTGAGATCCCCCACAGTAACATAAACTAATAAAAATGTTATGGTGTTCTTTGATTGTTACCCAAGACCTTCATGAACACAACCAAAGGATACTTTTTCTGATAGGATATGTGAAATGTACTTATTAGACAGTTAGAACGTTGCAGTCAAAATGGCTGCTCATTGGCGTAGTAAGGGGGGTAGCGAGGCCCGGTATTTTAAGTGTTAAATACATGGTATCAGAGGAGACACTGCCACAAAACAAAGTGAAGCAAATGTCAGGAGGCTGCGAGGGATACAATATTAAAGGGTTACATGTAAACAGTACAATTTCGGGGTTTTCTGGTTTCTACAACTCGGCGAGGAAGTGTATGACAAAATCCAAAATGAACGGGTTTAACACCAGAAACAAATGAAAAGTATGCGTCGGCCTCACCACAGTATTGTATAATGACACGCTGGCCGTGGTGCGATGCATACTCAGTGCTGTAAAACCATTGGACAAAGGCCAGGCAGAGCACGCTACGGCCCAGGCCCAGTCCGCTCTGAGAGAGGCATAGGATTAGCATGAACCCCCTTGGGGACCGGACCATAGGGCACGGGCCTGACTGGCCTTTCTTGTGTGTTTGGTATAGCTCCTGATCACAACCAACTGACCGACGGTTGGGCAGTCCAGCCAGGCTGTCTAAACAGTCCCTTGACCACTCCAAAGGAGACGTGAGCACTGAACACCCCCAGTCTGAAAGGCCAGCTCGTGTGGTTTGGTATTTCAAGGTCATTTAGCAATGAGTCACAGTTACAGATCAAATGAACCGTTGGACGCATGCAATCATGCTCCACTGTTTGTGACATCATTGAAAAAGTAGCTACAGTAGCTGGAAGGAAAAGATTGCTGCTTTTCTTGGACTTTCTATTTTCGGTGGTTGTTTAATGGATGAGTAGCATTGATGATATAGTAACATTATCTTTATTGTGACCTTCACCTCGTAGTAAAAGTGACCTTGTACAGTAACCTAAACTACCGCTGAGGAGCATAGGACAGATTAGACAAAAGCACTCTATATCTAGAAACATAGCATTAAAACCTACAACAGAAGTTGATGCTGGATTTGGTGGACTTCCTGGAAACATTGATTTCTCAACATGCGCTTTTCCTGGTGAATGTCTTTTGGATCCATATTTGATAAATGGATACAGTATGTCATTATCCCTGGATATCTTTCATTACATTATCTGTATTGGCCAAAAATATATACATAAAGCAGTGGCGGTTGGTGCCATTTAAGATGAAGGAGAACTATTTTTTTTCATGAGACTGGTCTTATTTCTATAACAGCATACTGGATGACTCTCATTCATATTCCATTCACCTAGTTCAATGTAACAGCGATAGGTTTAGGCTACTACATAATGTTCAAATGTTCCCTATACCCATCCTGAGGTTGCTACAACCTAGCCTATGAATGAAAGTTTACAACGTAGGTGTAGACAGGTCGAGAGACAAATATGTGACATTCAATACCGCCTAGCACACTCTTGCCTGCATCAAGCTGATATAGGGTGTAATCATTGGTCCAACATTTGCTAACGCGAGTTTCTATTGGACAAATGAAGGTATGTTAATCCCCGTTTTGTTCCATTTGCTTCCGTTTAAGAAATGTTTTCCAACAGAATTTGCGGAATGAATACACCCATGATCACACGTAAACACAGTTCACTTACATAGCAGCAACGTTGTATTCCTTCTCGCATCGATCCACTCTCCTCCTCTCACCTCTTCCCTTCGCTTGTTGACTTCAATGCACAACACATCAGCTACATGTGACCAGGCGAAAAAACCTTTTCAAGCCAAACTGATACACACAGCCAACATCGTTCTCACCATATTCGCTAATGTAACGTCATAGTCAGCATAGCTAATAGAACTAACGCGTTACTAAACCCGCTACAATCATGCAGTAACATTACAATGTACAGTCAGTAAGCAGTTACACCGGTGGGCCCCAGTGGCAATAAATTCGTAATACCAAAAGCTTACCTTGACTTGGAAAATTTCCAGTGTTGTAATGGAAAGTCATAGCCAGCTAGCTAACATAGCATCCCTCAGTTTGAGCAGGGTGTTTGAGTAGGCTAAACCAGCTAGCTGCATTTGATAGCTAAGTAAGTGTAACTAGAAGTGAAAAAAATGAGGACATCTCTCTCACTATTCCTCTTTTGCTTCTCCTTCATTTTGGAAGAAATTAATTTGTTCAAAACTATTGTCTCTCTCTTTTATACACTGCAGTGCTAGATAGCTGTAGCTTATGCTTTCAATACTAGATTCATTCTCTAATCATTTTATTGGGTGGACAACATGTCTGTTCATACTGCAATAGTTCTAATAGTCTGGAGGGTGTCCTCTGGAAGTTGTGTAAGTCTATAGAAGGCGGTGAGAACCATGAGACTACTAGGTTTTGTATTGAAGTCAATGTACCCAGAGGAGGATGGAAGCTAGCTGTCCTCCGCCTACACCATGGTGCTACCCTACAGAGTGCTGTTTGTATATGTATTTATTATGAATTATGGATCCCCATTAGCTGCTGGCAAAGCAGCTAATGTATTGTAAAAACATTACAATACATTCACAGATTTCACAACATACTGTGTGCCCTCAGGCCACTACCACATAACTATAGTACTAAGTGTGCGTGTGTGTGTGTGTGTGTGTGTGTGTGTGTGTGTGTGTGTGTGTGTGTGTGTGTGTGTGTGTGTGTGTGTGTGTGTGTGTGTGTGTGTGTGTGTGTGTGTGTGTGTGTGTGTGCCAATATTTGTATTGCTTCACAGTCCCCGCTGTTCCATAAGGTGCTATTTTTATCTGTTTTTTAAAACCAATTTTACTGCTTGCGTCACTTACTTGATGTGGAATAGAGTTCCATGTAGTCATGGCTCTATGTAGTACTGTGTGCCTCCCATAGTCTGTTCTGGGGACTTGGGGACTGTAAAGAGACCTCTTGTGGCATGTCTTGTGGGGTATGCATGGGTGTCCGAGGTGTGTACCAGTAGTTTAGACAGACAGCTTGGTGCATTCAGCATGTCAATACCTCTCACAGATAAAAGTAGTGATGAAGTCAATCTCTCCTCCACTTTCAACCAGGAGAGATTGACATGCATGTTATTAAAATCAGCTCTCTGTGTACATCCAAGGGCCAGCCGTGCTGCCCTGTTCTGAGCCAATTGCAATTTTCTGAAGTCCTTTTTTGTAGCACCTGACCACACGACTGAACAGTAGTCAAGGTGCGACAAAACTAGGGCCTGTAGGACCTGCCTTGTTGAAAGTGTTGTTAAGAAGGCAGAGCATCGCTTTATTATAGACAGACTTCTCCCCATCTTAGCTACTACTGCATCAATATGTTTTGACCATGACAGTTTCCAATCTAGGGTTACTCCAAGCAGTTTAGTCATCTCAACTTGCTCAATTTCCACATTATTATTACAAGATTTAGTTGAGGTTTAGGGATTAGTGAGTGTTTTGTCCCAAATACAATGCTTTACGTTTTAGAAATATTTAGGGCTAACTTATTCCTTGCCACCCACTCTAAAACTAACTGCAGCTCTTTGTTGAGTGTTGCAATGGTTTCAGTCGCTGTAGTAGCTGATGTGTATAGTGTTGAGTCATCCGCATACATAGACACTCTGGCTTTACTCAAAGTCAGTGGCATGTCGTTAGTAAAAATTGAAAAAAGCAAGGGGACTAAACAGCTACCCTGGGGAATTCCTGATTCTAACTGGATTATATTTGAGAGGCTTCCATTAAAGAACACCCTCTGTGTTCTGTTAGACAAGTAACTCTTCATCCACATTATTGCAGAGGGTGTAAAGCCATAACACATACGTTTTTCCAGCAGCAGACTATAATGTCAAAAGCTGCACTGAAGTCTAACAAGACAGCACCCACAATCATTTTATCATCAATTTCTGTTGAGGCTACTGTCAACCTTCTTTGCAAAATAGTGTGTTTTAATCAATTATTTGGTGACGTGATTATATTTAGTATTTATATATATTTAGCTTTATCAAAAAAATGATAACTTTTTTAATGTTTTACAATTTCAATTTTTATGAAATTCACTGAGGATGGTGGTCTTCCCCTTCCTCCTCTGAGGAGCCTCCACTGACATGAAGTGGTAATAAATTAGTCAAATATAAATAATCAAAATAAAGCTGAAATAAACAGCTGCGTGGCTGTGGAGATACTAGTAGGGAGTGATGATGAACAACTGTATACAAATCAAGTGGAGCGCAGAGGAGAGGGAGACAAGTACTTAGTTAGCTCTGTCTGGCAAATTATTGTAATACACTTACAGTAAGAATCCATGGTGTCTCAATGTGTGTGGGTACAGTATGTGTGTGAGGATGTGTGTAGGCATACTGTATGTACAGGCGTATGCAGAAGAGTGCAATATTGCATGCAATCTTACATACAGTCTGTGGGCGCATGTGTGTGTGACAATATCTAGCATCAGTGTAGACCAACTCGGGGAAGAGAAGGCGTTGTGTGTTTGGCTGTGCTGTGGGGTTGTCGGGTGGAGAAGACACTGTTTTGATTAGCTGTACTAATCCCCTCAGTGACAGGCAGGCAAGCAGGCAGGGATTCTTCATGGGCTTGGCCCGCTCTTGTGGGGCCTGCTGATGCCATGTCATGATTCATGATCATCCCCTGACAGACAGCCTCTCTCTCTTTCTCTCTCATTCACTCTCTCTTTCTCTTTATCTCCCTCTTTCTCTTGCTCTCCTTTCCCGCTCTCTGCTTATCACCCTACCCTTCACAGTTCTGTCGTCAGCTCCACACGAACCATACAAAGACAACACATCAACTAGATTGCGCCTGAAATGGCAACCTATTGACTAGTATGATTCCTCATGAAACTAGAAGAACCAAAAAGGATCATGATTTTGGGGGGAGTTGTATCCTTAGAAGGTTCCTTTGGAGGAAGGATTGTTGACATGTGTATCTTAAAGCATAATTGAGAAATAATTAATTGGTTTTGGAATATTTGTGACATTTTGGTCTTACCCAGACCTCCTTTAAGACTCCATAATGTTTCATTTGTAGGTGCTAAAAAAGCAATTGTTATTGTCAGATAAAGCTTTTCTGCTTGTTCTGTAATATGAGTGGTATTTCTATTTCAATAAAAAATCTTACATGCATCTATGAATATTGAAAAATATAAACATGAATATTGAAAACATTTTATTTGGCCAATTTTTCTATATACTCTATGGGAATATCAAAGTTCCAGAGTGGGATCTCTGGTACTTTTATGATCCATTACCAACACAGTGAATGTGAAAATGGATTCAAAATGGTCGATGATGGATGAGCACTGATACAAATAAAAGGAGAGCTGTGATTGGTTATATTGCCTACTATGCCAATTTCTCTGTATAAAATGGGCCGTAACTTTAAAACTAGCATAGATCCCACTCGGGAACTTTGATATACATGTAGATTATATTTATTTCAAACACTATATTGAAGAATTAGCCAAATCTGAAATGGTATATTTTCAATATTCATGTTTATATTTTTCAATTTCCATAAATGTACGTAAGAAATGTGTGGTTGAAATAAAAAATAATACTCATATTACATAGCAAGCGCTAAAGTGTCATATGACACCAACAGCTTTGTAGCACCTACCGATTAAACATTATGGAGTTTTAAAGCAGGCCTGGGTAAGGCCAAAATGTCACAAATATTCAAACTTTAATTAACTATTTCTCAATTATGCTTTAAGATACACATGTCAAATAAATGTGAACAATCCTTCCTCCAAAGGACTTTGTGAAATTCAGAAAATCATGGTCTTTTTTTGTTCTAGTTTAGTGAGGAATCACCCTCGTGCACTATACAGTATACGCTGCCATTTCAGACACATTCCTAGACTTAAGCCTCAAGCCCCACTCTTCCACAGTAACACTCTGCTAATATTTGACACACCACGCCCAAATTACACCAGCTACTGTGGAAGACATCTTGACCCATGGCCACATATAGTAGGCTACTTGGCCAGACACAGACAGGTTACTTACTCCATGGTTCCCTTCACAGCCCGCCATCTCCATGCCAATAACATCGAAATTAGGCATTCCAAATTGTTTGGGAAGAATTGAACCACAAGCATTTTTCTACCTGCTCTCTACAATGGTTGGCATCAAGCTGTGGCTTCTGGGCCCTCTGGCCAGTCCAGGGAAGCTTTATAGGGACCATTGTTGGTGGTTTAGACCTACTGTCGGAAGATACTAGCGTCACCAAAGGATGAGGTTTAGGAACTATCCCTGCGATGGTTTGCTCACTTCCCCACTCATGGTGGCCAGAAGGAAAGCTTTGAACCCTTCTGTGGAGAATCTGGAGATGCTACTCCCACCCTCTTTCTTCTCTAATATAGATCACATGTTGCTACTCCAGCCCAGCCCCATCCCTATTCTCATCTTCAGTCCCACCCTCAGTACCAGCCCCAGCCAAGCCATAGCTACCTTTGCCTGCTAACATGAGCATGACGTGAGCTCAGTCCATCCACACCATGCGTTCACTGGGAGTGGTGTTAAAACAATAGTAGTCCCACTGGGAAAGCATGGCCTGGGAGAGGAAGTCAAACAAGGGGAACCACCAACACCATGGAAGACCATTGGAGAGACCACCGTCAATCTGTAGCACACCACACACACACACATATACACACATGGGCACACACATCACTACCATCACCACAAGCTGCAGCAGAGGAAAGCCCCTGATTCTGGACCACCACCTGCTCCCTGTGCTGCAGACCACAGAACCACAAAACCCTTGTTTTTAAATGGAGTAGCTCCGCAGTCCACCTGCTGGCTGCCAGAATCAATCATCCTATCATGTCCCTTCAAACAGACGTCGTCCTCAATCTGACTAAATCAGAAGTGCACGTGTGATAGTGCAAGATCGTCTCAGTAATGCATACCTCTTCCTTCACCGTTTGTCTTTCCGAATATGCGTCATCTGATGTGCCAGTCATGACATACCATCAAGCTGGATCTACTTTATCTCTACCTGTAGTGGCGTAAGACACCACGTACTGCCACGACCACACAGCGTCTGTTGTGCGGTCGTGGCAGTACATGGTGCTGGGCTAGTCGCTGGGCTCCAGGACATTGGATTCGGTGAGTGTTTAATTGGTTGTGATCATGTTTTCCCGAGCGTTGGGGGGTTGATGTGTTTGCACAGATGCGGCTGGCTGTCAAGGCTGTCACCCAGACGTGACAGAGCTGGGAAAACCTCTCCTATGACACTGATAGATGACTAGAGAAGAGTGGTGCGGCTCTCTCGCAGTGTGTGGCTCGTTGTATAGCCAGTGTGTGTGTGTGTGAGAGTGGGTGAGACTGTGCGTCACTGTGTGAAACAGAGCCCCAACTCAGAATCATTTTCCCAAAGTAGCAGTGTACCAAACTTAAATGGTTTTACCCTGGTCAAAGTGGTCAGTCTATTAAAAGCGCTATTGGTGAATACAAAGGAGGACTTTCCTCTCACTCACAAAGTAGATTTATACGCAACTCGTACAGATAGTTTACACGTCAGCTAGCTACAGAGCTAAGCCACAGTCAGTAGCCAAACGAACCAGAGCAGAGCACCACCACTGAGCTGAATAAAGCAAACTCTATAGCTAATCACGGACACGGACACTTCAAAGCAGACGGTCACTGACCCATGCCTTTGTCAGCAGAGCACGTCAACATGGCCGACTAAGGCTAACATGTGAGAGCTGCATCCAATAAGCATCCTAGAGTTTGGGAGAGAAGTGGCTCCTCACAAACAGGCCTTTCATGTGGTAGTCAGTTAAAGAACTCTAATGTTCCGCGAGACACTGAGGGCTAGTGGGGGAAATGAACAATACATTTAACCACATGAATCACAGGGCCTAAGATTACTTCTGCACACATTGGGCACGCACGCACATACATACACACACACACACACACACATTCACACATACGCAAGTCACACACATTCTCTCGCATACATGCACGCAGTTTAACTTCTGAGGAGTGGTGAAGTAAGTCCCAAATACCAAAGGATAGTTCATTTATACCCCCAAAAGCAATGACACGATAACCACTGAACTACGTATCTGTACTCTATTGCGTGGTTGTTCGAGTTATGTTCGTGTACGCTTGTGTGTGGGCACCTGTGTGTCTGTGTGACTATACACATATGTATGTGTGCAATGTGAGACCTTGCGTGCGCCCATAGCCTATGAGCTGATGACTGCTTGGCAGACTCTCTCCGTTATTTCCCTGCTCAGTTCTGGGAAGAGACAGATGTATGTAGTGACAGGCCATCCCTTCATCCATCAGCACAGTGTGTATCTCTCACTCTCTCTCCCACTGTCCCCATCCCGCCATCCTCCCATCGCAGAGCCAAAACATCCAAGACGGCCAAACTATGTGTCACCGGTACACCCCCGTCCTCTTGGGTCCAGGCTTCGGTTCATCTCCCCCAGAGTCAGTGAGCAGCGCTGGATCCTCACCAGACCAGTGGAGGCCACAGTAGAGGGATGGGCTCCTAAACTACAGAGGCTCCACATGTAGTCACACCCATTAGGGCTCCTCTCCTCTCTGTTTTACATAAACAGACTTAGATCTGAGCCTTGATTGCCACTAGTGTCCATGACTGCCTCAAGGCCTGTATAAGGACTGATATTAGTCATAGACATGTACACACGCACATGGAAATATATTATGCACATCCAGACTGCTTGATATGCAAAAGTATAAGGCCATCTCTGTACATCGTAGCCACAATAATCTGTCAGGGAGAAGAAGGGCTTTGTTGCTTAAGAGGAGTGGAAAAAACATGGCGGTCAATAAGTTCATTAAATGGTGCCTTCCCACAAGAGTGGGACAAACTGACGCCAAATGTTTGGTGGAGAAAGAAGAGAAAGCCGTCCTTCATTGGTCTCCGAGGACAACCCAAAGGACAGCTCTCTAGAGGGAGACATAAAGGCCCACGGAAGACGCTGACAGCTCCCAAATGCCACCAGAGTGCAAATGTTATTAGAAGTGCGTGTCAGATGTACTTATGTCACAGGAGCATCCTTATGACGGAGAATTTCATGCTTTTCAATCCAAGGCTTCTCTTTCTTCTCCTCCCCACTCTGCTCTCACATGGAGACACATATGCGTTTGGTTAAAAAAAAGAAGGAGAAAAAAAGAAGCCTTTTCGTAATGCGAAATTAGGTCAGAAAACCACACATTTTTGGGGGGTCTCAGAGCAAATTAAATATCCATCCGTCCAGGACTCGGGACTAGGGAGAACCCATAGTGGTCTCCTGCTATTGTTATTTGTCCCTAGTCATTTGAGGAGTTACGTATACCGTAATACCCAAGTCAAGCGACGTATGGCCTAGCTAGCTGCATCCCTTCGCTCCACTCACCCACAATCTGTTCCTAGCCACCTTCCCTCCTTCTTTCTTTCCACTCACCCACAATCATGCCATGCTCCTGTCGCTTGACGATGTCGAAGGAGTTCTGGACGTTCCCCTCCAGAATGTCGAAGACAATGTCAGAGCTGAGTTGGGGGGAGGAGTGCGCCGGCGACATGGTTCTCAGGAAAACGATCTCTGTTGGAAGAAGATAACCATTAGAGACAAAAGAGCTTTGCAGAGCTTTAAACCCTCATAATCAGGCTGGGATTGAAACAGCCAAGCTCGTGCCAACTTCTCCTCGGGGGAAGACAATTAAATGGGAGGCGGCTGAGCTCTGGGTTTATTGTGTGCAGAGGAGGTTATGACGGGGCAAATGGGTGTTCAGTGCTGTTGTTCAGTTGGAGGCCTGCAATTCCTAAACACCCCGACGAGGAGCTCATGAGAAACAACAAGGATTTAACTTCCCATGAAGTTGAGGATGAGTGTGTCTGAAACATGCACCACATGTAGGTCTAAGTTTGTCTCGGTTTGTCTGTGTGTGATTACAGTGGTCAGTCAGTCAGATCCATCCTAAGTGACACTTAGTCATTGGTTTTGGGCTAGCGGCTAGCCAATACTTGATAGTGTTACCAGTACATTAACCTCATCCCCAGGCTTTGAATGAACACAGCTCAAATATATACTGAGTTTGGGAGGACGTGTCTGGTGCACGACATTACAAGTACACTGTCAACAACACTCTTAAGCATTGGCTGATTTTGGGCAAGAGGTAACATAAAAAGGACTACACTTGCAAGTATTTTTTTTATATATAACATGCAGTGAAAAAAACCCACTGGGTATGAAGAAAAAAAAGTTAGCTGTAATCCAAATGAGTGTCTGAGATTGCGCCCCTACCTTCTGGCTTGGTGAACTCCCTGAAGGTGGGCAGGGAGATGACGGTGTGGGAGACGGAGTGTACGGGGTCCAGGACACAGCCGATGTCGTTGGGCTGGCAGGACTTCACACAGCGGATGGTGTCGGAGCGCTCAACCCTCGCCCTGCTAAGAGAAGAAAAACACACACACCCTCTGACCTTTAGGGGTGAGACTATAAAAAGCCTTTAGGCACCAACCGCCTTCAGTTCCTCCCCTGGTGATCACAATGACAGGGCATCCTCTTCAAAAGGGAGAAGTACAACCGCACAATCAAGAACTCAGCAGGGCCTGTGAAACGGCCGCTACACAAACACGATCTGTCCGACTACAGCGGGGGATGCTGGGTATAGTGTTCGACATCAAAAAACCAATGGTACTGAATGTGGCTAGCAAGAATAATAAAACAATGACGGCCAAAGATCACATAGCAGGCAGATTGTAGCTGCCTGCTGGAGGCTTTGGTAGACGTTGATGGTTTCGTTTCTGATGCCACCGGTTGTGTTTTGTTGCGGTGAGAAGAGGAGTGAAATATGAAATACTAAGAGGAGATGGGAGAATGATGCACGACCTGCTCGC
Source organism: Salvelinus alpinus (assembly GCF_045679555.1). NCBI lineage: Eukaryota > Metazoa > Chordata > Actinopteri > Salmoniformes > Salmonidae > Salvelinus > Salvelinus alpinus. Next base: position 45,153,006 of record NC_092094.1, read on the forward strand.
GGGAAAATATTTTGGATTTGTTGAGCGTGTGTCCCCGGCTTCGTATCTGATAATCTCCTGTGGAGAATTTATGGTACGAGGGGGGTTCTAAAAGTCTCCTAAATTGTGAAGAACATGACTAGACAACTCCCAAGCGCTCCAAGCTGCTCTCATCCCATTATTTAAGACTGTTTATTTCACAGTCTAATCAGTGGCAGCTCAAGGGGAGACCCCGCTGAAACAAACGCCACCCACCAGCATACCTACAACTACAGGGCCGCTACACTGCCAGGAACCTGTACTGGAATCTGAGAGGAACTGCTTCTTCACCACCAAGCACCAGGGACAGAGCCCCGTCTTTAAATCATCAATGCCCTGGAGACGACGAGAGAGGTCCTGGTTACGAAACATATCAAAACAAATTCTACAACTCAACGTCAGCTGTTATCTCCTCAGCTTGGTGGAGTGTGAGGATGTATCATGCTCTTCCCAATGAACTCAGCTTCTCCATGAACCTAGTCTAAACAGCCAAAATACCCTGTATGCCGCTTATATAGTCTCGTGTGGATGGGCTTCAAACAGAAGTTTATGCAATGTAAGTCACCCTGTAAGTAGCTGGCCAGTGCCTACATGATTTGGCTCTGGTTTCCAAGAGTAACATGTATAGGTCCAGTGAACGTCCACCACTGCTCCAGTATAATATATAATGTAGCTACATAGTGGTTCATTATCTCTCCTCGTGGGACCTATAGGCTGCAGCTCAACCCCAGGCCAGAACCTGGCTCGGGTTGCACGGCTCCTTACATGGAGAGAGGGGAAAAGCCCCTGACAAAAAGTAAAGCCGCCACTGGGTAGGGGCTTGTAATTAGCAATTAGCGGCTGGGTCCAAGTTTTGCTTTGGTCCAGGCCAAAGCCACAAAATGTTCTCCAAGTTTATAATACTTCGGCCTGCAGCAGCGAGAGGAGAGAGCAGGCCCTGGAGGACAGGGCGAATGCTCTGCTCCGCTGGGCCACAAAGTAAATTGACGAGATTATAATGACCCAGGGTGAACTGCCCCTCGCACAGAGCGGGGTACATCAAAGACAAGACAGCAAGTGGAGAAGAGTGCTAATTATGGCCTCTGTGTGTGTGTGTGTGTGTGTGTGTGTGTGTGTGTGTGTGTGTGTGTGTGTGTGTGTGTGTGTGTGTGTGTGTGTGTGTGTGTGTGTGTGTGTGTGTGTGTGTGTGTGTGTGTGTGTGCCACAGGAAGGCCCTTGCATCCCCGTCCTCTCATCTCTCTCTACAGCTCACGTGGCCCGGAGAGACCCAGCCCTACAGAAAAACCCCAATACTTCAAGACCAGAAAGGAAAACAGACTGTTGGATGGGATGGAAGTCCTCTGGTCAAGCGCTGCAAAGTTTTCTGGGTAATTATTATTTATAGTCAGTAGATTGATAACGCCCCAACACAAATACAGCAGGGCATCATTCATTCTCCGAGCGGTGATGTTGCTCCACCACAAATTGTTCAGACCACCGGCCAGAACCCAGATCCCCATAACTCAGTGTCAGAGTAAAGAAGAAAATCTAGTGTTCTGTAGCTGTGTCCCGACCGCCATGTTTTTTTTATTTGAAGGATATCCCCAATAGAGAGGTGCATCCTTACTGCTCTGACAGGTCAGGAGGAACCTGGTACCCACACATGAATTTACAGTTATTTTAAGCCACAGCCCAGGGAGACTCTGACTAGTGGCCTAACGGCACGTCAGGCTATTTATACTGTGTGCTGGACATATTTCCCTGTCTTCCACGACTGCATCCCATCACCTGTCACTTACCCTGCCTTGTATTTGATTCACTGTGTGCTTGGTTTTATACACGCAGTACGCAGTAGAATCTATCTGTGCATTTCACATTATTCCTAAAATATCAATAGGCTAGTGCAGGATGTGAGACCGGTTTAGAAGTATGTACATCCAACAATTAACTGCTTCCACCAAATCAACCATGACTTGACAGTGCTAATACGCCATATAAAACATTGATAATCACCTACTGGAATATCACAGTTCAATCAAACAGATGTGCCACTGAAAATATGTGTTTACAAATCACATACTCTTGCCCCATACATTAACTGCATACTTACGTTACAGGTCATAGAGCCCCCAGCTATGTAATTCTCCTATTCAAAATGAGATATCTGATGCTGTCCACAAACATACTGTATGTTAGAAAATAGATACGGATTGAACGTCTGATTCAATTTATTCAACAAATCAACAATAAAATATTAGGACTACACCATGTAAATGATCATTCACAATACTGTACAGTAATCAATAGGCATCCCCAGGCAACTACCTCAATACCCTGCCCTAGAGTGCCACCTAGTGGCTATTCAAACGCCATACCTCCAACAGAGTACATTACATTTGGCCTGTCTTGCTGGGGAATACATGGAATAAGCTACAGTAATCACAAAAACACAACAGGAACAAAAACAAGGAGACAAATGACAGCTATGCGGCTTTAGGTCTACGTCAGCTGTGTTGGTGTTTGCTTATCGTGGCAGTGTTTGCTCTGTTTTTGCTGTTGTCGTTACAGACCTATTTTTGTTGCTATGCTACTACTCTCTACTCTGGAACGGCATTATAGGGTGCTCCTGGACAACAAACACAAGGACTTTGGCTAGGTAGGTGCTGGTGATGCCGTAACGCAGCAGTCTCATCTCCAGAGACAGCTCAAAGTCCTGCGGCACGGTGATGGGCTGCACCACAGCCATCACGCCACCAGAGGGTACTCTCTGAGCGCTGAAGAAGCTGCCCTCGTTGCCGCCGACGATGGCAATCTGGACGTGGTCTCCGGGCACGGTGTTGGACGGGCCCATGCGAAAGACGTTAGTTGGCACAGGGATGTTGGTGGGAAAGGTGAGGTGGTAGTAGGTTATTCTCAGAGGCGAGACCAGGCACTCGCTAGTCTGATTGCAAAGCAAGCGTTCACAACGACTGTAAGGAAAGACAAGGGACAGGTAAAGAACAAGACAAGACAAAGATGGACAGATAGAACAAACAGAGAAACAGAGAAAATAGAGAGGTATAAGTTTGATTTGCCGTGCATGGCATGCTGCTAGCTGGGTGGGGCTAGGTTGGTAGGGACAAAGTCACATCAGAATCAGCAGCCTCGTGTTTCTGTGGAACGGCAAGTGTCACTCTGCCCCCTGTAGGGTCATGCAAGAACATATCAAAGCAAAGTATTACATTTCGTCATTCAACTGCCTGCATTAACACGGAATATAACAGCACATGCTTTAACTGAATCCTAACTGATTGTGCATCAACATTGGGCATGCACAGCTTCCATACAGAGGTAGGGGTTGGAGATGGGGTTGAGGTTGTGTATACACTATAGAGCAGTGGCCATAAAATAACTGATGCCTGATCCACACTATACCGATCCAACCATGCCGTGCTCTACTGGATTTAACCCTGAACAGAGTGATACGCTCGCGGGAGTTAGTGTTGATAACTGGAGTTAATTGGGACTGAGTACTTTCAACTCCATTAACAGTAACCAGAGACAGGGAGTTAAAACTAGTGATGCAGAACAAAGCTTCATGAAGCATTGAGGTTTTCCAGACAATTCTGTTGAAAATAGGTTCTTTACTCAATGCTTTGATCAACACAGTGTACACTAGTGGCACCTGCTGGTCAAAATAATTTAGAGCAGCCAAATTATTATAGATGACATCCCACACACTGTTGTGCATACACAGCATAACCTTTTTGTCTATTTTCAACACAATTGTCTGGAAAACCTCAATACTTCAGAAAGCTTTGTTTCCCCATCACTAGATAAAACTATGTTAGATGTGGGAGGGGTGTTATTGTCATTATTGTCATATTGACATTTTTTTTAATTGATTGTTTCAATATCTGTGTTTTCACAATAATTGATTTTGATCTTATGCTACACAATGATATATGTAACATACATTTTCCTAAACTAATGTAATCTGTAAGTGGTTGGATTTATTGCAACTCTTACTGAGAAGGCTTTTCCTGTTTACTTTATGTAGGTAGTCTCTAACAACAGTACTCTCCTCCCTGCTCTGACATGCATTCTGAATGTAAGCCAAATCAAATCAAATGTTATTTGTCACATGTGCTGAATACAACAGGTGTAGACCTTAAAGTAAAAAATAAAAAATAAAAAAATAATAAAAAAATAAGAAGTTGTGGGTGATGTGAAATTGCTGGACAATCCTCCCTTTAAAATATATACCAACAAAGAATGGATGTCACATTGCAAGCTACCTTAATATGACACATTAATATCACACCCTTAAATGTGACCATGTAAACCTCCAAATAGTGTTGAGTTTGACGACACAGGATTTGAATTAACTCTTACGATTATATTGTGAGAATGAACATTACTCAAAATAATTAACTCTAGAATACCGAACACCCCTGCAGAGAGTTAAAAAAGTAACCAATTTATTTTCAATTAATACTGTACAAAGTGAAACGCAATGACGTAGAGTTAAATATCTACGTTAAATTCAGCATATACAACTGTGAAAAAATAACTGTTGCCAGAGTACCTTTTACTCTTTCAGACTGGTACCAAATGTTATATGTGGCAGAGTAAATTTTTCTTCAATTACAGTTAACTTTACTCTGTCATTTAAACTGTGTATGTACTCATCGTTACATACTATTTAGCACATAATGTTTAGTAAAAAGTATGCAGTATGACACGGCCGCAACGCAGTAGTAGCTCCTGACTGGCTGAGCAGGTGGGGCGGGGCCGAGTGTGGGTGGATTTTTCCAAATTCAACAGACATGCATCGCATTAACCATCCTGATAATAACCATCCTGATAATAACCAGCCTGATAATAACCATCCTGATAATAACCAGCCTGATAATAACCAGCCTGATAATAACCAGCCTGATAATAGCTAAATTCCAATTAGATTAATTTCTCTAAGCTCTGAATAGACTAAGAATGCGTTATAGGCCTATTCAGGCTGGTTATAGGCAGACTATCACATTCGACCTATACCGTAGCCCATATAGCCCATCTAAAAAGGACTGAAGACAGAAACCGATAATTTGGATTCATGTCAACATATTTATTAGTGAAACCAAAGTGCTGTAACACGTATAAATGAAATTAAACAGCCTAGAACACACCTCAAACGTTTCATATGTTCAAATCAAAAGGCTATTGGACCGAAAAACGTGGACAGTCGGGTGCATTGCAAATTCAGAACCCCTGGACAGCAACATAATAAACTAAAGCACTGATCATTGGGAACGAGATCAGAATGACTGCTAAGGCTTGAATAATCAAATAGGTAGCCTAGCCTACAAAAACAATCCAGACGTTCAAATCAAAAGGCCTGATTAACATGACATCAGTACCGCAGCCACATCCCGATTACCCGGTGCTGACACATTCAGAAATAAAATAAAATGCAATTGTATTGGTCACATGCGTCAAATACAACAGGTTACCTTGGAATGCTTACTTACAAGCCCTTAACCAACAATGCAGTTCAAGAAATAAAAACGTACAATAAAATTACAATAACGAGGCTATAAATAGGGGGTGCCGGTACCGAGTCAATGTGCGGGGATACAGGTTAGTCGAGTTAATTTGTACATGTAGGTAGCGGTAAAGTGATAATGCATAGATAATAAACAGCGAGTAGCAGCAGTGTAAAAACAAAGGGGGGGGGGGGGAGGTGTCAATATGTAAATAGTCCTGGTGGCCATTTGATTAATTGTTCAGCAGTAATATGGCTTGGGGGTAGAAGCTGTTAAGGAGTCCTTTGGACCTAGACTTGGCGCTCTGGTACCGCTTGCCTTGCGGTAGCAGAGAGAACAGTCTATGACTTGGGTGACTGGAGTCTTTGACATTATTTTGGGCCCTTTGACACAGCCTAGTATATAGGTCCGGGATGGCAGGAAGCTTGGCCCCAGTGATGTACTGGGCTGTACGTACTACCCTCTGTAGCGCCGTACGGTCGGATGCCGAGCAGTTACCATACCAGGTGGTGATGCAACCGGTCAGGATGCTCTCGATGGTGCAGCTGTAGAACTTTTTGAGAATCTGGGGACCCATGCAAAATCTTTTCAGCCTCCGGAGGGGGAAAAGGTGTTGTCGTGCCCTCTTCACAACTGTCTTGGTGTGTTTGGAACATGATAGTTTGTTGGTGATGTGGACACCAAGGAACTTGAAACTCTCGACCCGCTCCATTACAGTCCCGTCGATGTTAATGGGGACCTGTTCGGCCCTCCATTTCCTGTAATCCACGATCAGCTCCTTTGTCTTGCTCACATTCAGGGAGAGGTTGTTGTCCTGGTACCACACAGCCAGTTCTCTGAGCTCCTCCCTATAGGCTGTCTCATCGTTGTCGGTGATCAGGCCTACCACTGTTGTGTTGTCAGCAAACTTAATGATTGTGTTGGAGTCGTGCTTGGCCACGCAGTTGTGGATGAACAGGGAGTACAGGAGGGGCCCCGGTGTTGAGGATCAGCGTGGCACATGTGTTGTTGCCTACCCTTACCACCTGTAGGCGGCCCGTCAAGAAGTACAGGATCGAGTTGCAGAGGGAGGTGTTTAGTCCCAGGGTCCTTAGCTTAGTGATGAGCTATGTGGGCACTATGGTGTTGAACGCTGAGCTGTAGTCAATGAACAGCATTCTCACATAGGTGTTCCTTTTGTCCAGGTGGGAAATGGCAATGTGGAGTACGATAGAGAGTGCATCATCTGTGGATCTGTTGGGGTGGTATTTGAATTGGAGTGGGTCTAGGGTTTTCGGGATGATGGTCTTGATGTGAGCCATGACCAGCCTTTTAAAGCACTTCAAGGCTACTGACGTAAGTGCTATGGGTGGTAGTCATTTAGTCAGGTTACCTTCACCTTCTTAGGCACAGGGACTATGGTGATCTGCTTGAAACATGTAAGTATTACAGACTCAGTCAGGAAAAAGTTGAAAATGTCAGTGAAGACACTTGCCAGTTGGTCCACGCATGCTCTGAGTACACGTCCTGATAACACAGTCATCAGGAACAGCTGGTGCTCTCATGCATGAGCATTCAGCTCATCTGCTAGGCTTGCATCACTGTGCAATCAGCGGCTGGGTTTACCTTTGTAGTCGGTAATAGTTTCCAAGCCCTACCACATCTGACGAGCGTCAGAACCGGGGTTGTAGGATTCCATCTTAGTCCTGTATTGATGCTTTGCCTGTTTGATGGTTAGTCTGAGGGCATAGCGCAATTTCTTCTAAGCGTCCGGATTACTGTCCCGCTCCTTGAAAGCGGCAGCCCTAGCCTTTAGCTCAGCGCGGATGTTGCCTTTAATCTATGGCTTCTGGTTTGGATATGTACGTACGGTCACTGTGGGGACGACATCGTTGATGCACTTATTGATGAAGCCGGTGGCTGAGGTGGTATACTGCTCAATGCCAATGGATGAATCCCAGAACATATTCCATATTGATTAGTCTGTGCTAATCAAAACAGTCCTGTAGTGTAGAATCCGCGTCATCTGACCACTTCCGTATTGAGCGAGTCAATGGTACTTCCTGCTTTAGTTTTTGCTTGTAAGCAGGAATCAGGAGGATATAATTATGGTCAGATTTAACAAATTAAGGGTGAGGGAGAGCTTTTTTGTATGCGTCTCTGTGTGTGGAGTAAAGGTGGTCTAGAGTTTTTTCCCTCTGGTTGCACATGTGACATGCTGGTGGAAATTTGGTAAAACTGATTTGAGTTAGCCTGCATTAAAGTCCTTGGCCACTAGGAGCGCCACCTCTAGATGAGCATTTTCTTGTTTGCTTATGACCTTATACAGCTTCTTGAGTGCGGTCTTAGTGCCAGCATCGGTTTGTAGTAACAAATAGATGGCTACGAATAATATAGACGAAAACTCTCTTGGTAGATAGTGTAGTCTACAGCTTATCATGAGGTGCTCTACTTCAGGCGAGGAATACCTCGAGACTTCTTAAATATTAGACATCGCGCACCAGCTATTATTGACAGATAGGCACACACACCACCCCTCGTCAAACCAGACGTAGCTGCTTTGTCCTCCCGATGCACGGAAAACCCAGCCAGCTCTATATTATCTGTGTCGTCGTTCAGCCACAACTCAGTGAAACACAAGATATTCCCATTTTTAATGTCCTGTTGGTAGGATAGTCTCGATCGTAGATCATCCAGTTTATTTTCCATTGATTGCACGTTTGCCAATAGAACGGATTGTAGAAGTGGTTTACCCACTCGCCGACGAATTCTCACAAGGCACCCCGACCTCCACACTCTGTATTTCCATCTTTTCTTCACGTGAATGACGAGGATTTGGGCCTGGTCTCAGGGAAGCAGTATATCCTTCGAGTCGGACTCATTAAAGAAGAAATCTTCATCCAGTTCGATGTGAGTAATCGCTGTTCTGATATCGAGAAGCTATTTTCGGTCATAAGAGATGGTAGCAGCAACATTACATACAAAATAAATGCGAAAAAACTAACAAAATAGCACAGTTGGTTAGGAGCCCGTAAAACGGCGGCCATCCCCTCCAGAACTGCTGGACAGCAAAAGATGGTTTAGTATTTAGTTTAAAAGCTCTGACGGAGGCCAAGAGCTCTGACAAGCTCTGACGAAGGCCAAGAGAACAAAACAAATGTTCAATTAGGAAACAGAAATCCACTTTCAAAAAAAAGAAAAATACTTCTGTTTTCAAAGATGTAGCTTACAATGCGATACTCGTGATCATTTTAAAGAGGACAAAAACTACTTTTCCTACATTTGAACACCACCGCAGAAGCTTCGCTATTCGGCATCTTCCCAATTATGTAGCCTAGTTTTGTTGTCTGGCTACTTCAAGAGAACTACGGCCTATCACTCGCAGCCCACCTCTTCCAATGCATTGTGGAAAAGAGTGCTTTGAACTTTACTAGACGAAGAGACAAAATTAGTATAACATCCTGGCATTTAAACCATACTCGATTTTAAAAAATGCAATACTATAACTCATCCAATTTTCGCACACTGAGAATGCATCATGCACGATTGCTTTGTTTCCCGCTATTTGTTGATTTTGGTAGCGCATCACCATATCTAATTGATCAGCTGTTGTCAAAGTCAAAATGAGCCTACTATTTAGGACACAAGCACGGGTATGTGAACTTAAAACAGATATCCCCAGTATTTGAGAAAGAGCCCTCAGGTAGGTAGGTACTCACATCTCCCCTGCTTGGCGGTAGTTGGGCGGACACTCGAATGACAGGCATCTGAATCCACCCTGCACGTTGAAGCAGCTCTCTGTCACAGAGCATGTGTGTGTTCCTGTCACACACTCATCAACATCTGGACAGGAAGAGAAACAAATAAACTCAGAACCACAAAAATGGAAAATCCTTTATATCAAACATAAAACCCTGGGTTCAAACCTTGAATGTGTTAGACCGCTAATCTAAAGCCTAGGCATTAGCTCAGGGAGCTAGCATACGTTTTCAGGTCTCAGGCAAGGTTACTCATGTACCCCGAATCATCACTGTTACAATATGTCTTCTGATATGAAGTATGACCATGACCCCCATGCTGTGGATTCCTGCACCCCCCTGAGGAGTGAGGCCTTACCCTGGCAGCTGCGTCCATTGGGAGCCAGGGTGTAGCCGGTGGCGGGGCAGGTGCAGTAGAAACTCCCAGGGGTGTTGTTGCAGCGGTAAGAGCAGATGTGACCCCCGGTGGGCAGGGCACACTCATCAATGTCTGGAAAGGTCAGAGGTTAAAGATCAGAGGTCAAACATGGTGGATGTAAAGGGTACAGGAAGTAAAGACAAGAAATACCTCAGTAATGGGGCTCCTGATTGGGTTTAACAGTAGGCTATGGCTCATCGGATACCGTTTTAGCATCTCCTACCTTCACAGTTGATGCCATCTATGTCACTGAGCTGGTAGCCACGGCGACAGTAGCACTGGTAGGAGCCGTACACGTTGGCACATTCTTGACTGCAGGGGCTGCTCTCACATTCATTTAGATCTACACCCAACAATATAACTCAGTTAGAGATAACACTAGTGATCTATACACAATGTATCTGATGATTTATGCATATGTACAGTCGCTAGTGAAAGTCTACACACACTCCTTACACAGACTTCACATTTTCTGCCTTAAAAGGGAATTAATTTGACTATTTTCCTACTGATCTACACAACCTACTCCACATTTTCCTAATGAATTAAAAATAAAGAAATTAAGATGTCTTAATTGTGTATGTCTTCACACCCCAGAGTTAATACTTGGTGGAAGCATGTTTGGCAGCCATTATTGTTGTGAATAATTTTGAATACGATTGTACCAACTTTGCACAACTCTTAGGGTAACATGTACCAATTGTTTTTGTCAAAATTGCACAAGCTCAGTAAATTTGGTTGGGAGTCATTGATGGACAGCAATATTCAAATCTTGTCTCTGATTTTCAAGCAAATATATGTCAGGATTGAGACTGGACCACTCAGGAACACTCAACACCTCTTGGAAAGCCATTATGGTGTGTCTTTGGCATACACTTTCTTGTAATTGTCCTGCTGAAAAATACAACTTTATCAAATTGTTCGGTTTTCAGAAGACTGAGGTGGGTTTTCCTCTAACTTTATATCTGGGCTTTGCTCCTTTCATATTTATTTTGATCCTGACAAACTCCATAGTCCCTGCTGGTGACAAGCATACCCATAACATAATGCTGCTACAGCAATACTTGAAAATACAGGGTTTCACTCTATGTTTTGCTGTATTGGATTTGACCCAAGCCTGTAGTTTTTCATTTAGGCCAAGAAAGTGTATTTATTTGCTGTGTTGTCTTGCAGTATTACTAAACAGCCTTGTTGAAAACATCATTGATGATTTGGAGTGGATTTTTTAACACAGAGTTAATTATTTTCACTTTGTCACACGGGCCGGTAATGTGGAGTGAATGCAATGTTGTTGATCTGTATCTTCAAGTATTGTGGTGGCAGCATTATTTATGGGTATGATCGTCACCGGCAGGGACTGGTGATTTTGTCAGGATCAAAAGAAATATGAACGAAGCAAAAAGTTTGAGGAAACCCTGACTCAGTCTTCTGAATACATAACCCTGGGATAAAGTTATATTTTTCAGCGGGATAATTACACAAATGTTAATTCCAAAGACACACCATAATGGATTTTCAATAGGTGTTGAGTGTTCCTGAGTGGTCCAGTCTTAGTCCTGACTTAAATCTGCTTGAAAATCAGAGACAAGGTTTGAATATTGTTGCTCATCAATGACTCCCAACAAAATGTATTGCGCTTGAGCAATTTTGACAAAAACAATGGATATACGTTGCCCTAAGAGTTGTGCAAAGTTAGTAGAGTCTTATTCAAAATGATTCACAACTGTAATGGCTGCCAAAGGTGTTTCCACAAAGTATTAACTCTTGGGTGTGAAGATATATGCAATCAAGACATCTTTGTTTTGTATTTGTTATTAATTTGGAAAATGTTCAGAAAATGTTCTTGCACTTTGAAAATGTGAAGTATGTTGTGTACACCGATAGAAAATGTATCAATTTTGGAATTTTATTTTAAGACCGCAAAATGTGAAAACTGTGCAAAGGGAGAGTAAACTTTCTCTAGGCCCACATTGATCGTGTCCCTGCTTCTAAATATCTGAGTATCTGGATTGACAAAAAGCTCACTTTCAAAAAGCATATGGATGAGTTGGTTATTAAGAACTTAAGAAATAAAATGGTATTTATTTATAGGAATATGGCATGCCTTCTGTTAAATAACAGAAAACAAATCATTCAGTCGACAGTATAGATTATGGTGATATCGGCAATATGAACGCAGCTGCCACTGTATTGGAGCCATTGGACGCAGTTTATCACAGCGCACTATGCTTTATTAAGGGCGACAAGTTCAGTACACCTCACTGCATTCTGTATCAGGAAGTAGGCTGGCCCTCTGAGGTCTCGTAGACCGATGCATTGCACTCTTTCTGTTTATAAAGCCCTCTTACACAAACTTCCACCGTACCTTACTTCATTGTTAACCTACAGACGTACGAGCTACCAGACCCGGTCTCAGGGATGGCTAACTTTGGAGATCCCTTCCATTTCCACTGAGTTAGGTAAATCTGCTTTTAGTTTTTTAGCACCTTACTTTTGGTATAATCTCAAAAACTCTCTAAAATGTGATGTTTTGGTGCCTCCAGATTTCCATATCTTCACACCGTTCCTGTACCATACCGGGGTATACGGTATTACCGGCAGTGCACACAGGAGGTGCTATTTCCTTCCAAGTGTTAATCAAAATGCTGACAAATGCTAACAAAGTGTTTTGTATCTCTGTTCTGCTTTTCGTAGTGTATTGATGTGTATATCTTTAAAAAAAAAGATGCTGCACATGATCTTGAGAAAAAGACATGACCACAAACTTCAGTAAGGCAAAACAAGAGATGGCCAATGAGAGAAGCCCAGATTTAAACACCTCTGTTATCTTTGGAACGCTGCCTTACCGTCACAGTTCCTGCCGTCGCTGGCCAGCTTGAAGCCTTGGGTGCAGCTGCACTTGTAGGACCCCAGGACATTCTCACACTTGTGGGCACAGAGGCGTCCAGGGTAGTGCCTGCACTCGTTGATATCTAAGACACAGAAGAAAACGACACTAACTTGAACATCTACAGTTTGAGCAAGCACAGATGACTGTATCCAGTATCCTGGTCCTGTATGACACATCTACAAACCCAAGCACAGAGGACAGTATCCTGGTCTTGTATGACTCAGTTGACCGAGTATGGCGCTTGCAACGCCAGGATTATGGGTTCGATTCCCGAAGCCACCAATACGTAAAAAAATATATGCATGCATGATTGTCAGTCGCTTTGGATATAAGCATCTGCTAAATGGCATATATTCGATTATTTTATAAACTGCGTGGTTTGAGAACTGCTCGAATTACGTTGGTAACCAGTTTATAATAGCAATAGGACACCTCAGGAGTTTGTGATATATGGCCAATATACCACAGCTAAGGGCTGTATCCAGGCACACCAGGTTGCGTCGTGCATACGAACATCCCTCAGCTGTGGTATATTGGCCGTATATCACAACCCCTCGGGCCTTATTTTTAAAAATAATATTATTGTATAACAGCCACCCAGTCTTGCGTGACCCTTAACTTGAACCCTTTGTCATAAGACCTACATAACACTGTGATAACAATGACATAACAGATGTCATAAACAGTCATGACTGTTGGCGTCCTGCTTACGCCAACTGACATTACACTGTCATGTAACTACTAGGAGGATTAAGTCAGTGCGTACCTTCGCAGACGCGGCTGATGCTGTTGAAGATGAAGCCAGCCTGACACTCACAACGGAACGATCCTACCAGGTTGATACAGCCGTGGCCTGCACACGCTCCATCAGGACCCTTACACTCATCGATATCTGCACCAGGGGGGAGCGAGACAGCAAGATATTACAGGAAGAAACAAGCACATTCTTAAGCAAAAGAATGCATTCCAAAGGATAGCGAGGCCACAGGAAATACATGGAAATGTAGGCTACAGTATCCGGTTGCTGATGCTAATCAATGGAGGTGAACGTGGTAGAGATCCATTCTAGCAGTGCTGCAGTGTACACAGGGCATGTTGAGGCTCCCTTGGACAGAGGTGTCCAATATAGCCCAGGAGAGGGACCTTATGGAGGCCTTATCCCCAACTGACACGATGAGGTCTAAGTATGCAAGTGAGGCAGCTGTACGTACCCACGCAGCGGTTGCCGCCGTCGTTGAGGTGGTATCCCCGGCCACAGTTGATAGAGTTCCTCTGGCAGGTGAAGGAGCCCATCGTGTTCATACATAACTGGCCAGGGCGGCACGGCTCTGTCTGGGCCAGACACTCATTGATGTCTGGGATAGAGGTCAGAGGTTATACTGTACATACAGGCAATGCTTATCTATATATTGACAAGATATTGGACTGTCTGCTCTAACAATGGGAATGAATGTTCGCAAATGCGGAAGGCAGGCGGGAGGAGGAGGAGCTGGTGTGAACATTCTAGCCAATGAGAGGGCAGATACTCATGTGAACAACATGCCCAACTCTTATATAGAATAGTTTTTTCAAAGTTGCCGGGATACCACGTGAGTCCACTTAAATCAGTACATTCGTAACAACCTAAACATTATGAAACTTCTATTCTATTTGATCAAATAAGCCTCACTTAGAAAATGTGCAATTAAATTTTATGCTGACCGAATTCGACACTCTCTCATTGACCTTCATACAAAAAATTCCCACTTGGTCTGCTTTACGCTTATTTTTCGCAAGGACAGATTTTGTGGCGCAGTCAGCCCTCTCGCTTCGCCTCCTCAACTCTGATATGGTTCACATAGGGCACCACAGGGTCATATCACCGAACCCCTTGTGCCCCTTCCTCCCCGCCACCACTACGATGATGAGTTCCTAAAATATGCCATGTATGTCAGAGAACACTGTGAACTGTACTTTGAAGATACTGGGTTTGGGGGTACATGTGGGATGGATGGGGTTATGTGTTGCCTTGATCATAGGTTGCCATGGTAACGTCTGTCAGGGTCCTGATGCTTACCGATGCAGCTGCCCATGGCGTCCTGGATGTATCCGTCGCCACACTGGTTCTTGGGCAGACAGCGGAACGACCCCTGAGTGTTGTGACACTCAAAGTCCGGGGAGCAGTTGTGGGTGCCCGACTCACACTCGTCAATGTCTGGGGAAAGAAGGCATGTTGTACGAGGAAAATCAAACTATATGTGATTCAAATCTATTCTCATAAATATTCAACAATAGCTTCATTGCAAGTCAAATTCTACCAGCTCTTGGGAATAGATAGAAAGAAAGAAAGAAAGAAAGAAAGAAAGAAAGAAAGAAAGAAAGAAAGAAAGAAAGAAAGAAAGAAAGAAAGAAAGAAAGAAAGAAAGAAAGAAAGAAAGAAAGAAACGGACGGACGGACGGACGGGCGGGCGGGCGGGCGGCCGCCGACCGACCGACCGACCGACCGGACCGACCGACCGACCGACCCAGTTTATCATGGATGTATGAATCATGAATCATACATATTGATCCTTCATTATTCCCTTGCCCCCTGTAGGAGGCATTGTGTTGTGACCTCTGACCTTTGCAGTTGTTGCTGTCCGTGAGCTCGTAGCCAGTACCACAGCTGACCTCTCTCTGGCAACGGAATGACCCCACTGTGTTGATGCAGTGCTCGCCTCCTCTGCAGTTACTGGCCCCCAGCAGACACTCGTTTATATCTGGGAGATGGAGGGAGGAAGAGGGGAGGATAGTATCGAAGCCGTATCTAAGAGGTAAGAAATCCTAGTCCTGGAGAGCTACTAGATGTTTTATTCCAGCTCACTAACTTTTCAACAAGATATGGCTGGTCCTGTACCTCCAGTCTACTCACCCTCACAGTTCTTCCCATCTGGTTTGAGTTTGTAACCTTTGAAGCAGGCACAGGTGCTGTTGCCCACACATTCCTGTGCACACTTCGCTAATCCTGTGCACATTATAAACAAACAGAAAATAAATGACTTATGTTCCTGACTTTCTCTGTGAGGACACAGTCTATTACTAACATGTGAACGTCATGTGTGGAGGGGTTGTTACCGCTGCTGCACATGTTATTCGGTAAGGGATTCTCCTTCTCAGTGAGGGTCTCGTTGTCTTTGTCAGAAACTGTGGGGAAAGAAAAGAGAAGATTGACCAGTATAGGCCAAAACTAAGTTCGCAAACAAAGAGTGTTGAAACCAATGAATGCATCAGGACAATGGAGTTCTTTACTGAAACTACAGTAAGACCCCTGTCTCCTAATGACCACCAGAGGGCAGAGTAGCATTGGACATATACTAGAAAGAATAACGTTCCATAAATCCTTCCACTCTCCACTCTCTCCACCTCTCTACTCCAGCGTTCACCTCCTCCCACCGCTCCACTCGCTTGACTTCTCCACCTCTCTTCCCTCGATCACTCCACCGTCTCTTCACCCTCTACCATTAGTCCTTCCCTCGTCTTAGAGTTGATTCTCTTACCCAGGGAGTTGCTGGACTCCACATCAGGGGCTCCGTCATCGCAGCAGGCCCGGGACACCAGGCCACACTGATAGCCCAGAGACAGGCTGTGGTCACAGGTCAGACCATGCTCGCGAGCAGCCCGGCCCAGCAGACAACAGTCACAGCACATCTGGAGGGGTCAGACCAGAGATATACGATTACTCAATGTGTTTATATGCATAATTTGGCCAGAATGACAGACGGACGGATGGACGGGGGGAAATTACATCATCATCACCACCACTTTACAACTTCACCACCATCATCTATCACCATTATCTGAAGGGGATCCATCAGGGCTTGTCTAGCGGGAGGAATCTAGTTTGAGTGTGTCTGTCTGGTCTGTCAATCATCTCTGTCCTTGCGGTGTTGAGTGGTGCGGTTGTGGCAGGCAGCCTAGTGGTTACGAGCGTTGGCCCAGTAACCGAACGGTCACTGGTTCGAATAACCGAGCTGACTCTTTTTTTTTTAAATACCTACAGTGGGGAGAACAAGTATTTGATACACTGCCGATTTTGCAGGTTTTCCTACTTACAAAGCATGTAGAGGTCTGTCATTTTTATCATAGGTACACTTCAACTGTGAGAGACGGAATCTAAAACAAAAATCCAGAAAATCACATTGTATGATTTTTAAGTAATTAATTTGCATTTTATTGCATGACATAAGTATTTGATCACCTACCAACCAGTAAGAATTCCGGCTCTCACAGACCTGTTAGTTTTTCTTTAAGAAGCCCTCCTGTTCTCCACTCATTACCTGTATTAACTGCACCTGTTTGAACTCGTTACCTGTATAAAAGGCACCTGTCCACACACTCAATCAAACAGATTCCAACCTCTCCACAATGGCCAAGACCAGAGAGCTGTGTAAGGACATCAGGGATAAAATTGTAGACCTGCACAAGGCTGGGATGGGCTACAGGACAATAGGCAAGCAGCTTGGTGAGAAGGAAACAACTGTTGGCGCAATTATTAGAAAATGGAAGAAGTTCAAGATGACGGTCAATCACCCTCGGTCTGGGGCTCCATGCAAGATTTCACCTCGTGGGGCATCAATGATCAAGAGGAAGGTGAGGGATCAGCCCAGAACTACACGGCAGGACCTGGTCAATGACCTGAAGAGAGCTGGGACCACAGTCTCAAAGAAAACCATTAGTAACACACTACGCCGTCATGGATTAAAATCCTGCAGCGCACGCAAGGTCCCCCTGCTTAAGCCAGTGCATGTCCAGGCCTGTCTGAAGTTTGCCAATGACCATCTGGATGATCCAGAGGAGGAATGGGAGAAGGTCATGTGGTCTGATGAGACAAAAATAGAGCTTTTTGGTCTAACTCCACTCGCCGTGTTTGGAGGAAGAAGAAGTATGAGTACAACCCCAAGAACACCATCCCAACCGTGAAGCATGGAGGTGGAAACATCATTCTTTGGGGATGCTTTTCTGCAAAGGGGACAGGACGACTGCACCGTATTGAGGGGAGGATGGATGGGGCCATGTATCGCGAGATCTTGGCCAACAACCTCCTTCCCTCAGTAAGAGCATTGAAGATGGGTCGTGGCTGGGTCTTCCAGCATGACAACGACACAAAGCACACAGCCATGGCAACTAAGGAGTGGCTCCGTAAGAAGCATCTCAAGATCCTGGAGTGGCCTAGCCAGTCTCCAGACCTGAACCCAATAGAAAATCTTTGGAGGGAGCCGAAAGTCCGTATTGCCCAGCGACAGCCCCGAAACCTGAAGGATCTGGAGAAGGTCTGTATGGAGGAGTGGGCCAAAATCCCTGCTGCAGTGTGTGCAAACCTGGTCAAGAACTACAGGAAACGTATGATCTCTGTAATTGCAAACTAAGGTTTCTGTACCAAATATTCAGTTCTGCTTTTCTGATGTATCAAATACTTATGTCATGCAATAAAATGCAAATTAATTACTTAAAAATCATACAATGTGATTTTCTGGATTTTTGTTTTAGATTCCGTCTCTCACAGTTGAAGTGTACCTATGATAAAAATTACAGACCTCTACATGCTTTGTAAGTAGGAAAACCTGCAAAATTGTCAGTGTATCAAATACTTGTTCTCCCCACTGTATGTGCCCTTGAGCAAGGCACTTAACCCATAATTGCTCCTGTAAGTCGCTCCGAGTAAGAGCGTCTGCTAAATTACAAAGAAAATAAAGTGGTAGTGTACTGAGAGGTTTTAGGGGGAGCTTAAAAATGACCACGGTATGCTATGGTTCTTCCCCCATTCTAAACTCCCATTCATCAAACGCAGCACACCTCAATGCAATCAGCCGACACCTGCAATTCAGGGGCGGATCAAGTAAAGACGTGTTGCTGGCTGCACTAACAACCACCTCATTCTCCTGGGCAAATGTACTGTGGCTCACTTGGCAAAGTGCTTCAAGGACCTTGACTGATGCCATGGTGTGCAGCGGGATGGGGGCATAGAGGGTTGTGTAGGATCCTGAGGAAGAGGACAGCCAGGTGTAGAGAGCCTACCTTGGCAGAGAGTATCTGAGTGGAATTGATCATCTACCTGCCAGCAACAAGCTCCATTCCTCACTCCTCCCCAAAGTGACATGTTTTAACCTGCTCAACAGGCACACACACTGACACTCAATCTCATTCACTCTCCTGCAAAAATTGCACGTCCAGTGGAGTGATGTACGGTGATCAGCGTGAGGTTCTTGAAGCAGTCAAGGATTACTTCCCCGACACACTTTTTATACACGCACGTACACACGCATGTAAACACAAGTATTTGGCTGTATGCGCACACGCGGACAGTCTTTCACACACACTCTCAAAGACACACACACACACACAAACCTTGGCAGTCTTGGTCTCGCAGGTGCTTCCAGTGAACTGTGTGTCACAGGCCCCCTGGTCTTTGGCCATGTTGATGCCGCTGGTGCAGATATTGTCCTCCAGAACCGCAGCGCAGCACTGCTCCTGCACTATCCTGTCAGACAGGAACAGGAAAGACACAGGGAACACAGTTACTTCTTTAACTTTATCACTGTGCTCCTTAGTGGAATAGAGCGCTGTCTCAAAGTGCTTCCTGTTAAAAGAGCCCCGGGCATGCCTACAAGGGATCTGCTAATAGTCCTGGTTGGTGCAGCTGCTGTATGTGGGTTGAGTGAAGAAGGAAAGCCCTGTGTAAACTCAAGGTGGATTAAAACGTTGTTTTGTGTATATAATCTTCCCTTTACCAGAGTTGGGTCAATGCACCACTGTCTCCAATTGGCTAACCACACTAACTCTTATGGGTACAGTGAAGCTAACTTAAGAATCCATTATTTACAGTCACTGTTTTAACCCTCCCACATCCCATTGGATGTCCCTCCTCTGATGGACACAGAAGGCTGCAGGGCGGCAACACTTCCTAGATAGAGTTGCAAAATTCCGGTAACCTTCCCAAAATTCCCAGGTTTTCCAGAAATCCTGCTTGGATTTTGTAACCCGATTTCCTGGACAACATTACTGGAATACATCCCTCTCTGAGTCTGGATCGGCCTGGGAGAACTTCCTGACAGCAGGATGACCAGTGATATCCACCTATCTGACCTGTCTCTCCAGCTGGAGTGGCTTCATGAATCTTTTACAGTAAAACCAGAAACCGTTACAGTACCGTAAGACTTCCAAGGAGAAAACGGAGGTAGACAAAGAGCTGTGTGAGTCTGTTGTAAATAATCCGATCTGAAGTGAGAGTGAGAGCAGGCAGTACTCCTCTTTATCATACCATCAACTGAGACTTGGGTTACTGTGCTTTGCCTCAAATGGTTTGCTACTCTGAGGAAGTGCAATAAGTTCAGGGGTGCTTGTGTCTGTCTGTCTGAAGGGAGTCTGTCTGTCTGTCTGCCTGCCCGTTTCTGTCTGTCTGTCTGAAGGGAGTGAAACCCATTGTCTGTTTTACGAGATTGGGTACAGTGCAGCACTTAGATCCCCTCTCCACTCCACTCCTCTACCAACTAGCCTGTCTTTATCAACCCTCTTACCAGAAGTTCTCTCTTTCCATATAATCTAGATCTGTCCCCACGACAACTGCACTCACGTCACCTCCGCAGAACCTTTAAAGGGCACAGCAGTGCTCCTGTCTGTCATTTCTCTTCTTGTCTTTTTTTTGGTGTCTGAAATAAGCTCTCTGATTTCCTGTTCTTCCCCCTCTCTAGTCCTTTCCAGTCCTCTCTCTATAGTTTCACCTCAGTGGTATTTCCTGGATTTGGCAATACCCCCTCTCTCTAAACCCTAAACCCAATCCCCCCCCTCAACCAAAAACCATCACCCTTCCACCCTTACTCTATAATTTGAACAAATTCTGGATCACTTGGGTAGCCAAGGTCAATACATTTGCCATCAGAGAGAAGATTGAGCAACAGATCTCCTCATTATTGGCCTTGAACCTGTGGCAGAACACCTTCTACTCTTACTACCAGAGCTGTTATTACACTGTTATTATTACTAGTGTAATGTCTCCTGCTCTCACGTCAATTCAAGAATGTGGCTGGGGATTTACGACCGGGGGTAAGGTAAAGTCATCTCACACTATGGCCTACCACCATACATATTGCACCATAGTCTATCTACACAGTTTACAGTTAACCCCATGGGACTAATACTGAGGTAAGCAGTCCCCCCTATGGGCACAGAGGTTAAGACCATAGAAATATAATCTATTTTCTATAGTCACTGTACTTGTCTGGGTAAGGCTGTTCAGTCAGATAGTACTACTGTAAAAAGGCCCCACTCACCTGCATGTGGTGGACTCAGAGATGAGAGGGATGGCTGTGCAGTCCTGGTTGTCAATGCCCCGAACCCGACCATCCTTACAGCACTCATCTATGGAGATCTGTTTTCCACCTGTGGATGGACACAACCACAAACAAACAGCGTGTGTTATTCATAGGCTTACGCTGAATGCTGTGGCTTGGCCTACTGAAGCGATTGCAACAGTATCCGTGTGGGAGATCTAGAGACCCCAAATGGAGTGTGACTCATCAGTCCTCTAAAACAGCTAGAGACCCATGAGAGCTGTCAACATCTGCATCAAATCTCCCGTGATAGGGGTGTTAGCCTGCTGAGCTAAAGCCCAGGCATTAGTGCCGTGAGCTAACGCTAGCCTTCAGGGCTCAGGTTACTCATAATGCACAGAACCACCTTCTATGTTACATAAGGTGACAGTCAATCCAAGGGATAAGAAACACTCTCACATTAATTAGAAACTAAACTGTTAGAACAGAATAAATTGAGGTTTCAAGCCATGCCTTGCATACAATGGAGTCTATTTTGCCGGGTGAGTAAAATATGAGGATTGACATGTTTAGAACGATTATGCAGAGTCTGTTTACAAAAAAGTGCAACAACAAAAAAGTCCAAAGCACAAGTATATTGTTGTTACCCAATGCCACTCACACTTTCACACTATTAGCTATTTGTCTTCCAAGTGATTGAAAAACAAATTCAAAGCTGTTTGGAATGTTTCTATATGCCTGTAAGCCTTTCGCCAGCAATAGTGAATGATGGATATGTTGTGTAGAAATAAGAGATAAGGACCAGAGTTGGACCAACTCCGTGGCGCTCCGTCTGCTTCTTCATGTGGATTAAAGAGCTCGGAATGCCTCCACTCTGTAAACAATTCAGCCATCGCAATCAGATCAAATACATTAATTTCCTTGTGGTTAGTGTATTCTGCCAAACGTGAAATAGCTTTGGCAGGTTGGCTGGTCCTTTCTTGCTTTAGGCTTAAACAAAGGCCTGTCTGCCAAATTGGTTTTATTAATATAAGTAATCCTAAAGGACTCCTAAAATTCCTCTGTAACTCACTTGGTAGAGCATTGTGCTTGCAATGCCAGGATAGTGGGTTCGATTCCCGGGGCCACCCATACATAAAAATGCATGCATGCACGACTGTAAGTTGCCGTAGATAAAAGTGTCTGCTAAATGGCATATGTCATTATTAAAGAACACTCAAAAGTAAAATCATATTTGTTCATCTAATAAACCAGTTGTTGGAACAAGGAACAATAGCGTATAATAACACATATCATAGTGGATCAGGGGATGTCTAACTGCTAAATCTAGCGTGGCAGACGAGCCAACGAAACAGGATCAGAGGTTTCAAGTAAAGGAGGACAACTGTCTGGAGATTTTATCTTAAATCTATCTATTTTATCTTTTATCTTTCTTTTACAGTTCCATAAAAAAGTATACAAATATATATTTTTAGTTCCAATTATTTCTGCCAGATGAGGGAACTTGGTGTACAGTGCATTCGGAAAGTATTCAGACCTCTTGACTTTTTCCACATTTTGTTACGTTACAGCCTTAATCTAAAATGGATTAAATTCATATTTTTCTTCATCAATGTACATACAATACCCCATAATGACAAAGTGAAAAACAGGTTTTTAGAAAATTGTGCAAATGCATTACAAATAAGAAACAGAAATATCTTATTTAGATAAGTATTCAGACCCTTTGCTATGAGACTCAAAATTTACCTCATGTGCATCCTGTTTCCATTGATCATCCTTGTGATCTTTCTACAACTTGACTGGAGTCCACCTGTGGAAAATTCAATTGATTGGACATGATTTGGAAAGGCACACACCTTCCTATATAAGGTCCCACCATTGTCTGTAGAGCTCCAAGACAGGATTGTGTCGAGGCACAGATCTAGGGAAGGGCACCAAAACGTTTCTGCAACATTGAATGTCTCCAAGAACACAGTGGCCTCCATCATTCTTAAATGGAAGAAGTTAAGAACCACCAAGACTCTTCCTAGAGCTGGCTGCCCGGCAAACCTGAGCAATCGGGGGAGAAGGGCCTTGGTCAGGGAGGCGACCAAGAACTCGATGGTCACTCTGACACAGCTCCAGAGTTCCTCTGTGGAGGTGGGAGAACCTTCCAGAAGGACAACCATCTCTGCAGCACTCCACCAATCAGGCCTTTATGGTAGAGTGGCCAGACCGAAGCAACTCCTCAGTAAAAGTCACGACAGCCCACTTGGAATTGTCCTTGAGTGACCCAGCCAGAGGCCGGACTTGAACCCGATCGAACAACTCTGGAGAGACCTGATAATAGCTGAGCAGCAACGCTCCCCATCCAACCTGACAGAGCTTGAGAGGATCTGCAGAGAAGAATGGGAGAAACTCCCCAAATACAGGTGTGCCAAGCTTGTAGCGTCATACCCAAGAAGATTCAAGGCTATAATCGCTGCCAAAGGTGCTTCAACATAGTACTGAGTAAAGGGTCTGAATACTTATGTAAATGTGATATTTCAGTTGTATTTTTATACACTTGCAAAAAACAAATCCTAAAAAATGTTTTTGCTTTGTCATTGTGGGTTGTGTGCAGATTGATGAGGAAAAATAACAATTGAATCCATTTTAGAATAAGGCTGGAATGTAACAAAATGTGGAAAGAGTCAAGCAGTCTGAATACTTTCCAAATGCACTGAACAGTATATCCTTGAATATGGTAACTGTAGGCAGGGGCCAAAGGTGTGAACAAATTAACTTAATATAAAAATAATATGGTCATTTAGCCAAAGCAAATTAGAGAACTGTCAACATTAACTGTGAGAAATCCCAATGAAAAAATGTGGACAGATTAATATAAAGCACTTTCTTTATACAACAACCATGCTGCTAACTGCTCCTGCAAGTGAAAGTAATTCTCATTGTAAATCAATGGCAGAGTGTATAATCAAACAACAACGTAATAGGTAGTATAATAGATGCATTACCAAGCCAAGAAACACTATTTTGCTGACTCACTGAACTAGCTTGTTGTGGCCAGCCAGACTCCTTGTCCCCCCGTGAACTGAGGAATAAAGCTCTTAGCAACAGGGGGTGATGAGAGGGCATTTTAACAGGCCCCATAACCAGCCTTCATTGGGCCTCAGTCTGACTAGAGCCACAATCTTCAACAGTGATAAGGTCTATCTCTGCTTTCATCTGAGGGCAGAAACCAACACCAGGATGCTCTTGGAAAGGGTCAAAAGTGTTGCTCAGAGAGAGAACAGTTACACACGTAAAAAAGTAAAGAAAATATATTTGCTGGAAGACTAGGGAATGGTCGGAATTTGTTAACACCTCCTGTGGTGAACAATTCTCCTTGCTTGGCTGCCCCCCAGGCCAGTTTTTGCCAGTCTGAACTTTCTTTTTCTTGACCATTACCACTGCCATTAACTAACATCCCCTTGCCAAAACACCCTAGAATCTGGAAGCCTCAGTATGTCTTTAGAAACATCAGACAAACCCCCAGGGCACAACTACCATGAAGCACAAAGCTCTAGAATGTTCCCTTCCAAGCTCAGAGGAGGCATAGAACGAGAATGTCATACAATGTCTCACTTTCAGTCTCAACTGACGGAAAGCGGTGGTCACGTGACTCACTCCCTGGTGTGTTCTGGTGTTTTCACACTACTCTCTCTCTCTCTCAACATTACGAGAGCGAGGCGTTCACACCTCTCAACACCAGCCCGTTGAGCTGCTGAGCGGATTGCTGGCATTTACACACCTAATTATCACCCTCTTTTCTCATACCATAAAGAGAATCTGGGATTAGAGCCTGAGTGATGTGTGTGGTTTGGGGATTGTTCTAGAGGTAGTTGTAGTATGAATAGTGGGGGAAGATAAATAAATAGATATACAGCACCAGTCAAAAGTTTGGACAAACCTACTCATTCCAGGGTTTTTATTTATTTAGACTATTTTCCACATTGTAGAATAATAGTGAAGGCATTAAAACTAGGAAATAGCACATATGGAATCATATAATAACCAAAAAAGTGTTAAACAAATCAAAATATATTTTATATTTGAGAGTCTTCAAAGTAGCCACACTTTGCCTTGATGACCGCTTTGCACGCTCTTGGCCTTCTCTCAACCAGCTTCATGAGGTAATCACCTGGATTGCATTTCAATTAACAGATGTGCCTTGTTAAAAGTTCATTTGTGGAATTTCTTTCCTTCTTATTGCGTTTGAGCCAATCATTTGTGTCGTGACAAGGTATTTTTATTTAACCAGGCAAGTCAGTTAAGAACAAATTCTTATTTACAATGACGGCCTATGAACCGTGGGTTAACTGCCTTGTTCAGGGGCAGAACAACAGATTTTTACCTTGTCAACTCAGGGATTTGATCTAGCAACTTTTCAGTTACAGGCCCAACGCGCTAACCACTAGGCTACCTGCCGCACCAAAGGTAGGGGTGGTATACAGAAGATAGCCCTATTTGGTAAAAGAACAGCTCAAATAAGCAAAGAGAAACGACAGTCTTTCATTACTTTAAGACATACGGAAAATGTCAAAAGCTTTGAAAGATTCTTCAAGAGCAGTCGGCAAAAAAAATGAAGCGCTATGATGAAACTGGCTCTCATGAGGACCGCCACAGGAAAGGAAGACCCAGAGTTTTCTCTGCTGCAGAAGATACGTTCATTAGAGTTAACTGCACCTCAGATTGCAGCCCAAATAAATGCTTCACAGAGTTCAAGTAACAGACACATCTCAGCATCAACTGTTCAGAGGAGACTGCGTGAATCAGGCCCTCAACCCAATTGAGATGGTTTGGGATGAGTTGGACTGCAGAGTGAAGGAAAAGCAGCCAACAAGTGCTCAGCATATGTGGGAAATCCTTCAAGACTGTTGGAAAAGCATTCCTCGTGAAGCTGGTTGAGAGAATGACAAGAGTTTGCAAAGCTGTCATCAAGGCAAAGGGTGGCTACTTCAAAGAATATTTTGATGCCATCACTATTATTCTACAATGTAATAAATAGAAAAAATATAGAAAAACCCTGGAATGTGTAGGTGTGTCCAAACTTTTGACTGGTACTGTATATATGTTTATTTATCTTCCCCCACTATTCATACTACAACTATTTGTAAATGTTTTATTTTTGCTTATTGTTTATTTCACTTGCTTTGGCAATGTAAACATATGTTTCCCATGCCAATAAAGCCCCACTGAATTGCATAGAGAGAGAGAGAGAGAGAGAGAGAGAGAGAGAGAGAGAGAGAGAGAGAGAGAGAGAGAGAGAGAGAGAGAGAGAGAGAGAGAGAGAGAGAGAGAGAGAGAGAGAGAGAGAGAGAGAGAGAGAGAGAGAGAGAGAGAGAGAGAGAGAGAGAGAGAGAGAGAGAGAGAGAGAGAGAGAGAGAGAGAACATGGCTGGCCCATGTCTAGACTTATCATGTAAACACTGCTTAATGAGCCCAGTGGAGCTCTAGTCCCTCAGCCTAAGCCCAAAGCAAAGGCCTCTCGGAGACAGACCCAGACATCACAGCAGCACAGTCCACTTCCATGGGTCACATCCTTTATCTAACACGCTTCAGTCAGCTTACCCTATTGTCATCATCGTGACACAAATTACCTTATAATGTAAGTGCTTAAAATCTTTAGCATTTGTAATTTGACTAACGATCTGAATAGCCTGTAGCAATGCATTTGTTGGCCATATTATAACATTCGATTTGCAGGTACGTATTTGTCTGACTGTGTCGAGTAAGTTTGAGTTCATACAAAAATATGTGAATAAGTGATTCATGTACATGGACAGTTTATAACCTGATTCTATGGGACCAGCTTCAGATCTTCAATCCTCCCTGACACCATACCTAACGGAAGTGATACACCACCCTGACCCTTGACACTCTCCCGTGTAGCATTGAAGCAGAGAAGAGGAGCAAGGGGCGCTGATGGGTGTTGGAGGGAGGGTATGGCCCCTGTGAGACATGCCCAATAACATTGAATTCAATGGAGGAGGGGGGATGTCAAATTCTTTCCTTGGACCCAATTACATTAAAGTCAATGGGCCAGAATTCCTTAGCACACCACCGACAGGAGCCCCGCAGACTGTGAAATTGGCCCCATGTGTGTCCAGGGGACCCTGATCTGGGGTATATACAGTGCATGTATTCAGAGTATTCAAAGTATTCAGACTCCTTGACTTTTTCCACATTTTGTAACGTTACAGTCTTATTCTAAAATCGATTAAATGGTTTGTTTCCCTCATCAATCTACACACAATACCCCATAATGACAAAGTAAAAACAGGCTTTTGAATTTTTTGCTAATTTATTACAAATAAAAAATTGAAATATTACATTTAGATAAGTATTCAGACAGTTTACTCAGAACTTCGTTGAAGAACCTTTGGCAGCGATTACAGCCTTGAGTCTTCTAGGGTATGATGCTACAAGCTTGGCACACCTGTATTTGGGGAGTTTCTCCCAGTCTTCTCTGCAGATCCTCTCAAGCTCTGTCAGGTTGGACGGGGAACGTCGCTGCACAGCTATTTTCAGGTCTCTCCAGAGATGTTCGATCGGGTTCAAGTCCGGGCTCTGGCTGGGCCACTCAAGGACATTCAGAGACTTGTCCCGAAGCCACTCCTGCATTGACTTGGCTGTGTGCTTAGGATCATTGTCCTGTTTGAAGGTGAATCTTCATCCCAGTCTGAGGTCCTAAGCACTCTGGAGCAGGTTTTCATCAAGGATCTCTCTGTACTTTGCTCCGTTCATCTTTCTATTGATCCGGAAAGATCAAGGGAAAGCCTGAAAAACATGCCCACAGCATGATGCTGCCAACACCATGCTGCCATGTTTCCTCCAGAAGTGACGCTTGGCATTCAGGCCAAAGAGTTCAATCTTGGTTTCATCAAACCAGAGAATCTTGTTTCTCATGGTCTGAGAGTCTTTAGGTGCCTTTTGGCAAACTCCAAGCGGACTGTCATGTGCCTTTTACTGAGGAGTGGCTTCAGTCTGGCCACTCTACCATAAAGGCCTGATTGGTGGAGTGCTGCAGAAATGGTTGTCTTTCTGGAAGTTTCTCCCATCTCCACAGAGGAACTCTGGAGCTGTGTCAGTGACCATCGAGTTCTTGGTCACCTCCCTGACCAAGGCCCTTCTCCCCCGATTGCTCAGTTTGGCTGGGCGGCCAGCTCTAGAAAGAGTCTTGGTGGATCTAAATATCTTCCATTTAAGAATGATGGATGCCACTGTGTTCTTGGGGACCTTCAATTATATAACTTGATTGGAGTCCACCTCTGGTAAATTCAATTGATTCACCATGATTTGGAGGCCATCATTCTTAAAGGGAAGATGTTTGGATCCACCAAGACTGCTACCCTTCCTCAGATCTGTGCCTCGACACAATCCTGTCTCAGAGCTCTACAGACAATTTCTTTGACCTCATGGCTTGATTTTTGCTTTAACATGCACTGTCAACTGTGGTACCTTATATAGACAGGTGTGTGCCTTTTCAGATCATGTTGAATCAATGGAATTTACCACAGGTGGACTCCAATCAAGTTGTAGAATCATCTCAAGGATGAGTCTCATAGAAAAAAGCCTGAATACTTATGTAAATGTTTATTTATTTAATCTTTATTTAACTAGGCAAGTCAGTTAAGAACAAATTCTTATTTTACAAATCTGGCCTACCCTGGCCAAACCCTTCCTTAACCCAGACGACGCTGGGCCAATTGTGCGCCGCCCGATCACGGCCGGTTGTGACACAGCCCGGGATCGAACCAGGGTCTGTAGTGACGCCTCTAGCACTGAGATGCAGTACTTTAGACCGCTGCACCACTCGGGAACCCCAAGGTATTTCTGATTTAAATTTTGTATAAATTTGCAAACATTTCTAAAAACCTTTTTTTGCTTTGTCATGATGGGGTATTGTGTGTAGATTGATGAGGGGAAAACATTATTTAATACATTTTTTAATAAGCCTGAAATGTAACAAAATGTGGAAAACGGGAAGGGGTCTGAATACTTTCCGAATGCACTGTAGGTCGTCCCATGCCTCTGTGACCCATGGATGGTCCCCCTCTTAAGGATCCACCCCTTTTTTTCAATTTTCGCCTAAAATGACATACCCAAATCTAACTGCCTGTAGCTCAGGACCTGAAGCAAGGATATGCATATTCGTGATACCATTTGAAAGGAAACACTTTTTAGTTTGTGGAAATGTTAAATTAATGTACGAGAATATAACACATCATGCATTTTTTTGTATATTTTTTGTACCGTCATCTTTGAAATGCAAGACAAAGGCCATAATGTATTATGCCAGTCCAGGAGCAATTTTGATTTTGTCCACTAGATGGCAGCAGTGTATGTGCAAAGTTTAACACTGATCCAATTAACCATTCCATTTCTGTTCAACATTTTGTATCAAGACTGCCCAAATGTGTCTAATTGGTTTATTAATACATTTTCAAGTTCATAACTGTGCACTCTCCTCAAACAATAACATGGCATTCTTTCACTGTAATAGCTACTGTAAAGTGGACAGTGCAGTTAGATTAACAAGAATTTAAGCTTTCTGCCAATATCCGATATGTCTATGTCCTGGGAAATGTTCTTGTTACTTACAACCTCATGCTAATCACATTTGCCTACGTTAGCTCAACCATCCTGTGGGGGACCCACCGATCCTGTAGAGGTTTAAATCAGGACTATGCTCCCTTTCCAGACCAGCCACCGCTCAGTGTTTCCAGACTCATTTGACACACCCTCATAGTGTAAAGAATGAAACCCACCGTGAATCTCACTTCTGATAAGTACTTATTATAGTGGGAGGCCGTTCCTTCTCTTGCTAGAACAAAAGCGATACCTGCTGCGTAGTGACGAACCTACCTATTCTACTTGTAGAATCGTAATGCTCACAAGTGGCCAATGACTTTGAGCCAGTCAGAGAGCACAAAAACCCCAAGTGGGGGAGCCTACAACAACAAAAAAGGGAAAAGGGAGGCATTTGTTCGAACATCCATGGATGAGACAGTCACACTTCATATGCAATATAGGCTATGGGAAGGTAGCTAGTTAAGTGCACAGACACAATTCCCACAACACTAAATACTGCGTTCAAACTAGTTAACCACTTTAACTAGTATTGACGTGATAATTAAATCACAACGGATTAGCTAGTTTGAAGTAGTTTCCATGAAACGGCTGCCTGTGTTAGCTGCTGAGTTAGTGCAGTGTCCTTAACTAGCTAGCTAGATATGATAACGTTACCTAGCTAGCTAAACATTTGGCTGTGGGCTGGCACTGGCAGTATGGGATGGATTAACTTGTTTCTTTGTCATTTTGCTAGCTAGTTGTCTAGTTGTAGCCACCTAGCAAGTATCAACAAGGGCGTTCTACAAAATAGCAACATTAGCGCAGATAGCTTGGATTCTAGACCATAAGCAATACGCACTGATATGCGCTGTCAAACGCTACTGCCACCTTCTGGTTTGGAGTAGTTTAACAAGGCTGAGTGGCTGACGACATCCACGTCTTTGCTGTGTGAGCACACAAGAGATTGACAATCCTACTGGTGTGTCTGAGTTTTAAGGAGAGACCTGCCCTGCATCTGGTTGGCTGGTTGAGCAGCAATCATTTTGGGCACATCGCCGTACTCTAAACTTTAAAACCTTGTTACTGTTTCAGCTTGGAAAATAATTTCCAGTAGTCTGAGAAATTTCTACTGGTGAAATTAGTCCATATTTTACACAACGCAAAATACATTTCATCCCTGTCAAATCACCTTAGGACAAATTGGGAATGTTGAAATCTTCCTTTAAACTGGTAATCATGGACAGATGTTTTACTGGCAACAAGACACATACACACACACACACACACACACACACACAAATCAAAGCAAACCAAAATCAAAATGACACACACACTGAACAGCATGTAACACAGTAGGCTACTACTGTAATATAACTGCCTTAAAGTGTTTATGAAATCACATGTAACACTTTATGGGAACTTTTGAACTCCAGTGATACAGACCTTATACAGACCTTATCTCTGCCTATACAGTGATAGTGCAGTAGCCTATTTAGGGTGATACGTTTGAAATATCTAACATGCCTGAGTGAATTTATATGGTAGTCCGACCATATGCATCACGCATGGGCATGGATTGATTCTCATGGGAAGAATTACATCTTGAAACAGTAGGTTACTATCCTGAAGTAAAACGGTAACTGACCTTGTCCGTTGAGAACTCCGAACAGAGAGAAAAGTATAACTATCCCGGGACCCATTGGATAAAGAATATACTTTTTTTGCAAACCCCCAAAAAGTGTCAAACAGTCAGATCTGTAATATGCTGCACTAAGAGCGTGAACCAACCGTACAGTTTCTCACGGACACGCAGATTTTCAAGCGAAAGGTAGAAAAACGGTGAGCTCACGCTGGACAGGAGTAGTCTATACGAGTGTGTGTGTGATGGGGCTAGTGAATCGCAGCGTCACCGTGTCTGTCTCGGAACGCAACCTCGGAACGAGCGTCTATCTTGCCCCTAGGGGCGGGTGAAGCAACAAAAAAAATCTAAACTCCAGAAACCCTAACTGGAGTGTATTGATTTCCACTTTACAGTAGTATACGTCCAATGTCTTATAGGACACACTAATTTAATTCACGCCGTTTCATTGACTTCCAATTATGACAGATAAATAAGTAGACTAAAATATAAATGTATTATTTTGACTGAAAATCTGTAATGATGACATTATTTGACACTGTCCTCCAACTTCGATTACTTTCATCCAGACATCTCTGTC
Organism: Salvelinus alpinus; assembly: GCF_045679555.1. NCBI lineage: Eukaryota > Metazoa > Chordata > Actinopteri > Salmoniformes > Salmonidae > Salvelinus > Salvelinus alpinus. Next base: position 45,184,665 of record NC_092094.1, read on the forward strand.
TGTGACAGAATGATCCCACTGTTTTAACTGAATAACATCTGCACTCCACTATGGAGTGGTTCTGTGGTTATATAAAAATCTGTTGTGGCCATAGCCAGACTTCAATACATCAAATCCTTAGAATTTGTCGGTTACGGCAAATTTTAGAAAATGTAATGCATATTCCATATTTTGGAACATTTACGACCATCCTCCTCGGTAGACAGACTGGTGTAATTATTCGCCACCACAGTATTTGAGGTTGACAAAATTGCCCTTCAGGAAAATGATTGATTTAATTGAAGCATATGCTATTTGGTCTGTCTGTCTGGTTATTTCATCCTCTCAGACTGTGACAGACAGACTTTCGGTTTCTTTTTCACCAAATGGTGAAACAAAGCACATTCCGATGTGGGAGAGATATAGGCCTATAAACCATTTCCTCTCAATTCGAGATACACAACTACACTGAATGCATGCATGTGGGCCTATCTACCTCACCGACAGCGTCATTGCGTTTTGGTACACCAGAAAGAAGCATATTAATTAATGAATGCTGCGCTTGCCTTGCAGCATTGCGTTGCGGAGGCAGTTGCAGTGGGTTCAGTGTTCTGTGTGGGCATAAATTGGATTTATCCAACCTATGTATTAAATTGTATGCATAGGTTTGACAGAAATACTATCAACAGTTGAATGTTCTACTTTTGTTGCACACATAGGGTGAGTATTGGTAAAGTGGGACACTTTCTGAAAATGTGCTTTCCTTGGAGAATCATCCAATTGTCTTAACCCCAACAAGATACCATTCTAAATAGCTTAAGAACTCTACTCAGTGGAGGTTCTAGGCTCCCTGGGCGAACCCCCCCCCCCCCCCCCCCCCTCCCCCTTCAGCGTCCCCAGCACCCTCCAGCACCATTCTGCATTAAATGTAATTTTTTATTCAGAAATTTGGAACAACACAAATACATAATCATAACATTTAAAACTATATAAATATAAAAATCTATTCAAAAATAAGACTGATAAATATCAAAAAGAAGTAACAAAGACAAATAGAAACAAATTTGTGTTGATTTGGCACTCGAGTGTCAATACATTACCCATCCCCCAACACTGTCAACCAAGAGTCAAGACTAAACCAATTCATTTTGGGGGTGTACAGACTGGTTTTATATTATTCTTAACGATTTTGCACAAACCGGAAAAAAATGCAACAATGTGTCTGTGAAACTATGTATTCATAATATTATGAATGTGTGCTTGTGGTTTATTTGGTAGCATTTCGTAGTGTGACTGATTTGATTAATTGCATTAGTACTGTACAAAGTTAGAGGTTTGATAGATTCCCCCGCTCTCCATACCTCGGGCTTCCAGTGGAGAGACCTTAGGTCAACCTCGCCCCCCTCCCCATCTGTACTTCTAAGTGGGAGACCTTCCCAGTCAGTAGCCTGCTTAGCTCACAAACTAGAATCAGGGCGCCCTCTCCGTCAAGATTAACTGACCCACAGTCCCACACGGTGACATGACATCATTGACGTGACGTGCAAATGAGCGATAGAAAACCAATCGCGCAAATGTCACTATTCCGATTTCTTATGTGCGGGCGCCCAATGCCGCCCCGGCAAGATGTCGCCCAGGGTGGCTGCCCATGTCGCCTATACCTAAATCCGCCACTGAATCTACAACACTATACAAAGACATTTTTTATAAATATTAAACACAGAATGGATGACTCTTCTTCAAACACAAATTGTCCTGACACCATTTTTTTTCTCAGTTTATAACACCAAATTGGGACACCTTGATTGGCAAAGTGGGACACTTAATTCTTTATTGTAAAACATGATAAATTAGAGAGTATATGAGTAATTTCAATATTTTTATGATAAACTTCAATTATTCATACTAATGAAATGTATTAAAATATTCTTTAGATATTTATATGGAACATTAAGAATTATAATTTATTATTACCATTATGATTATTATTATCATCATACTTGATTATAATTATATGATGTAGCCTATATGTACTATGAATAAAATAAAATAAAATGTTCTGCATTACAATGGCCTAGAGGAGTGTCCCAGTTTGACAGTAACAGGGTGTCCCAGTTTGACAGTAGGCGATTGGCATGCCAGGACACTGTCAAAATGTAAATATTCTAAAAAGGTGAGAGTAGTAAGAAAACCATTTACAGTCATTTTGATTTACAGTACATGCCATTACAAAATATGTTGTAATGAAACACAAAATATCCTTTCTTAGTTTTGTATAACCTTAGCATTATTTACCTCAGAATCTTATATAATTGTACTGACCATTATGACTCGAGAGACACGCGTCATTACAGGGGATGCCAAGCCCACAATGATGGCGTCATAGCAATTGAACCCATTTTTTATTGTCACATTCACTACCAGTCAAAAGTTTTAGAGCACAAACTCATTCAAGGGTTTTTCTTTATTTTTTAAAATTTTCTACATTGTAGAATCATAGTGAAGACATCAAAACTATGAAATAACACATATGGAATCATGTAGTAACAAAAAAAGTGTGAAACGAATCAAAACATATATTATATTTGAGATTATTCAAATAGCCACCATTTGCCTTGATAACAGTTTTGCACACCCTTGGCATTCTCTCAACCAGCTACACCTGGAATACTTTTCCAACATTCTTGAAGGAGTTCCCACATATGCTGAGCACTTGTTTACTGCTTTTCCTTCACTTTGCGGTCCGACTCATCCCAAACCATCTCAATTGGGTTGAGGTTGGGGGATTGTGGAGGCCAGGTGTGTTGGTCAAATAGCCCTTACACGGCCTGGAGGTGTGTTTTGGGTCATTGTCCATTTGAAAAACAAATGAAGCCCTAACCAGATGGGATGGCGTATCGCTGCAGAATGCTGTGGTAGACGTGCTGGTTAAGTGTGCATTGAATTCTAAATAAATCACAGACAGTGTCACCAGCAAAGAACCCCCACACCATAACACCTCCTCCTCCATGCTTTACGGTGCGGAGATCATCCGTTCACCCACACCGCGTCTCACAAAGACACGGTGGTTGGAATGAAAATCTCCAATTTGGACTCCAGACCAAGGGACAAATTTCCACCGGTAAAATGTCCATTGCTCATGTTTATTGGTGTCCTTTCGTAGTGGTTTCTTTGCAGCAATTTGACCATGAAGGCCTAATTCACACAGTTTCCTCTGAACAGTTGATGTTGAGATGTGTCTGTTACTTGAACTCTGTGAAGCATTTATTTGGGCTGCAATATCTGAGGCTGGTAACTCTAATGAACCTATCCTCTGCAGCAGAGGTAACTCTGGGTCTTCCATTCCTGTGGCAGTCCTCATGAGAGCCAGATTCATCATAGCGCTTGATGGTTATTGTGACTGCACAAATTTTCCGTATTGACTGACCTTCATGTCTTAAAGTATTGACGGACTGTCATTTCTCTTCGCTTATTTGAGCTGTTCTTGCCGTAATATCGACTTGGTCTTTTACCAAATAAGGCTATCTTCTGTTAACCTGTTAATTTAAATGCATTCCAGGTGACTATATTATGAAACTAGTTGATAGTGCCAAGAGTGTGCAAAGCTGTCATCAAGGCAAAGGGTGTGTCACGACTTCTACCGAAGTCGATGCCTCTCCTTGTTCGGGCGGTGCTCGGTGGTCGACGAGCACCTGACTTCCCTGCCACCTATACACACGACTCTGACAGGGTGGCTATTTGAAGAATCTCAAATAGAAAATATATTTTGATTTGTTTAACACTTTTTTGGTTACTACATGATTCCATATGTGTTATTTCATAGTTTTGATGTCTTCACTATTATTCTACAATTAAGAAAATTGTAAAAAATAAAGAAACCCTTGAATGAGTGTAACGATCGTTGTTGGAAGGATGGTCGGACCAAGATGCAGCGTGGGGTAATCTCTAAAGTCAGGGTGTGACAATGAGTAGGTGTTCTATAACTTTTTGACCGGTAGTGTACTTCCTCGCTAGCACACAGACATTGGTTGTTATGTTATTTTACACATTTAAAGATATCCATTACAAAACATAGGTGTGCCACTTAACCAATACTCACCCTATCCACTAAAACATGTGTATTACGTAATGCAAGAAGTTTGACTGCAAAATGTATTACACAGCATTGATAAAATGACGCTTTCGGTCTGATATATCATACCATTTGATGCATATGTTGGATATATTCGATGTCTGCATCACACAGAACGCACAGCAACTGCCTCTGCAACACACGGAATGAATGCACTGCAAATACCTCTGCAATGCAATGATGCAAGGCAAACCCAGTGATCAATTGGAAATGAAGGTACTTCTGGTGTATCAAAACACAAGGATGTTGGCGGTCTAATCAAGGTGCTGATCGATAACAGCCAGGTGTTGCACAAAAGTGTTTACCTCAATAGCATAGGTTGCCAATTGGCTTAAGGTAAATCATGCATTTTAAAAGGTTGGTTGATTTGTTTAAAAGCTAAAGATCATACAAGTTAATTGCGATAGAGGCTTTTTATGAGTCTGTGTTCATCACACATTTATGGATGACTAATTATTTAATTTATCCCAAAATGCCTGTGGACAGCTTGCCATCGGCACTGTATTTAAACAAAATATATATATATTTTACCTTTTATAAACAATACAAAACATACAAAGGACAACATCCTACAAATATCAACTACATCCCACCTGCCCAGACCCACTAGCACACACCCATCTCCAGCGACCCATCACTTTTTCCACATGGCCTAAAACTACCATTTTGACTCTCTCCGTAGCCCATGCACGTTCAATAGTTACACTATATACAAAAGTATGTGGACACCCCTTCAAATGAGTGGATTCGGCTATTTCAGCTTGCTGACTGGTGTATAAAATCGAGCACACAGCCATGCAATCTCCATTGACAAACAGTGGCAGTAGAAGGACCTTACTGAGGTGCTCAGGGACTCAGTGATCGTCATAGGATGCCACCTTTCCGACAAGTCAGTTTCGTAAAATTTCTGCACTGCTAGAGCTGCCACGGTAAATTCTAAGTGCTGTTATTGTGAAGTGGAAACGTCTAGGAGCAACAAAGACTCAGCCGTGAAGTGGTAGTCCACACATGCTCACAGAACGGGTCCGCCGAGTGCTGAAGCACGTAGCGCTTAAAAATCATCTGTCCTTGGTTGCAACACTCACTACCAAGTCCCAAAGTGCCTCTGGAAGCAACGTCTGCACAAGAACTGTTCGCCGTGAGCTTCATGAAATGAGTTTCCATGGCCGAACAGTCGCAAAAACAAGCCTAAGATCACCATACGCAATTCTATGCGTCACTTGGAGTGGTGTAAAGCTCGCCCCCATTGGACTCCGGAGCAGTGGAAATCCGTTCTCTGGAGTGATGAATCACCCTTCACCATCTGGCAGTCTGATGGATGAATCTGGGTTTGGCAGATGCCAGGAGAACGCTACCTGCCCCAATGCATAGTGCCAACTGTAAAGTTTGGTGGAGGAGGAATAATGGTCTGGGGCTGTATTTCATGGTTCTGGCTAGTCCCCTTAGCTCCAGTGAAGGGAAATCTTATCCTACGGCATACAATGACATTCTAGACGATTCTGTGATTCCAACTTTGTGGCAACAGTTTGGGGTAGGCCCTTTCCTGTTTCAGCGTGACAATGCCCCCTTGCACAAGGCGAGGTCCATACATAAATGATTTGTTGAGATGTATATAATAAATCATTTGATTTTGCCATTGTGTCAATGATGGCGGATTGACTTACACGTTTTTAGAATACTTTTCTTCAAGAGGAGTGGTGAGAAGAGAATCGTCCAGCCCATTTGCCATGTCTTGAAATATGCAGACAGATGGATTCAAAGTAATTCTACATTGTAATCCTTCTGACAACCAACTTTCTAGCTCTGCCCACAACTTCCAGACTTTATCATGTTCCTAGAAAGCATGGATTATGGAGTCATTATTGGTTTTGCAATTGAGACATGACTCTGCCGTTGTGCTACGGAATTAGTGAGTTTTGTTTCTTGTATAATACATTCTATACATTAGTTTATACTGGATTAAGCATACATTTTCGTTAACTGTAATTTGGTAGTTATGCTCCAACTTTCCCTCCATCGTGTGCCAACATCAGTTCTTTATACTAAGTATTGGTCCCAATAGTTTAAAAAATGTTTGGTTGAAATTGTTAGTTGAATATGCTCTCTTCAAGGTTTTGTATGTGTTCCCTTTCATATAAACATCCTTTTTTGACTCAAATAAGATTCCCTCAAGGTTGCTCTGATGTCAAAATCAAAAAATTGTGTGATATGTAACTTTTATGTTGCATGTATTTGAAACTATCTACATTGGTCAGTACAAAATTACTTTTTAATTCTGTCATGGAAATACATATATTTACCGTTACCAAGAAATGTATGGTTTCTATGCCTTTAGTTTTCCATGTGGAACAATTTCTGAAAAGCTATCCAAGAATTGCTCCATACGGTTGTGTTTTTAGGGAGTGATATTTGTTCTTGTAGAATACATTTCATATTTTTCAATATTGTTAGTGTACTTAACAATGAAAATGTTCATGTTCTTAGCTTTATCCTTTGAAAATAAACCCATGAAAAGATTCTGGGGATGAGCATTCCCATCTTCAATATGTACACATTGTTCTTCTTGTGACGTGGTAAGGTTGGACCCAGGTGCAGAGAAGAGACCAGATGAGGAATCAGTGGTTAAGGCTAAACACAAAACTTTACTGAGAAACGGTAGCCACAGGATCACAGTACACTTGAAAAACCAACAAACACTAAGTCTCGAAAACTAACTCAGGAAACGACCGCACACAATAAACAATTCACACTTCTGCAAAGGACAACAGAAAACCCACCTCTTTTAACAGGGAAATTATAATGAGTAAATCGGACACACCTAAGTGTTGTTAATATCTCTAGGATGGTCTGTGCCGCCCTCTGATGACAGGTGGAATCATAACATTTATTTAGTGCGTTGAACTATATATCACGGGGAAAAGCTGTTATAACCGAGTATACTTTTTGAAATAATGTCTTTGGTGGGGTAATTGGTATTACCAAAAATAAATACTAAAACTTCGGCAGCCATACCATTTTAAATAGGTTTATTCTATCTGTAAGATTTATGGTAAGATTATTCAATTTAATTACATCTGCTTTGATATTGTTGAGAAATGGAATTAAATTCATTATATATTTGATGTTTGTTGTCACTTATTAAGCATCCTAAGTATGTAATATTTTGTGTGGTCCACTTAAAGGTTTGATGTAGATCATGAGCTATTCTTTTTTTGATTTCCATAATTTAGTTTTTTCCACGTTCATTGTATAACCTGAGGTTTTAGAGTATTCTGAAAATATTTTTAGCAAAGGGAGCATTGAGTTTTCAATATTGGCCAAGTTTAACAGGATATCATCTGCAAATAAGTTTAGTTTATATTAATGTTTACCAATACTGATACCTGTTGCTTTTGGGTCCAGTCAAATTCTTTCTGAAAGCGGTTCAATTGCCAGTGCAAACAGGAGGGGGAAGAGGGGACATCCCTGTCTTGTGCCTATTTCTAAAGCAATTTCATCAGATAAGGGTATTATTTGTTTATATTTTAACTTTATGACATTTATACAATATTTTTATTAAATGTATTATTTGGAGAGTTGAAAGCTTACAAAGTTTTAAATAGAAAAGGCCATTCAAGACAGTTGAAAGCCTTTTCGGCATCAACAACCATTATTGATAAATCTAGATCTTGTTTTTTTGCATATTGTATTAAACTTAAACATGTTTTTGTATTTGTTTGTGTCTATTTTTAATAAACCATGTTTGATTGATATGTATCAAGTCTGGTAAGACTTTTGCCATTCTATTGCTTTATGAAACTTATGTGTCTATAATCAGCAGGGGACTCTCCAGATTTTCCTGGTTTTAATATAACTGAAATAACTGTTTGATATATGGAACTAGGAAGTACTGAATTGAGTGGCATGTGTGTTGTCATTTGTGTAAATAAGGGGGCTACTTTGTTCCAAATGTTCAATAGAATTATGAGAAAGCCATCCATCCATTCCTTATATTTATATACAGTGGGGAGAACAAGTATTTGATACACTGCCGATTTTGCAGGTTTTCCTACTTACAAAGCATGTAGAGGTCTGTAATTTTTATCATAGGTACACTTCAACTGTGAGAGACGGAATCTAAAACAAAAATCCAGAAAATCACATTGTATGATTTTTAAGTAATTAATTTGCATTTTATTGCATGACATAAGTATTTGATCACCTACCAACCAGTAAGAATTCCGGCTCTCACAGACCTGTTAGTTTTTCTTTAAGAAGCCCTCCTGTTCTTCACTCATTACCTGTATTAACTGCACCTGTTTGAACTCGTTACCTGTATAAAAGACACCTGTCCACACACTCAATCAAACAGACTCCAACCTCTCCACAATGGCCAAGACCAGAGAGCTGTGTAAGGACATCAGGGATAAAATGGTAGACCTGCACAAGGCTGGGATGGGCTACAGGACAATAGGCAAGCAGCTTGGTGAGAAGGCAACAACTGTTAGCGCAATTATTAGAAAATGGAAGAAGTTCAAGATGACGGTCAATCACCCTCGGTCTGGGGCTCCATGCAAGATCTCACCTCGTGGGGCATCAATGATCATGAGGAAGGTGAGGGATCAGCCCAGAACTACACGGCAGGACCTGGTCAATGACCTGAAGAGAGCTGGGACCACAGTCTCAAAGAAAACCATTAGAAACACACTACGCCGCCATGGATTAAAATCCTGCAGCGCACGCAAGGTGCCCCTGCTCAAGCCAGCGCATATCCAGGCCCATCTGAAGTTTGCCAAGGACCATCTGGATGATCCAGAGGAGGAATGGGAGAAGGTCATGTGGTCTGATGAGACAAAAATAGAGCTTTTTGGTCTAAACTCCACTCGCCATGTTTGGAGGAAGAAGAAGGATGAGTACAACCCCAAGAACACCATCCCAACCGTGAAGCATGGAGGTGGAAACATCATTCTTTGGGGATGCTTTTCTGCAAAGGGGACAGGACGACTGCACCGTCTTGAGGGGAGGATGGATGGGGCCATGTATCCAGAGATCTTGGCCAACAACCTCCTTCCCTCAGTAAGAGCATTGAAGATGGGTCGTGGCTGGGTCTTCCAGCATGACAACGACCCGAAACACACAGCCAGGGCAACTAAGGAGTGGCTCCGTAAGAAGCATCTCAAGGTCCTGGAGTGGCCTAGCCAGTCTCCAGACCTGAACCCAATAGAAAATCTTTGGAGGGAGCTGAAAGTCCGTATTGCCCAGCGACAGCCCCGAAACCTGAAGGATCTGGAGAAGGTCTGTAGGGAGGAGTGGGCCAAAATCCCTGCTGCAGTGTGTGCAAACCTGGTCAAGAACTACAGGAAACGTATGATCTCTGTAATTGCAAACAAAGGTTTCTGTACCAAATATTAAGTACTGCTTTTCTGATGTATCAAATACTTATGTCATGCAATAAAATGCAAATTAATTACTTAAAAATCATACAATGTAATTTTCTGGATTTTTGTTACAGATTCCGTCTCTCACAGTTGAAGTGTATCTATGATAAAAATTACAGACCTCTACATGCTTTGTAAGTAGGAAAACCTGCAAAATCGGCAGTGTATCAAATACTTGTTCTCCCCACTGTATATATATATACACAGTGCATTCGCAAAGTATTCAGACCCCTTGACGTTTTTCCACATTTTGTTATGTTAAAGCCTTATTCAATTGAGGTAATTGAAGAACCATGTAAAACATTTCAGCAGACATGGATCATAGTATAAACACTATACATAGTTGTTGTATACAGTACCAGTCAAACGTTTGGACACACCTACTCATTCCAGGGTTTTTATTTATTTTTGTAAAATTTTCTACATTGTAGCATAATAGTGAAAACATCAAAACTATTAAATAACACCCATGGAATCATATACAGTAGTAACCAAAAAAGTGTTAAACAAATCAAAGTATATTTTCTATTTGAGATTCTTCAAAGTAGCCACCCTTTGCCTTGATGACAGCTTTGCACGTTCTTGGCATTCTCTCAACCAGCTTCATGAGGTAATCACCTGGAATGCATTTCACTTAACAGGTGTGCCTTGTTAAAAGTTAATTTGAGCAATTACTTTCCTTCTTAATACGTTTGAGCCAATCAGTTGTGTTGTGACAAGGTAGGGGTGGTATACAGAAGATAGCCCTATTTGGTAAAAAACCAAGTCCATATTATGGCAAGAACAGCTCAAATAAGCAAGGAGAAAAAACTGTCCATCGTTACTTTAATGAAGGTCAGTCAATACGGAAAATTTCAAGAACTTTGAAAGTTCATACAAGTGCCGTCGCAAAAACCATCAAGCGCCATGATGAAACTGGCTTTCATGAGGACCACCACAGGAAAGGAAGACCCAGAGTTACCTCTGCTGCAGAGGATAAGTTCATTGGATTTATCAGCCTCAGAAATTGCAGCCCAAATAAATGCTTCAGAGTTCAAGTAACAGACAGATCTCAACATCAACTGTTCAGAGGAGACTGCGTGAATCAGGTGTTCATGGTCAAATTGCTGCAAAGAAACCACTACTAAAGGACACCAATAAGAAGAAGAGGCTGTCTTTTTTTTAGGGGGTGGATCAGCTTTAATATTGCGGATAGATTGTTGTTTCCATCAATGTAATTGTCTGCATCAGAAGAAGAGACTTGCTTGGGCCAAGAAACACGAGCAATGGACATCAGACCGGTGAAAATCTGTCCTTTGGTCTGATGAGTCCGAATTTGCGATTTTTGGTTCCAACCGCCGTGTCTTTGTGAGACGCAGAGTAGGTGAATGGATGATCTCTGGATGTGTGGTTCTTACTGTGAAGCATGGAGTAGGAGGTGTGATGTTGTGTGGGTGCTTTGCTGGTGACACTGTTGGTGATTAATTTAGAATTCAAGGCACACTTAACCAGCATGGCTACCACAGCATTCTGCAGCGATATGCCATCCCATCTGGTTTGCGCTTAATGGGACTATCATTTGTTTTTCAACAGGACAATGACCCAAAACACACCTCCAGGCTGTGTAAGGGCTATTTGACCAAAGATAGTGATGGAGTGCTGCATCCGATGACCTGGCCTCCACAAGCACCCGACCTCAACCCAATTGAGATGGTTTGGGATGAGTTGGACCGCAGAGTGAAGGAAAAGCAGCCAACAAGTGCTCAGCATATGTGGGAACTCTTTCAAGACTGTTGGAGAAGCATTCCAGGTGAAGCTGGTTGAGAGAATGCCAAGAATGTGCAAAGCTGTCATCAAGGCAAAGGGTGGCTACTTTGAAGAATCTCAAATATAAAATATATGTTTTGATTTGTTTAACACTTTTTGGGTTACTACATTATTCGATATGTGTTATTTCATGGTGTTGATGTCTTCACTATTATTATACAATGTGGAAAATAATAAAAAATAAATAAAAACCCTTGAATGAGTTGGTGTGTCCAAACGTTTGACTGGTACTGTCCCTTACATATATACTGTAGAGCATATGGGCTGAGCAGACATTTAACAAAAAACACACAAAAAAAACATTTTAAAAAACATTAAGCAAAGTATGTCTTTATACCTGAGGCTCTATGGCTTTTTAGCTCAGACTCCTCTCCTAATGTACCAAAAAAAACTGTGGATACTTTATACAGAAATTGTACATACATTTCAAGAAAGGCTGCTTCTTAAATATTGTGGTTGGTTTGTATTACAGTATCAATTAAAGTAAAGTGGCTGTGACTGTCTACTTGGGGTGAGTGGGTCCTCCAAGAGACTAAAATGGGATGAGTGGAGGCCCCACGCACACCTCAGAAAAGTGTCTGATGCTCTACCAGTCACCCCATCCCAATCCCCCAGATACAGCCCCTCTCCATTCTCACCAATAACCACCATTAACTCTTAGTTGTAAAGACAAACATGGAATAATAATGATTCAACATCCTTTCCTAATCTGTCCAGAACTCGTATTCATTTTACCACGGGTTTACACACATACACCCACTTACACCCTCTCGCACACACATCCATAGAACAATTATTGACAATTGACTTACATGCTATATTTCCTCTTTTATATTGTCTATTCAGTGTCCATGCATCACATTGAAGAACAGTTACTTGGGGACAATAGAGTCTAGATTGTATTGTGGGGAGGGGGATATAATATTATCTCAACTTATGATAAGCTGGTCTTGGGCATCACTGTATGTAGCATAGTGTGCTTGTCTGTTTTATCTGCCTCTCCTCAGGGCACTGGGCTCTCTTTCAACTGGAAAGGTTTCCTGCAGCCTGTTCAGGGCTTCAGCGGAACTCTATTCTCTGTGTTCCTTTCCATACCCAAAGTATTGCCGGGAATCAGAGTGGGCACTTTATTAACCACTCATCAGGTTTCTCAAACTGTTTAGGACACAATCAGACATCCCTTTGAAAACGACATACACACACTGTGCACACACACACAGTCTTCTACAGCTAACCTTGTGGGGACACACAATTCAGTCCCATTCAAAATCCTATTTTGCCTAATCCCTAACCCTAAACCTAACCCTAACCCAAAAACCTAACCTTAACCCTAACCCTAAAACTAACCCTAATGCCTAACCCTAACCCTTAACATAATTCTAACCCTAACACTAATTCTAACCTTAACCCTAAACTCCATAGTAATAGCATTTGACCTTGTGGGGACTAACAAAATGTCCCCAGTTGGTCAAATTTTTGTTTGTTTACTATTCTTGTAGGGACTTCTGGTCCCGGAAAGAATAGTTAAACATGTCCACACAGTACACACACACACCGTACACACACAGACACACACACAGACCCTACACTCTCTCTGCCATGTGCCAAGATTGGCAAGAAGATAAATAATAGCTGAATGGCAGGATAAACCTTTTATACCAAACAAAGGCCCTCTTCAAACTCAATCAGCCCTCTGGCTTTCGGCATGCATGGTGACAGAGCCAAGAGTAAACGATAATCTAATCAGAGCCATGTGTGTGTCCCCCTCACCCGACCACCACCACCATCACATCACACAGCCCCTCTAGAAACATCTCCAAGTAGCCATGGATGGCTAATACTAGCAAACCGCTCTACTGTATGGGACTCTACTGTACTGCTACGGTTAGTTACAATAAAGTTTCTCTGTACCCTTGCTGAAAGGAGGAGAGCTGCATTACAAGTTTAAACTAAGTGTCCTAGAAACCTTTTTTGTGAAAAAGACACCAGTTCTGTATTCACCTTGTAAAACAATTGCATCTAAACACTTGTCTTAGGAACATTAGTGGCGAAATGCAGAGACATGTTTACTGTTACACAATAAAAGTATATCACGTTTCCGCAGACTACCTCATCATTCACATCACTTGGCTGTGGCATCAAAAGAAAGGAGAGCACAAACTCACTTCATCTTTAGAGAACAACCAGAAGGCAACACTTATACTGCTGGTATATATCATTGTCTTATCTCCTCTCTGGTTTAATGTGGAGGGGGGGGAGTTGGAACACAGGACCAGTGTACAGCTATGACCTTATAAGGGTGTCCTGTGATGAGGACTAGACTCAAACCTAAGCCCCAGGAAGATCTGAGGGCTACCCTTTCTCCAAACTGTCCACACCACTTTCTCACACACACACACACACACACACACACACACACACACACACACACACACACACACACACACACACACACACACACACACACACACACACACACACACACACACACACACACACACACACACACACACACACACACACACACACACACACACACACCCTGCAGTCCTTTTGAAGCACAACCCGACTTGTCTTGTCCTCTCTATGTCACCCAGCAGTGGGCCACTAACATGTACTGTACTGTATCTGGGCCTGACCTTTGGGGCCCCATGCCATAATTCATTACTACGGTATAACACTTACAGAGGATGAGCTGTTATCCCTTTATTAAACTATTAAAACTTAAATAGACCCATTCATCACCAATTATTACATTTCTTTCACCCCATTAAACAAAAAACGTGCCTTACGGTAAATGCTGCCTGTATCCCACGTTTAACCCATAAGAATCATGAAGTAAGATGAAGATATTAGACATACATTAATTGACCCTGTAAACAAGTATTTCTTATGAATAAAACATTTTGGTTTTCAGAAGTAGCTATGGTATGAAGTCACAAGAAAACGGCAAATGAGAGGTCATTTGGGAATACATGAGAAATAAAAGACATATTGTTGAATCTTGATATGCCTGGCTTAAATTAGGTCAAATGAATGAACAATATCAATGATTCTCGTAAGTATTTATATAAACTGCATAAAAATCACGACAACAATGTAAAATCGAAATAAATAAATGATATTGAATGGCTCATTGACAATTGACATAACAATAACTTCACATCAGGAGTTTGAGTTCTCTGATAAATGTAAAAAGTGTGAGAATGTTTTAACTGCATCTATATTTATTTATGCATTTATCTGGTATTCTCTTAATCATTTTACATAGTGCTGGCATAGTTGATATCTTTGCCATGATCTCTCTCTTTCAAATGAGTATTTTTGTGATGTTATTAAGCTGAGAGTAGGAGAATAAAAGGGAATAAGTGAACCAGCTGTGCACTGTATGTTACACAGCAAATTAGCCAGTTTTACCTAGTGCTGATTTTTCAGTGTAATATTTATAGTGTTGATTCAGGAGTTACATTAACTTAACACTCATAGATGGACCTATTGCACTCGTTACTGAGATGGTTGTTCCAGTTTGGATTATTTAGGTAGCCTCACTAATCAATCTTCCCTACCATGGCAGTCATTTTGAATGCAGGTTGCAGGTGATTAAAAGTTCCAATTGTTGGATATTCTCACTCTGGCTGGACTCCAATTGGAATTACACCTCACTTTGCAAGCCAGCATAATGTGACTTGCAGTCCTAATGTAGCCTTTCAACCAGAAATGTCTTAACACCACTGTGTATTCCAAAATATAACCAGTCCCTCAAAGAAAGGCCTTATGATATGCACTGAGTGTACAAAACATTAAGGACACCTTCTTAATATTGAGTTGGACAATTCTTGATACAGACAGTTCTTGAAACTGTTGAGCGTGAAAACCCAGCAGTGTTGCAGTCCTTGACACAAATTGGTGCGCTTGGCACCTACTACCATACCCCGTTCAAAGGCACTTAAATATTTTGTCTTGCCCATTCACCCTCGGAATGGCACACATACACAATCCATGTCTCAATTGTCTCAAGGCTTAAAAATCCTTAATTAACCTCTCTCCTCCCCTTCATCTACACTGATTGAAGTGACATCACCTGGTCAGTCTACAGTATGTCATGCAATAAGCATGTGTCCTTAATGTATTGTCATAAAAATAGTATTTTTAAATGTTAATAAGGCTGGTGGAAGCGTTCATAGAGGGTTCTAGAAAGAACCTTTCAAAGTTAAAAGGGTTCTTGGTATAGCCCTTAATAGAGGGATCCATGAAGAACCCTACATAAAGGGTTCTACCTATGGGGACAAACTGAAGAACCCTAGCTGGTTCTACTTAGCACCTTTTTTTCTAAGAGTGTACCGTAGGCCTGAACAAATAGACCTTGCACAGCTGACAAGTTTATAAAACTAATACCTCATGCAGTCTTGCAATAAAAACATAAATATCTTAGATTTTCTCAGGCTGGTTTGATTCCTTTGACCTGTTTTCACTTTACTGGCTTAAACTGGATTAACATTGTCACTGTTTTTACTCCCCAGAAGATACACAAACCCTGTTACAAGAACCAGATCCACACAGGCTGCTGGATTATCTAACACTTTCTGTTTCTTTGTTTTCATTTGATACTCAGGGTCTTTAGTCAAAGCTACAGTGTATTACTACATAATTCATGTAAACCAGTCTAATCCAGTAGCGTCCGGGTATAGTAGGAGGAATTCGTTTTGGTACCCTGCTTCACAGTTCTATTGTGGAAAACTATTCAATCACAGAACATGGACAGAGTATTTTAGCACATCTAACAAAATCTGACTTTCTCGTAGGATGAAATTAATTACTAGTATAGGCTAGTACTGGGAGTGTTTTTGACGGACCCTTTGGTGAGTTTAGCGGAGCAGGAGTAGGAAAATACACATCCTGGGTCTCAGAGCATCTGCTCTAACACTTTGCATGATGGGAGCATCCCTCATCATGGACTGTGTGAGGGGGAGGGGAGATCGGAAGGGTCACAGGACTGATGACCTCAGACTTGACCTCTGGAAACATTCATTTAGGGCATAGGCTCTTTAGCTGCTCCTCAAAAGAACCTTTCCTGGTTTCTCCCTGCAGTGGCAAACTCAGTGTCAGCCTGACACGGGAGAGACGAGAGGACAGATGTATGTCTTTTTTTAACATAGTTGAATGCATTGACTGTAAGTCACTCTGGATAAGAGCATCTGCTAAGACTAAAATGTAAAAGACAGAAACACTGTAAAACAGTTTGTCCACACACAATAACAGAGCAATTTGCATGTTCGTGTAACCTTAGGCAAGAGGACTTTTCTGGGGCAAGTTAGTGCTGTATGTCTATCTGAGTGAATTCTGCACAGTTCCTGAAGATGAGTCGGATGTCTGAGACTAACTCAGCGGGGCTCTTGTAGCAGGGGCTCTGCCTGGACTCCAGCTTGCTCTTCACAATGGACAGATTTATAGGCGTCTTTATGGTCTCCTGATTCTCTGGCATTATCTACAGCAAAATACAGAGGTTATCACGATTTGAAAAACAACAAAAAGTGTTTCTCTCAAATGTTTCTCATCATACACTGCAAAACCAAGTGTTTAGGATCTGATCACATAACTAAACACTTTTCTGCAACACTTTTTAAACAAGTCAAGGCATTTGGAATTTAAATGAAAACATGTCACAGTGCTTAGATTGTAAACACCAGAACATGTTTATTCAGCACAAGGTGTTAAGGTTTTAAACACTAAAACCTGGGGGTGCTGTTTTAACACTGTAGGGTGTACAGCTGTATTTGCATATTTCACAGCATGCCTTTCGAGTGAATGTGAGAGATTCCCACACGACTGTTTGTTATTCACAAAGACATGGTTGTTGCATTCAACAACTTATATTCCTGAAGAATTCACCAAGTGACTGCCTAAGTGAATGTGTTCAATTAAAAGTAAACCCTTTATGACCACATATTATACCTTTCATAAGGCATTTGGTTAGCCTCAACGGTGTGGTCGGAAAATCCTGGCTCATGGGTCATATCAGACCTGCAAGTCACAATATGCTGGTTTGTGAAGTGATTTGCATTTATTATGGATACACATTAGCTGCTGCTACTCAGCAGCTACTCTTCCTGGGGTCCAGCAAAATTGATTAGTAGTAATTCCCATCGGAATCTAGCCAGAGGGAGGATATCCAAGAATTCACATTTTATCACCAACATCTTGCACTACTATGGTGAAGGTTTTAAAGGTCACAAACAGGCAAAATCATGTTTATCATGAAATTGGAAGGAAACCAGGTTAAGGTATGATGACCAAAGTATGAACATTTACTGTTGCTTCTACATTGATGAAGTTTGATCATAAAGTTACTGGTCCCTACCCCGATGTCAAACATTTAGATTCATTATTAATGGGTCAAGGTGTATCACCTTAACTCTCATTTTAATGCACCAATGGTAACATGATATTATCTTAGGGCCAGATTGCAATTTACTGGGGGGAGGGTCCAAAACAGGGCAGGGTTCTCAAACTTTTTATTTTGCATTTACTTTGCTTTGTGCTTTTTTGGGGGGGGCACAGGGTAGGGTAATGCGCTTTCTTTCCGGGTTAACATTTGCTCTTTTGCAGGTTTTACTATGTATTTTCTTCCATCCTAGCCACATGTCCACATCTGCTTGCATGCTCCCCCCTCTATATCAAGGTGTTTTGGTACTTCCTTTATGCACTACGCTTTTCCATGTGCTAACGTCTTACTATACCACAGGTCAGTATAGTCTAACAGTATAAAGGCACAGTAGCTGGCTGTATTTTTACAGCCCCCGATGTCACAGGATGGCCAAAAGATAATCAAGGACATCAACCACCCAAGCCACGGTCTGTTCACCCGCTATCATCCAGAAGGGAAGTCAGTACAGATGCATCAAAGCTGGGACCGAGAGACTGAAAAACAGCTTCTATCTCAAGGCCATCAGACTGTTAAATAACTATCACTAGCCAGCCTCCACCCAGCACCCTGCTCTGAACTTAGTCACTGTCACTAGCTGGCTACCACCCAGTTACTCAACCCTGCACCTTAGAGGCTGCTGCCCTATGTACATAGACATGGAATCACTGGTCATTTTAATAATGGAACACTGGTCACTTTAATAATGTTTACATATTGTTTTACTCATTTCATATGTATATAAGGAAGGTAGCCGGGGTGGCAGGTAGCCTAGTGGTTAGAGTGTTGGACTTGTAACCGAAAGGTTGCAAGATCGAATCCCCGAGCTGACAAGATAAATCTGTAATTCCCACCCCTGAACAAGGCAGTTAACGCACTATCCCTAGGCTGTCATTGAAAATAAGAATGTGTTCTTAACTGACTTGCCTAGTAAAATAAAAAATACTGCATTCTAATCAATGACATCCTATTCAGCTATTGCTATGTGTATATATACATTCTATCCTATGTGTTCTACAGATATTCTGCCCATCATATATATACACACAAACAGGGTATGCAGACTCCTTGAAATTCGTTACATTACAGCTTTATTCTAAAATTGACAAAATTGTTTTTCTTCCCTCATCAATCTACACACAATACCTAATAATGACAAATCAAAAACAGGTTTTAGAAATTTTAGCAAATATATTCAAATTTAAACAAAAATAATACATTGACATAAGTTCAGACCCTTTAATTACAGTGCCTTGCAAAATTATTCATCCCCCTTGGCGTTTTTCCTATTTTGTTGCATTACAACCTGTAATTTAAATGGATTTTTATTTGGTTTTCATGTAATGGACATACACAAAATAGTCCAAAATGGTGAAGGGAAATGAAAATTACATGTTTGAAAAAATTCTAAAATTCTAAAAAAATTGAAAAGTAGTGTGCATATATATTCACCCCCTTTGCTATGAAGCCCCTAAATAAGATCTGATGCAACCAATTACCTTCAGAAGTCACATAATTAGTTAAATAAAATCCACCTGTGTGCAATCTAAGTGTCACATGATGTCACATGATCCCAGTATATATATACACACCTGTTCTGAAAGGCCCCACACCACAAAGATCAAGGATCTCTCCAAACAGGTCAGGGACGAAGTACACATCAGGGTTAGGTTCTAAAAATATATCAGAAACTTTGAACATCCCACAGAGCACCAGTAAATCCATTATAAAAAAATGTAAAGAATATGGCACCACAACAAACCTGCCAAGAGAGGGCCGCTCACCAAAACTCACGGACCAGGCAAGGAGGACATTAATCAGAGAGGAAACAAAGAGACCAAAGATAACCCTGAAGGAGCTGCGAAGCTCCACAGTGGATATTGGAGTATCTGTCCATAGGACCACTTTAAGACATACACTCCAGAGCTGGGCTTTACCTAAGAGTGGCCAGAAAAAAGCCATTGCTTAAAAAAAAAAAAAGCAAACACGTTTGGTGTTTGCCATAAGGCATGTGGGAGACTCCCCAAACATTTGGAAGAAGGTACTCTGGTCAGATGAGACAAAAATTTAACTTTTTGGCCATCAAGGAAAACGCTATGTCTGGTGCAAACCCAAAACCTCTCATCACCGCGAGAACACCATCCCCACAGTGAAGCACGGTGGTGGCAGCACCATGCTGTGGGGATGTTTTTCATCTGCAGGGACTGGGAAACTGATCAGAATTGAAGGAATGATGGATGGCGCTAAATACAGGGAAATTCTTGAGGGAAACCTGTTCCAGTCTTCCAGAGATTTGAGACTGTGACGAAGATTCACCTGACCCTAAGAATACTGCTAAAGCAACACTCGAGTGGTTTAAGGGGAAACATTTAAATGTCTTGGAATGGCCTAGTCAAAGCCCATACCTCAATCCAATTGAGAATCTGTGGTATGACTTAAAGATTGCGGAACCCATCCAATTTGAAGGAGTTGGAGGAGTTTTGCCTTGAAGATTGGGCAAAAATCCCAGTGGCTAGATGTGCCAAGCTTATAGAGACATACCCCAAGAGACTTGCAGCTGTAATTGCTGAGAAAGGTGGCTCTACAAAGTATTGACTTTGGGGGGGGATGAATAGTTATGCACGCTTTTTGTCTTTTGTCTTATTTCTTGTTTGTTTCACAATAAAAAAGAATTTGCATCTTCAAAGTGGTAGGCATGTTGTGTAAATCAAATGACACAAACCCCCCAAAAATCTATTTTAAATCCATGTTGCAAAGCAAAAAAAGGAAAAATGCCAAGGGGGGTGAATACTTTCGAGAGCCACTGTAGTACTTTGTTGAGGCACCTTTGGCAGCAATTACAGCCTCAAATCTTTTTGGGGGAGTTTCTCCCATTATTCTCTGTAGATCCTCTCAAGCTCTGTCAGGTTGGATGGGGAGCGCTGCTGCACAGCTATTTTTAGGTCTCTCCAGAAATGTTCGATCGAGTTCAAGTCCGGCCTCTGGCTCGGCCACTCAAGGACATTCAGAGACTTGTCCCAAATCCACTCCTGCGTTGTCTTGGCTGTGTGCGTAGGGTCGTTGTCCTGTTGTAAGGTGAACCTTTGCCCCAGTCTGAGGTTCTGAGCGCACTGGAGCAGGTTTTTAATCAAGGATCTCTGTACTTTGCTCTGTTCATCTTTGCCTCAATCCTGACTAGTCTTTAAGTCCCTGCCACTGAAAAACATCCCCACAGCATGACGCTGCCATCATGCTTCACCGTAGGGATGTTGCCAGGTTTCCTCCAGACGTGATGCTTGGCATTCAGGCCAAATAGTTCAATCTTGGTTTCATAAGACCAGAGAACCTTGTCATGTGCCTTTTTACTGAGGAGATGCTTCCTTCGGACCACTCTACCATAAAGGCCTGATTGGTGGAGTGCTGCAGAGATGGTTGTCCTTCTGGAAGGTTTTCCCATCTCCACAGAGCTCTGTCAGCTCTAGGAAGAGTCTTGGTGGTTCCAAAGTTCTTCCATTTAGGAATGATGGAGGCCACTGTGTTCTCGGGGACCTTCAATGTGGCAGAAATGTGTTGTAACCCTTCCCCAGATCTGTGCCTCGACAAAATCCTGTCTCAGAGCTCTACAGACTATTCCTTCAACCTCACGGCTTGGTTATTTTCTATGACATGCACTGTCAACTGTGGGACCTTATATAGACAGGTGTGTGCCTTTCCAAATCATGTCCAATCAACTGAATTTACCACAGGTGGACTCCAATCAAGATGTAAAAACACTACACCCGGAATAACATCTGCTAAATATGTGTATATGACATATTATATTTGATTAGATACTGAACTCGCTGTCTGCTTCAGACCATCATTCTTCCAAGTCGTCCTACAATAATGTGGCCACATTCAGCATGCTCCCTCCAGGCAGGCCCAGTTATTCAGGAAAGTTAAAGTCTTGCTCCAATCCAAGCGGCTATTCCTTGTGCACCTAGAACCTAACGCTTCATTATAGCCTAAATATTTTTCATTCAACTTCTTTTTTTAAAAGTATTACCTTTCATATGTGGCATAAACACAACCAGTCATAATGTTTTAATCTGATTAGGCTACTTCAAAAGTCTCCTGTAGGCGTGCACACGAGTCCAAAATATAACTCCAGCATCCTCAAATGGCTTGACATTAACCAGGTTTCCATTTATGCAGTAAAGTAGCCTACATGCACTGTAAACCCGAACAGTATTATTCAATCATTTGATTAAGTTCTGTAAACATAATATATGTCAAAACATTGTAGTAACAACTTTTTTAGGTTCCAATAACATGCACCTAACTCGCTTTTGATTTCGTGAGACTGGGATTTATTTATTCTGATTAAATGTATCGGACAGTTTGTGTAAACAAGACTTCTGATGACAGATGTGTGCCAGTCAATATATCAAGTTTGACCTTGATTACGTCTGACATCATATACGTCCATGTTCAAAGGCACACATGTGGCATTTCAAAATCATGTGTGTATGATATATATATAAATACATATTTTTTTATATATTTATTTAATCGGCCGATTAATCGGTATCGGCTTTTTTTGTCCTCCAATAATCGGTATCGGTATCAGCGTTGAAAAATCATAATCGGTCGACCTCTAGTTTTGATCCACACCTTTTTCATATGACGACCGTTACACCAGGAGAGGAAGGTCCAGGCGGTTCGTGACTGGCCCATTCTCCACACCGAGACACAAGTCAAGTCCTTCCTGGGGCTGGCGGGATACTATAGCTGGTTTATCCCCAACTTTGCGGCTATAGCCTCCCAGGAAGCCCTGTTCTCCTATCTGACTCTCGTGACTCCCGATTTCCATATACCAATGCTGGTGCAGACGGATGCCTGAGATACGTACACGTTTCATGTACACGATGGGGAGGAACACCCCATCATGCACATAAGCCGGAAGTTGATACCACAAGGAAATAAGTACTCGATTGTCGAGAAAGAGTGTCTAGCAGTGAAGTGGGCGCTAGACACTCTTAAATATTACCTGTTGGGCACCCACTTCACCCTGTCACAGACCAATGATCAGAGTCACCAGGTCGTTCTTGTCACTTCAACACTTATCTTTTTCTGTTGTGCACAGTTCAGGGGCAAAGCATGGGAACGCGATGCCCTATCGAGAAGGGAGACATACATCGCACTGACGACCGCCCCCTCCCCAACAGAGCTAAGGGGGGGGGGGGGGGGGGTGTACTGCGGACAAGCCACCAAGGGGAGACTCGTCAAGGCCTGGTGACAGAGCATACATCACACGGTGGTGGCTCCCTCTGCTGAACATGCAAGGTCTCGACAGGTCCTCCGCCAGGACTAATTGGGGCTGATTGAGGCTGGTGAGTAATCAAGGGGTTGATTGCTCACCAGCCGTACAGGGCCCATAAAGCTGCCAGGAGGGCAGCACACGGAGGGGTTGGAGGTAGTGAGAGGATGCAACCGGACAGACGGCCCAGACGAATTGCTAGAACTGAGGGGATCGGTTTTCTACCCCAGAGGAGACACCATTCCCCGGAGCCCAGAAGGCAGTAACCCGGAAGATAACTTTTTTTCTTTATTGTTATAAATAAACACTCTTGAAACTGAGGTATCACACTGTCTGTGTCTGATCTGTGTAAAGGTCTTGATCAAACCCCCCTGGTCTGCCACAGTACATTCAAGCAACCTTTCTTTGAATCTGTACTCTTCAGTCACTTTAGGGGACATTTAAAGAAGCATGAGATGGTGGCATGCCCATTTAATAGTTGTGATTACCGCACAAATGTGTACTCGTCATCTAATTCACACAACAGTAGGACACACCAAGTGAGTGTTGGGTCAGATTTTAGTAATGACATTGTCTACAAACTGACAAACTGCCACTAGCTCAGATGACTTATACGAAGAATATACCAGCCAGAGCACAGAAACAGATGATGCTTCAGGCAATGATGACACTGGTGAATTGAGGAATCAGCTGAAACAAAATTTAGCTTTTTTATTTTTTTAAATGCAGTTTTATATTGATGATCTAGAAACCGCTAACCCACTTGACACATCCAGAAAAATTCCCAAACTATCAGCAGTATACTGTGTCCTAGCCAATCTACCCAGTAAATATTGAACAGCCTTACACACTATACAGCTTGCCATACTGTGTAAAGTGACAGACCTCCAAAAGTATAGTTGCGCTGCTGTACTTGTACCATTATTACATGACATTCGTTCTCTTGAACAAGATGGCGTTTTCATTGAATCCATTGGTCAGAATGTCAAGGGAACCCTCTTTTGTATTTCGGCTGACAATCTTGCTGCCCATGGACTGGGAGGGTTTCTAGAGTCTTATATACTTTGTTTGTAGATTCTGTATGGCCAGCAACAAACAGTTTCAGTCCAATGAAGTCAGAGAAGGAGAGTTTAGCCTGAGAACTAAAGCCAACCATGACATTAATGTACAAAATGTTATGCAAAGTGTTACTCTGAGCAGTCAGTTTGGTGTGAAAGCAGATTGTGTGCTGCGTGAGTCACTGCAGTATTTCCAATTTATCACTTTTCCACCAGATCTTTTGTGCTTGTTGAGCTGTCTCTTTGCCTTAAAGAGATGATTTGCCTTAAGTACTTTACTTTCGATTATTTAAACAGGAAAATAGCAGTGTTCTCATATCAGCACACAGACAAAGTTGATAGACCACAGCCCATTCCCAAGACATTCACATCTAAAGGGACAATAGGGAGTAATGGACATGAGAATGCCACTCTACTCAGAATACTTCCATTGTTAGTGGGCAGTGAAGTCCCAGAGGTTGATGGTTCATGGGCAGTTTTGATGGACTTGAAAGAAGTGGTAGAATTGGTATTGTGTCCAGCATTTATAGATGAGACCATTGAGTATTTGCAGTGTAAAATTAATGACCACAGACAGTGGAGGTAAGCCTTCTAAGGTCTTCGAAAGCCAAGTTAACAAACAGATCACCGACAATTTCGAATCCCACCGTACCTTCTCAGCTACGCAATCTGGTTTCCGAGGTGGTCATAGGTGCACCTCAGCCACGCTCAAGGTCCTAAACGATATCATAACCGCCATCGATAAGAGACAATACTGTGCAGCTGTATTCATCGACCTGGCCAAGGCTTTTGACTCTGTCAATCATCACATTCTTATCGGCAGACTCAACAGCCTTGGTTTCTCAAATGACTGCCTCGCCTGGTTCACCAACTACTTCTCAGACAGAGTTCAGTCTGTCAAATCGGAGGGCCTGTTGTCCGGACCTCTGGCAGTCTCTATGGGGGTGCCAAAGGGTTCAATCCTTGGGCCGACTCTTTTCTCTGTCCTGGCCCTTCTTTGGACACTGTGTAAACTAACCTCCAGACGAGCTTCAATGCCATACAACTCTCCTTCCGTGGCCTCCAACTGCTCTTAAATGCAAGTAAAACTAAATGTAAGCTCTTCAACCGATCGCTGCCCACACCTGCCCGCCCGTCCAGCATCACCGCTCTGGACGGTTCTGACTTAGAATATGTGGACAACTACAAATACCGAGGTGTTTGGTTAGACTGTAAACTCTCCTTCCAGACTCACATTAAGCATCTCCAATACAAAATAAAATCTAGAATCGGCTTTCTATTTCGCATCAACGCATACTTCACTCATGCTGCCAAACATACCCTCGTAAAACTGACCATCCAGCAAATTGGATGCAGTCTATCACAGTGCCATCCGTTTTGTCACCAAAGCCCCTTATACTACCCACCACTGCGACCTGTATGCTCTCGTTGGCTGGCCCTCGCTTCATATTCGTCGCCAAACTCACTGGCTCCAGGTCATCTATAAGTCTTTGCTAGGTAAAGCCCCGCCTTATCTCAGCTCACTGGTCACCATAGCAGCACCCACCAGTAGCACGCGCTCCAGCAGGTATATTTCACTGGTCACCCCCAAAGCCAATTCTTCCTTCAGCCGCCTTTCCTTCCAGTTCTCCGCTGCCAATGACTGGAACGAACTGCAAAAATCACTGAATCTGGAGACTCATATCTCCCTCACTAGCTTTAAGCACCAGCTGTCAGAGCAGCTCACAGATCACTGCACCTGTACATAGTCCATCTGTAAATAGCCCATCTGTAAATAACCCATCCAACTACCTCATCTCCAAACTGTTATTTTAATTATTTTGCTCCTTTGCACCCTAGTATCTCTACTTGCACATTCATCACTCCAGAGTTTAATTGCTATATTGTAATTATTTCACCACTAGTGCCTATTTATTACCTTACCTCCCTTATCCTACCTCAGTTGCACACACTGTATATAGACTTTTTCTATTGTATTATCGACTGTATGTTTGTTTATTCCATGTGTAACTCTGTGTTGTTGTTTGTGTCGCACTGCTTTGCTTTATCTTGGCCAGGTCGCAGTTGTAAATGAGAACTTGTTCTCAACTAGCCTACCTGGTTAAATAAAGGTGAAAAATTTAAAATTTAAAATTCTTAAAGAGTTCTTCCATGAGTATAGACTTCGCCCTAAATATCACTATGTCGAGCACTATCCCAACCTTATTAAGTCTTTTGGGCACTTGGTGCACCTCTGGACCATGCGGTTTGAGGGCAAACATTGTTTCTTCAAAAGGGTTGTACGCGGCACACAGAATTTTAAGAACATTTTGAAAGACATTGGCAACCAGACACCAGTACACGATGGCTTATCATTTTGCTTAAATTCATTTTTTACACCACTGACCCAAACATCTAATGTTAACTCTATCCTAGTTTCAACGCTACCAGAAGTAGCTCAAGTACACATTGCGGGACAGATGACTAGCAACAGTCTAAACTACATCGAATGTCACTATTAATGGCAAAGACAATGCCTCTGGCATGTTTTCTTCGGTTGGAGTCAGTGGGGGGCTTCCTTAGTTCTGCAAAATGGCTCAGATATATTTTCTCTGCAGTCACTGAGTCATGGTACAGTGGGGCAAAAAAGTATTTAGTCAGCCACCAATTGTGCAAGTTCTCCCACTTAAAAAGATGAGAGAGGCCTGTAATTTTCATCATAGGTACACTTCAACTATGACAGACAAAATGAGAAAAGAAAATCCAGAAAATCACATTGTAGGATTTTTAATGAATTTATTTGCAAATTATGGTGGAAAATAAGTATTTGGTCAATAACAAAAGTTTATCTCAATACTTTGTTATATACCCTTTGTTGGCAATGACAGAGGTCAAACGTTTTCTGTAAGTCTTCACAAGGTTTTCACATACTGTTGCTGGTATTTTGGCCCATTCCTCCATGCAGATCTCCTCTAGAGCAATGATGTTTTGGGGCTGTTGCTGGGCAACACGGACTTTCAACTCCCTCCAAAGATTTTCTATGGGGTTGAGATCTGGAGACTGGCTAGGCCACTCCAGGACCTTGAAATGCTTCTTACGAAGCCACTCCTTCGTTACCCGGGCGGTGTGTTTGGGATCATTGTCATGCTGAAAGACCCAGCCACGTTTCATCTTCAATGCCCTTGCTGATGGTAGGCTTTGTTACTTTGGTCCCAGCTCTCTGCAGGTCATTCACTAGGTCCCCCCGTGTGGTTCTGGGATTTTTGCTCACCGTTCTTGTGATAATTTTGACCCCACGGGGTGAGATCTTGCGTGGAGCCCCAGATCGAGGGAGATTATCAGTGGTCTTGTATGTCTTCCATTTCCTAATAATTGCTCCCACAGTTGATTTCTTCAAACCAAGCTGCTTACCTATTGCAGATTCAGTCTTCCCAGCCTGGTGTAGGTCTACAATTTTGTTTCTGGTGTCCTTTGACAGCTCTTTGGTCTTGGCCATAGTGGAGTTTGGAGTGTGACTGTTTGAGGTTGTGGACAGGTGTCTTTTATACTGATAACAAGTTCAAACAGGTGCCATTAATACAGGTAACGAGTGGAGGACAGAGGAGCCTCTTAAAGAAAAAGTTACAGGTCTGTGAGTGCCAGAAATCGTGCTTGTTTGTAGGTGACCAAATACTTATTTTCCACCATAATTTGCATATAAATTCATTAAAAATCCTACAATGTGATTTTCTGGATTTTTTTTTCTCATTTTGTCTGTCATAGTTGAAGTGTACCTATGATGAACATTACAGGCCTCTCTTGTCTTTTTAAGTGGGAGAACCTGCACAATTGGTGGCTGACTAAATACTTTTTTGCCCCACTGTATGTAGAACATCTTTGTTCCTACTGTAAAGGGTTGCGTCAATCGAATCTGGTATCAGGATAAAATGTGATTCAGAATCACCGAATATACTTTAATTATATTTATTTAACACAAGTGATAAATGGTAAATGCAATTTTCGTATATACGGGTTCACTGTATCACCACGCAGGGTAAAGCAGAGAACTGACTGAAATAGTACAGACATCTTCTTTTATACTGTGACAGAGGTAGTTCCAACTTTAGAGTTGGCCTGTCACAGTAGAGGCTTAGCGTGGTTTAAACTTGCTAGCCTATCGGTGGTGCCCAGGCTGGTCCCAGCCCCACAGCACTCAGGATTCAGATGTCCAGAATGGTGTTTGTGAAGATTGAGCTGAGTTGTCGGTTTCTACACATTCCTCAGTTCCTGTTTTCTTGTTATTCAGCATTTTTCCTACACATTCCTCAGTTCCTGTTTTCTTGTTATTCAGCATTTTTCCATCTTGTCTCAACCTTGTGGTTTGCACAGTCGACACCCTAGATTAACAACAGCTTTTCTGCAGTCACGCTATGTTTTGTGATTAACATGTCCTATTTCTATAAGGCATATATTTTTGTTAAAAAGAGAACAAAACCATCCTTCACACTACGAGCTATCATCTACACAAGTTAGTCTGTCTGTCCAATTGCAATCTGAGCTCAATGACACTGTCACCTTTTTTGCATAAATCATTGATGGCCAGCTGCTGTTGACACCAAGAGGTTCGTTCGAGTGAGACAGAGTTGAATATGTTATAGTGAGTCATTATTTTTTGAATGACGCCATTATGTACCTAGTGTTAACATTTGTATTGTTTTGATATTCCAAGTGCAACCTCTCAATGTTGTATTCTTCCTCAGCAATGGCAGCTGAAGCTCCTCAAGCCATGATACTTAGTGTTGTTGATGCTAACCATACAAGGAATAGAAACCTCAGCCTCCATCCAGCATCTGTTGATGACCTGATAAATATTTTGAAGGCCAAGTTCGAGTTTGACTACGACTTCCGCTTGCAGTATGAAGACACTGACTTTGATGGACAACTTACCTGCTTGATGGACATTGAGGAGTTGCCACAAAAGACAACAGTGCACCTTTTGGTGAAAGAAGGATATAGAAGTTCTACAGCTGACACAGAAATAGTTTCAGATTTGTCTTCCCCAGGGCTCCTCGGTAGGTGGCCGCCAGACGTTTGCCCCGTACCTACTTTTGCATTAGAGGTAGAGTTGAAGCTTAGAGAAGGAAATGCTGCCTTTGAATGGAAAATATCTTTGGTTGACCAAAAACATGTCATCTTAGAGAAAGTTGCTACTACTGTGTATAGTTTCAAGGCTTACCCAAATGACAGAGATAGGAAAGGCAGCTGAAGCTCTTGTTACGAAACACCCCTGTCGGAAAGAGGCAGGATCTGACACTGGGTGGAATGGATGGAAAAACAGCTTCAAATTCAAGATTCAAGATAGTCACCAACACTCCACCTGTAAAGGAGTTCCTTGATCTCTGGTCTGTTCTGCGCATGGAGTCGCAGGTAAAATTCCAACGCTGTTTTTACACAAATTTGACCTGCTTTAATATATTAGTTATACTGAATTAAATGATGATACTGTTTTCAGAACTTGTAATAGCTTCTAAATACTGTCATTTGTTGTCTGTCTATTCCAAATGTAGGTGTATGCAGATTTCCAGCAAATTACAAACAAGAACCTGACAAACATCTTCGATGCTGAGATTTACCGTCACACCCCTCGGTTGATGACCTTGTATAGACAGAGGGCATCGAAGACTGGAAGAACTACTGACGCTTTGGTTGACATTCTGAGGTGCCATGATCTACAGGTAAGACAGCGGAGCACTGCACATTGCAATGGAATCAGATCTTGGTCTAATGCAAATATCAACTACTTACTATTAAACCTTGAGGGGAGATTTCCCAGACACAGATTAAGCCTAGTCCTGGACTAAAATCATTTTATATGGAGATTCTCCATTGAGCTTGCTTTTTAGTCCAGGACTAGGCTTAATAAGTATTTAAAAAGGCACCTGAGAGGTGCAGTTAACTCTAATGAACTTATCCTATGCAGTAGAGGTAACTCTGGGTCTTCCTTTCCTGTTGAGGTCCTCATGAGAGCCAGTTTCATCATAGAGCTTGATGTTTTTTGTGACTGCACTTAAAGAATCTTTCAAAGTTCATGAAATTTTCCAGGTTGACTGACCTTCATTAAAGGGCTCCCGAGTGGCGCAGCAGTTTAAGGCACTGCATCTCAGTGCTAGAGGTGTCACTACAGACCCTGGTTCAATCCCAGGCTGAATCACAACCGGCTGTGATCAGGAGTTCCATAGGGCGGCGTACAATTGGCCCAGCGTCGTCCGGATTAAGGAAGGGTTTGGCCAGGTTAGGCCATCATTGTGAAATAAGAATTTGTTCTTAACTGACTTGCCTAGTTAAATAAATAAATAAATAAAACATGTCTTAATTAACTACAGTCCATTATTTCTTTATTTGAACTGTTCTTGCCATAATATGGACTTAGCCCTATTTGGTAAAATACCATCTTCTGTGTACCACCCCTATCTTGTCACAACACAACTGATTGGCTTAAACGCGTTGAAAGGAAAGAAATTTCACAAATCAACTTTTGACAAATTGAAATGTATTCTAGGTGACTACCTCATGAAACTGGTTGAGAGAATGCCAAGTCTGCAAAGCTTTCATCAAGGCAAAGGGCGGCTACTTTAAAGAATCTCAAATATGAAATATATTTTGATTTATTTAACAGTTTTTTGGTTACTATATGATTCCATTTGTGTTATTTCATAGTTCTGATGTCTTTACTATAATTGTACGATGTAAGAACTAGTAAAAATAAATTAAAACCCTTGAATGAGTAGGTGTGTCCAAACTTTTGACTGGTACTGTACATACTCTAGATACAGACACATTACAGAGACGTACTGCCAAATTCTCTAGAAAAGACGTTGGAGGCGGCTTACGGTAGAATAATTAACATTCAATTGTCTGGAAACAGCTCTGGTGGGCATTCCTGCAGTCAGCATGCCAATTGCACGCTCCCTTAAAACTTTAGACATCTGTGGCATTGTGTTTTGTGACACATTTTAGAGTGGCCTTTTATTGTACCCCGCACAAGGTGCACCTGTGTAATGATCAGCTTCTTGATATGGCACACCTGTCAGGTAGATGTATTATCTTGTCAAAGGATAAAATACTCACAAATTTGTGCACAAACTTGAGAGAAATAAGCTATAGGATATTGCAGTTAGTACCTGTGCATGTTGTTGTCCTTGTGTTAAAGGAAGATAAACTGTATTTCTCATATGTCATATAAACAAGAATGATTGTATTGGTTCTTTAATTGTGTTGTGTACTAATATAGTAGGCAACACCAATACATAGCAGTTCTGTATGGGAGGGTAACTGGTAGGGTCTGAGGGAAGTTGGGTCTTATTGTCTGGATAAGGTTTCCAGGGTTCTTGTTCCGATATGCAGACTCTATCTAAAGATTCAATTCAACTGCTTACAATCCTTTAAAACATTGATCCTTTAAAACAAAATGTTACAAACTGATACGTGGAAACATTAAATGTAGCTACAGTGGTGCTCAAATATAACAACCGCCTTGCATGATTCACTACTTCTAAAATAAGTTGAAATTGAAAAAAAAAATACCTTGGTGTTCATAGATGTATTTGTTTGATTTATAACTGCACAGGACCACAAAAAAAGGGAAACAAACATGTTTTACATCAAAGTCAGCAATTGGCCTGGACTAAATTAATTAGGTTGGAGACAGGTGATTCTCATTTACTGTGTAAATTCTCTCACCTGCGGCGAGTTGCAGATGGGTTAAAAAAAAAAAAACATTCAACCAGCTTTGAAAAAATAGAAAACAGAACATTCTGCTCCATTGTAAAGTGAAGGGGGGCTGGTATACTTAAGTGCAAATATGTACCTGCTGCTGTTGTGAGTGAGGATAGCCAAGGCTGCCGTTGCTTGGCAGTGGTGCATTGTGGGAGAAGTCAGGCATTGGGTTGAATGCGTATCATGACACTAGGCGATACCCAAATGCAGACACAGGAGGCAGATGGTTGGAGTTTAAGATGTTTAATAAATCCAAAGAGAGACATTTGGAGACAGAGTCAGACAGAGCAATGGCATCAATG
Source organism: Salvelinus alpinus (assembly GCF_045679555.1). Taxonomy (NCBI): domain Eukaryota; kingdom Metazoa; phylum Chordata; class Actinopteri; order Salmoniformes; family Salmonidae; genus Salvelinus; species Salvelinus alpinus. Next base: position 45,216,792 of record NC_092094.1, read on the forward strand.
TCATGTCTCTTAAAAAAAAAAAAAAATGTCACGTACACAGATAAGCAGATGTTAAAGCAGGTGCAGCAAAATGCTTTTGTTTCTAGCTCCAGCAGTGTAGTAAATGTCTAACAGTACAATACTAATACACAAATAATCCCTAGTAAAATAGCAAAGAAAAAATAAGACACAAGAGATTAAGAATGATCAGAATGAGCAATATCAGAACGAGGAATGACAGAGTCCGGGATATCAATACGTGATGTATATAGACAGTATGGACAATACAGTGGGGCAATAAAGTATTTAGTCAGCCACCAATTGTGCAAGTTCTCCCACTTAAAAAGATGAGAGAGGCCTGTAATTTTCATCATAGGTACACTTCAACTATGACAGACAAAATGAGAAGAAAAAATCCAGAAAATCACATTGTAGGATTTTTTATGAATTTATTTGCAAATTATGGTGGAAAATAAGTATTTGGTCACCTACAAACAAGCAAGATTTCTGGCTCTCACAGACCTGTAACTTCTTCTTTAAGAGGCTCCTCTGTCCTCCATTCGTTACCTGTATTAATGGCACCTGTTTGAACTTGTTATCAGTATAAAAGACACCTGTCCACAACCTCAAACAGTCACACTCCAAACTCCACTATGGCCAAGACCAAAGAGCTGTCAAAGGACACCAGAAACAAAATTGTAGACCTACACCAGGCTGGGAAGACTGAATCTGCAATAGGTAAGCAGCTTGGTTTGAAGAAATCAACTGTGGGAGCAATTATTAGGAAATGGAAGACATACAAGACCACTGATAATCTCCCTCGATCTGGGGCTCCACGCAAGATCTCACCCCGTGGGGTCAAAATGATCACAAGAACGGTGAGCAAAAATCCCAGAACCACACGGGGGGGACCTAGTGAATGACCTGCAGAGAGCTGGGACCAAAGTAACAAAGCCTACCATCAGTAACACACTACGCCGCCAGGGACTCAAATCCTGCAGTGCCAGACGTGTCCCCGTGCTTATGCCAGGACATGTCCAGGCCCGTCTGAAGTGTGCTGGAGAGCATTTGGATGATCCAGAAGAAGATTGGGAGAATGTCATATGGTCAGATGAAACCAAAATATAACTTTTTGGTAAAAACTCAACTCGTCGTGTTTGGAGGACAAAGAATGCTGAGTTGCATCCAAAGAACACCATACCTACTGTGAAGCATGGGGTGGAAACATCATGCTTTGGGGCTGTTTTTCTGCAAAGGGACCAGGACGACTGATCCGTGTAAAGGAAAGAATGAATGGGGCCATGTATTGTGAGATTTTGAGTGAAAACCTCCTTCCATCAGCAAGGGCATTGAAGATGAAACGTGGCTGGGTCTTTCAGCATGACAATGATCCCAAACACACTGCCCGGGCAACGAAGGAGTGGCTTCGTAAGAAGCATTTCAAGGTCCTGGAGTGGCCTAGCCAGTCTCCAGATCTCAACCCCATAGAAAATCTTTGGAGGGAGTTGAAAGTCCGTGTTGCCCAGCAACAGCCCCAAAACATCACTGCTCTAGAGGAGATCCTCATGGAGGAATGGGCCAAAATACCAGCAACAGTGTGTGAAAACTTACAGAAAACGTTTGACCTCTGTCATTGCCAACAAAGGGTATATAACAAAGTATTGAGATAAGTATTTGGTCAATAACAAAAGTTTATTTTCCACCATAATTTGCAAATAAATTCATAAAAAATCCTACAATGTGATCTTCTGGATTTTTTTCTCTCATTTTGTCTGTCATAGTTGAAGTGTACCTATGGTGAAAATTACAGGCCTCTCTCATCTTTTTAAGTGGGAGAACTTGCACAATTGGTGGCTGACTAAATACTTTTTTGCCCCACTGTATATAAGTAGGAAAAAGGAATGTACAGCAGAAGTTATACAGGATGAGCTATTTTGAGAATAAAGTATGTACATATAAGGTGAGCAATCAATTAGTAAAACATTTCAGAGATCAAATTAAATTTCTACAGAATAATGTTGCAGGAATGCTAATCTCTTCTCTTCCAAACTACAGAAACGATTTAAGAACAATTAACAGAGTGGAAAAGTATTAAAATGACCAATGTTCAATGACTATGTACATAGGACAGCAGTCTCTAAGGTGCAGGGTAGAGTACCGGGTGGTAGCCAGCTAGTGACAGTGACTAAGGTGCAGGGTAGAGATGACTATTTAACAGTCTGATGGCCTTGAGATAGAAGCTGTATTTCATTCTCTCTGTCCCAGCTTTGATGCACCTGTACTGTCTCCACCTGCTAGATAGTAGCAGGGTGAACAGGCCCGTGGCTCAGGTGGCTGAGGTCCTTGATGATCTTCTTGGCCTTCCTGTGACACTGAGTGCTGTAGATGTCCTGGAGGGCAGGCAGTGTACCCCCAGTGATGCGTTGGGCTTACCGCACCACCTTCTGGGAGAGCTCTGCGGGTGTAGGCGGTGCAGTTGCCGTACTAGGCGGAGATACTACCCGACAGGATGCTCTCGAGCTGTTGCGCCTTCCTCACCACGTCAGCCCCTTCGATGCGGATGGGGGCGTGTTCTCTTTGTTCTTTCCTGTAGTCCACAATCAGCTCCTTCATTTTGTCGATGTTGAGGGAGAGGTTATTTTAGGAGTCTGTGGTGGTAACAGACAGATTAAATGGTACGTTGTCAATCTGTGATTGGTTATGTCTGGGATAGTAGCCACTGGCTTTCACAACACAAAGCAGAACAGAAGACGGAACACAAACAGGCCACTTTGAATGTTCCAGAACACTTTGCTTAAGCACTTTGTTTTGAAACAGTCTCATTTGTTTGGTCTAGGCCCAAGCCTGCAGGTGCAACAGTCAATGGGGAACAGTTTCACTAAGACATTGATCTAGAGTTCCTCTGTCTTTACTTTGGGCAAGGTATGAAAAATGTATTGAAACTGGAATTTTGAGTTCCATGGACAATATCACAAAAAGGGTTTTAACTGAAGACGAGACACACTGTTTTGTCAGAAATGTACTCATGAAATAATGAAACTTGACATTGCTCTGAAGTAAAATAGTTTACCACAACCATTCCCTCCTGACACACACACATATTTATATATATAATACAAACCAGTGATAACACGTTATAAAGACAAACACAAGGCCTAGTGTATTAATGATCTATAAAGTGGCTCTGTTATAAAGAACAGTGCTTCAAGGCTCCACTTCAACAGCTTGTTCACATCAGCCATATGGCACATCAGCCAGCAACTCCTGTCTGAAATCACCAGGCCAGTGGATTGTCCTCTTGATCTGCCTGTATTTCAGAGCTAGAATAAAACAGCCTCAGCCCCAGACTAAACACTGTAGACCAGACATATCTATCATCATCTCTGGAGGCTTTGGGTCTGTTCTCTATCACATGTGAGAAGCTGCAATTGGAGATTAAGTCCCTTTTTTATGTATTTTTTATTAATAATGGTACGTTATGATTCAAACTGATCTTGACAAGTCAAGGTATAAATTGGCCTGGATTTGAAGGTTCTCTGCTGCATTTGCGACGGCATCATCCACTGTCAACGCCTGTTAATTATCCCTGTCATTCAAACTGACGCATACACACACACACACGCAAACATGTTCTCTTTCACCTGGGGCAGATACCCAGGGTGCTGGTTGGACGGTTTGATGGTTTGCAGGGGGGGCCATGAACCTCTGGCTCTGCTGGGGCATGGGGGGGGGGGGGGACTCTGCGAGGGAGAGCCCCCCTGGAGGGGGTCTCTGGAGCCGCATTCTCTGATACCAGGCCCAGGGTAGGGGCTGGGACTACCAGTGGGGCTGCTGGGTTAGTTTCTCCACCTGCATCTGGAGCCGAGCCATGGTGTTGTGGTTGTGGGTGGCCAAGCAGGTCTGGGGCTAGGAGAGGCCTGGGGGCAGGCTGTTGGGGGAGCCTGAGGGTCCCTGCCCAGGATGTGGGAGTTGATGAGGGATGCCCTGGAAGCTGCGCAGCTGGTGACCTGAGGGAACAGGAAGAGAGAGACCGCTTTACCATAACAAGCATAACAGAAGAGCTAACACACAGACCTAGTAGCCATCTTTTATTTCAAGAACAGACTGTGTCATACCAAACACATCCACTATTACTAATTTATCACTATACTACTACTACCACCAACACCACCAACACCAGTGCACACTGCAACTACTAATTTACTACCACTACAAGAACAACTACTTCTACTATTGTTACCTGTCTGCACATCCCCCCCAACATAAAACACTCCAAGTTTAATTTCAAAATGAAATAGAATTGTACGATTTCAGTGTAGCCTCTCTCGTTGTGCTTTATCACTTATCCAGATCGACATTTGAGGCCCAGAAACCTGAACGACACTGGAAATGCAAGGTGCTCTGCGGTACAAACAAGGTATTGCATTCAGCCCACAGGAGGTTTCTGATCTGAAACTAAATCTGCGACAGAAGGGATGTTATTAATACTTTTTTGAAACTGAGAAAACACAATCCATGTGTTCTGCATTTCATATAGGCTTTAGAACATGGGCTCCTGTCAGGCTTTAGGGATAGGGGAAGCCTGTAGGGCTAAAGGCTGAGGGAGAGTCCGGGAAGGGGGCCTGACCAAACGTTTGCAGTACAGGAAAGCTGTGTGCCATTCCTAGCTGTTGCCCATTTTGTGAAGTTGATCACGTGATCCAGGTGTCTGGACAGCCAATATCCTCCTTCTGCTTCTTCAGACCGCTTTCTTGATCCTTATTCAGGCTCTTTAGGGGATAGAAAATAAATGGAGAAGTCACAATCTGTGGGATTTCAACAATCCTTTCAGGGTAAAGTCATGACTGCAGTGCACATGCCAATCAAAACATTTGCAGGCTGATCTCTGTACTCATAGGGGCCAGTAAATACTGTGGAAGGACCACCAGAGGGCAGGCTGGGCTCACGGATGGTAGCCCAACAAGGCATGGGAGACAAGTGAACCAGAGGCAATTAAGCACAGCTGACACTACTAATGAGATATTCTCCTTCCCCTATAAGAGAGAGTATGGAACCAGCAAGAAGGGGGAACTATCTCTGGAAGATGGCCACCGAGACAGAGGAGCTATCTAGGAAGAACCATTAAGACGGTGACAATGTCGTGACTTTTTGTGGTAGTTTAAAGACAATCGTATTGTGTTCCTGTTTTGCTCTGGAGAAGAAGATATATGTTTTTTCCTTTGGAGAGTTTCATTGATTCTGTTGGAGTGTTTGTGTTGACCAAATGTCCTCAATATAGAACTTTGTTCAATCAAGAAAACCTACTCCTGACTCGTTTGTTCCACCTTCCCGCTTTAGAGTGACGCCCAATTACTTGGTCCGCTCACAATACATAGGAAATCATTGCCTTTTTTACACATTTTGATTTTAGAACTTCTCAGTAGTTGGTATTCAGACGTACCTTATGCAGGTGCGTAGCAAGCTCTGAGGGTGTTGCTCCCTTGCGTACACTGAACTTCAATCCCAGAATACACACCCACTGGGTGGCTGACTAATTTAATCCTGAAGGTTTTGTTCAATTCGTTTTTCTGTTCATTTCATTCCGTTTAAATACTGTGTTCCTTAAATTTTTATTTGATCGGCACAAGACTAGAATGTAGCCTACAGAGAATGTGTTCAGAACATGGAGATTCAGGACAGATAGCCATCAAAACATACGCATATTTGTCTCCATTTCAGAACACATGGGTAGATTTAAAAACGCTCTGATTTTACACATAATTTATGTTTAGGGAAGTATTCATGAATCCTACCTAAAATAGGGTTGAAGAGCCTTTAGGCACAAATGAAAACAACAGTGCTTAGATTCATTCCAAAAGTTGCCACATTCAGTTCGTCAATGGGAATGTTGGAAGTAGTGTACAATAGAATTATAATAGGGAGACTAGTAAAGCCTACAATAATAGGATATAAATACCCTAATTTCGCACACTGAATATTGTCGTGTGTTGATGCGACATACTGATTGATATAGGACGTCACCACGTCAGTAAAGAATGCGAGGTCGTTACAACGACAGTCATGGAGTAAAGACATGTTGATGTTTACTGGTTGATTCAATTCAGTATAATATCCTAACATAGGACAAGTTGTAACAACGACGATGAGGATAATGTTGAAAACGACAGTTAAATCTGAAATCTGAAATTTGACTGCTACGGTGAGCCTGCTACGCTAGGTCCACGCTGGACCAGGTGGTTGATGACGTTTGAGCTGTTTGCGGTAGGTAAAGGATTAATACTATACAGTGACATTGATGCAGTTACAAAACAATGGAGGAGAGCTTTGCTTCTACGTCATGCCGGGACAGATGTGCAGGACATTTTCTCCACATTCGCAGACACTGGAGAACAAACGGACTACGTCAGGGCTGTGGCTGATACGGTGACTGAGTTGATCAGGAAGTGTATAGGAGTTGTACCCACTGACTATTAAAACCTATCCTAACCAGAAACTGGGGATAGATTGGAGCATTCGCGCAAAACTGAAAGCGCGAACCACCGCATTTAACCATGGCAAGGTGACTGGGAATATGGCAGAATACAAACAGTGTAGTTATTCTCTCCGCAAGGCAATCAAACAGGCAATCGTCAGTATAGAGACAAAGTGGATTTGTAATTCAACGGCTCAGACACGAGCTGTATGCGGCAGGGTCTACAGACAATCATGGACTACAAAAGGAAAACCAGCCACGTCGCGGACACCGACGTCTTGCTTCCGGACAAGCAAAACACCTTATTCACCCGCTTTGAGGATAATACAGTGCCACCGACGCGGCCCACTACCAAGGACTGTGGGCTCTCCTTCTCCGTGGCCGACGTGAGTAAGACATTTAAGCGTGTTAATCCTCGCAAGGCTGCCGGCCCAGACGACATCCCTAGACGCGTCCTCAGAGCATGTGCAGACCAGTTGGCTGGTGTGTTTATGGACATATTCAATCTCTCCCTACCCCAGTCTGCTGTCCCCAAATGCTTCAAGATGGCCACCATTGTTCCTGTACCCAAGAAAGCAAAGGTAGCTGAACTAAACAACTATCACCCCATAGCACTCACTTCTGTCATCATGAAGTGCTATGAGAGACTGGTCAAGGATCATATCACCTCCACCTTACCTGTCACCCTAGACCCACTTCAATTTGCTTACCGCCCTAAAAGATCCAGATGATGCAATCACCATCACACTGCACTATCCCATCTGGACAAGAGGAATACCTATGTAAAAATGCTGTTCATTGACTATAGCTCAACATTCAACACCATGCTACCCTCCAAGCACATCATTAAGCTTGAGGCCCTGGGTCTGAACCCTACCCTGTGCCACTGGGTACTGGACTTCCTGACAGGCCATCCCCAGGTGGTGAAGGTTTGAAAAAACACCCCCACTTCGCTGATCCTTAACACTGGGAACCCACAAGGGTGCGTGCTCAGTCCCCTCCTGTACTCCCTGTTCACCCATGACTGCATGGCCACACACAGCTCCAACTCAATCATCAAGTTTGAAGATGACACAACAGTAGTAGGCTTGATTACCAACAATGACAAGACAGCCTACAAGGAGGAGGTGAAGGCTCTGGGAGTGTGATGCCAGGAAAATGATCTCTCACTCAAAGTCAACGAAACAAAGTAGCTGATTGTGGACTTCAGGAAACAGAAAAGGGAGCACGCCCCTATCCACATCGACCGAACAGCAGTGGAGAAGGTGGAAAACTTCAAGTTCATCGGTGTACACATCATTGACAAACTGATATTGTCCACCCACACAGACAGTGTGGTGAAGAAGGTGCAACAACGCCTCTTCAACCTCAGGAGGCTGAAGAAATTTGGCTTGCCATCTAAAACACTCACAAACCTTTACAGATGCACAATTGAGAGCATCCTGTCGGGCTGTATCACCGCTTCGTATGGCAGCTTCACCACCCACAATCACAGGGCTCTCCAGAGGGTGGTGCGGTCTACACAACGCACAACTACCTGCCCTCCGGGACACCTACAGCACACAATGTCACAAGAAGGCCAAAAAGATCCTCAAGGACAACAACCATCTGAGCCACTTCCTGTTCACCCCGCTATCATCCAGAAGGCTAGGTCAGTACAGGTGCATCAAAGCTGGGACCGAGAGACTGAAAAACAGCTTCTATCTCAAGCCCATCAGACTGTTAAATAGCCATCACTAGCATCACTGTACATAGACTTGAAATCACTGGCCACTTTAATAAATGGAACACTAGTCATTTTAATAATGTTTACATATTTGGAATTACTCATCTAATATGTTTATACTGTATTCTATTCTACTGCATCTTAGTATATGCCGCTCTGACATTGCTCGTCTACATACAGTATTTATATATTCTAAATTCCATTCCTTTACTTAGATTTGTGAGTGTTGGGTAAATTGTTAGATATTACTGCAGTGTCGGAGCTAGAAACACAAACATTTCGCTACACCCGCAATAACATCTGCTAAACACGTTTATGTGACCAATAAAATTTGATTTGATTGGGCTGCGTTAAATGCATACTTCGTGCCACAGGTGAACACAGCATTCGCACAGCAACTGACACTGAAAACTGGTAAGACAGTTAAGCAATTTGTTACTCGTCTTAGACTGTGACTGCAGGAGATGAGTACAATCAGATTAGAGATGCCATACTGAGCAAGTGTAATACAGGAAATGTGCGCAGAAAACTATTAGAGGAGGGGCTAACATTAGCGGGGTCACTTGAGATAGAGATATCTCAGGTCAGGGCGTGACACTGTTTTCTTTATATTTTGGTTAGGTCAGAGTGTGACTAGGGTGGATACGCTAGTTTTTGTATTGTCTAGGGGTTTTGTATTGTCTAGGGTTTTTGTATGTCTAGGGTTTTGTAGGTCTAGGTATTTGTATGTTTATGGTGGCCTGATATGGTTCCCAATCAGAGGCAGCTGTTTGTCTTTGTCTCTGATTGGGGATCATATTTAGGTAGCCATTTCCCTTTGGTGTTTGTGGGTTCTTATTCTATGTTTAGTTGCCTGTCTGCACTATTTCATATAGCTTCACGTTTTGTTCGTTTTGTTGTTTTGTTAGTTTGTTCAGTGTTCTTTCTTTAATAAAGAAGAATGTACGCATACCACGCTGCACCTTGGTCCGATTCATATGATGAACGTGACAGATAGCCGCACAATGTGAATGATTTGAAGTGCAAATGTCCGACATGTATGTGAGTACAGATGCTAAGGATAATGAGACTGTGCTATCACAAAAGGGGGCGGAGACAGAATGCAGACAGAAAAGACAAATCAGAGAAAGTGTCATTGTGGACAAGCAGATAATCTTGCAATCTAATCTGCACATGCTGTTCTCTCATCAAGTGATCGTATTTTCACCCATCAAACTATTCTCAATTTAATACTTTCTTTACTAATATGTCAAATTGGTTTCCATTATCAAATGGGCAGAAACAGGAGCAGGGAAACAAATAAATGTCATCCTTATGCACTCGAATAGCGAATGGAGGCCGCTTTCCCGCCAGTTCGTTTTTCATGCCTAGTAGGCTACTTCGGTTCAAGCACTGTTTGAACCAAGTTCCTGCAGCTATAAAGTGCTTAATTTGGGAAACCAAACGAAGTCTGTCCGTGAACATCGATAGTAACATGTTTTCACAACAAAACATATTTAATTAAACTGTTGGCAACCCCTATCTCTGCGTGCTCCAGAAAGAAATGAAGGAAAGGGAGGAGATGGAATGGTGGTGAGATATTCCGTAGCTACGGGTAACGTGTCAGCCTATTCATTATGAAAATGTTTAAAAAATGCCCTACTATTACTAGGCTATTCAAAGTCAAATACAAATTCACTAAAATTGTAAGCCGCCCTGCACAAACAATGAACCATCACCTAGGCCTATACGTTCTCTCCCAGACTCATGGATAGAATGTTTAGAGCGTAGCATAAAGGTAACCAGTCCATCCAGTATGCATAATAATACTGTCACGTTCCTGACCTTATTTCCTTTATTTTGTCTTTGTTTAGTATGGTCAGGACGTGAGCTGGGTGGGCATTCTATGTTATGTGTTTCTATGTTGGGTTCAATGTATTAGCCTGATATGGTTCTCAATTAGGGGCAGGTGTTTTACGTTTCCTCTAATTGAGAACCATATTAAGGTAGGCTGTTCTCACTGTTTGTTTGTGGGTGATTGTTGCTGTGTCTGTGTTTGTTGCACCACACGGTACTGTTTCGTTTCGTTCGTTCTTTCCTGTTCGTGCGTTCATTGTTTTATTTTCTCAAGTTCAGGTCTGTTAACGTCGTTTTGTTGTTTTTGTATTTATCAAGTGTGCTTCGTGTTCGTTTTTTCTTTAAATAAATCATTATGTCTTCATACCTCGCTGCATATTGGTCCGATCCTTGCTCCTCCTCAGACGAGGAGGAGAACGAACGTTACAAATACAATCCACACTCAAAGGTGATGACTATAATTTGTTTAGTTTTTGTGTATAGGCTAGACCACGTGTTAAACTCATTCCACGGAGGGCCGAGAGTCTGCGGGTTTTCGCTCATCCCTTGTACTTCATTGATGAATTAAGGTCACTAATTAGTAAAGAACTCCCCTCACCTGGTTGTCTAGGTCTTAAATGATAGGAAAAACTAAAAAACCTGCAGACTCTAGGCCCTCCATGGAATGAGTTTGACACCCCTTGGCTAGACCAATTATGTGTCAAATACATCGTAAATCGGTATTTTGTACAATGCATTCGGAAAGTATTCAGACCCCTTGACTTTTTCCACATTTTGTTACGTTACAGCCTTATTTTAAATTGATTAAATTGTTTTTTTCTCTCATCAATCTACACACAATATCCCTTAACGACAGAGCAAAAACAGATTTTATATATTTCTTTAATGTATTAAAAAATCTGAAAAATCATATTTTACACAGGTATTCAGACTCAGTACTTTGTTGAAGCACATTTGGTAGTGATTACAGCCTTGAGTCTTCTTGCGTATGACGCTACATGAACGGAGCAAAGTACAGAGAGATCCTTGATGAAATGCCTCAGACTGGAGCGAAGGTACACCGTCCAACAGGACAACGACCCTAAGCACACAGCCAAGACAATTCAGGAGTGGCTTCGGAATGAGTCTCTGAATGTCCTTGAGTGACCCAACCAGAGCCCGGACTTGAACCTGATCTAACATCTCTGGAGAGACTTGAAAACAGCTGTGCAGCGATGCTCCCCATCCAACCTGACAGAGCTTGATGGGCTCTGCAGAGAAGAATGGGAGAAACTCCACAAATACAGGTGTGCCAAGCTTGTAGCATCATACCCAAAAAGACTTGAGGCTGTAATCGCTGTCAAAGGTGCTTTAACAAAGTACTGAGTAAAGGGTATGAATACTTATGTAAATGTGATTTCAGTTTTTTATTTGTAATAAATCAGCAAAAAATTCTACAAACCAATTTTTGCTTTATTACGAGGTATTGTGATGTCATTATGGGGTATTGTGTGTAGATTTATGAAGGAAAATGTTTTTTTCTCCATAAAATGTCTATGTTTGCAGACACACAACGAATATATGAGCTTTTTCTATGACTGTTTGCAGGTTATACACCTGAGCTGCACAACAGCATGTTTGAATGAAATTAATTTGATCCAGATGCCTATTGTCACGCCCTGACCGTAGATTGCTTTGTATGTTTCTATTTTTTGTTTGGTCAGGGTGTGATGTGGGTGGGCATTCTATGTTTGTATGTCTAGGTTTTGTATTTCTATGTTAAGGCCTGGTATGGTTCCCAATCAGAGGCAGCTGTCTATCGTCTCTGATTGAGAACCATACTTAGGTAGCCTGTTTTCCCACTTTTAGTTGTGGGTGGTTATTTTCTGTTTAGTGTTTGTTGCACCTTGCAGAACTGTTCGTTTGTCGTTTTGTTGTTTTTGTTCGAGTGTTCATATTTATACCTATTCCCAGTGGTGTAAAGTACTTAATTTAAAATACTTGAAAGTACTTCTTAAGTAGATTTTTGGGGTATCTTTACTTTACTATTTATATTTGACAACTTTTACTTTTACTTCACTACATTCCTAAAGAAAATATTGTACTTTTTAGTTCATACATTTTCCCTGACAACCAAAAGTTCTAGTTACATTTTGAATGCTTAGCAGGACAGGAAAATTGTCAAATTCAAGCACATATCAAGAGAACACGTGGTCATCCCTACTGCCTCTGCCCTGGTGGACTCACTAAACACAAATGAATCTTTTGTAAATAATGAGTGTGTGAGTGTGCCCCTGGCTGTCCATACATTTTAAAAACAAGCCAATGAAGGGAAGTGAAGTGTACAGGGGGACCAGTGTTGCCAACAATTTTTCATTGAGATCCGCTATATTAGCTTCTTGATTTGTCGCTAGAAGTCACTAGAGGGTGTTTTTGCCGTTGCCGCAACGACATCACAGCACCAATTTGCCTTGCTGCAGCACAGCTGCGGTCACCTACTGGATTGGCTGACAATGGCTGTTGATACCTACTGTAGCACTACCTAGCTTGCTTGCTAGCTTGTTAGCACCCACATGACGGCAAGGCTAGCGTTTCTAGGCGAGTGCCGCTTGTATATTTTTCCCAGCCTGCTCCTCGGCATGCAAGCTGCGGTATCTGAGATGGGTGAGGTAAGGTGCAGTAAAGCGCTGTGATGGGAGGGAAATGTTCACTGTTTTAAATGTAATTAATTTAGGGGCTGTTCATTATGGGGAGGGTCTTTTGTTTTTATTTTGGTCATAGGGATGGTCCTGTGACAGCAATCCTATTAAAATACACATTCAGATGTTGACCTCAATAATTCAAACAAAAATTATATGAATAATAATAATATTGAGTGAATCTAAACCCTAAAGTGTAAAATTTTATTTTTAGTTCAAATAAATAATCAAAAGTGAACTACGAGCTTGGAACACGAGCGTTGGGCCTGTAACCGAAAGGTTGCTGGTTCAAATCCCTGAGCAGACTAGGTGAAAAATCTGTTAATGTGCCCTTGAGCAAGGCACTTAACCCTAATTTCTCTTGTATATCACTCTGGATAAGAGTGTCTGCTAAATTACTAAAATGTAGAAACATGTAACATCACCCCTACATTGACTCTATGGACAAGGCTGTCAATGATGTCACATCATTCATTCCTATGTAAAGACTCAATGTTGCATTTGAAGCTCTGGATATTAGCACAAATGATCCATTAGATTGACCAGATTCTCAAGTGGCAGCTTTAACTTCTTATGGCTGCAGGGGCAGTATTGAGTAGCTTAGATGAAAGATGCCCAGAGGTGCCCAGAGTAAACTGCCTGCTCCTCAGTCCCAGTTGCTAATATATGCATATTATTATTAGTATTGGATAGAAAACACTCTGAAGTTTCTAAAACTGTTTGAATAATGTCTGTGAGTATAACAGAACTCATATGGCAGGCAAAAACCTGAGAAGAAATCCAAACAGGAAGTGGGAAATCTGAGGTTGGTCGATTTTCAACCAAGCCCTTATATTGAATACACAGTGGGATATTGGTTATGTTGCACTTCCTAAGGCTTCCACTAGATGTCAACCGTCTTTAGAAACTTGTTTGAGGATTCTACTGTGAAGTGGGACCGAATGAGAGAGGAATGAGTCAGAGGTCTGCCAGCAGTCAGGCGCTGGTCATGCGCATTTCACATGAGAGGTAGCTGCGTTCCTTTGCTTTTTTGAAGACAAAGGAATTCTCCGGTTGGAATATTATTAAAGTTTTATGTTAAAAACATCCTAAAGATTGATTCAATACATCGTTTGACATGTTTCTACGGACAGTAACGGAACTTTTTGACATTTCGTCTGCAACTAGGGAACGCGCTTCATGACTTTGGATTTGTTTACCAAACGTGCTAACAAAAGTAGCTCTTTGGACATTGGACATTATCGAACAAATCAAACATTTAATGTGGAACTGGGATTCCTGGGAGTGCATTCTGATGAAGATCATCAAAGGTAAGTGAATATTTATAATGCTATTTATGACTAATGTTGACTACCCAATATGGCAGATATCTTTTGGGCTGCTTTGTTGTCTGAAAGCTGTACTCAGATTATTGCATGGTTTGCTTTTTCCGTAAAGCTTTTTTGAAATCTGACACAGCGGTTGCATTAAGGAGAAGTGTATGTATTTAGAAAATTGAGTATGCCTTAAATGCTAAGATGTCATACTCATTTAGTCTTTTTATCAAGTAGAATTCGCTGCACACTAATGAGGAAGGGAATCATCTTTTGTGGTTGAGAACAGCTGATAATCAGAATATAAAAATGCGCATTAGATGATACCTTCTTGGTATGGATGAGTAGAAGGGCTATCTTGATATTTGTTGCTTTCTGCAAAGGTTTTTAATAAACAGTACATTCTAAATAGTATGTAATACTATTAGTGCACATTAGTATTTTTAGTAGTAGGCAAGACAGATTTCAGACACGGCCTCAAGGTACTGCAGGCTACCGTAGCAACTAAATTATCCTTCTAATTTCTTCAGTATGCACATTTTTTATAACTAGTTTAAGGACATACATCTGGTGCAATACACACACACACACATATATATATACACACACACATACATATATACATATATATATACAGTATATACACAGTACCAGTCAAAGGTTTGGGCACACCTACTTATTCAAGGGTTTTCTTTATTTTTACTATTTTCTAGAATAATAGTGAAGACATCAAAACTATGAAATAACACATATGGAAAAATGTAGTAACAAAAATAAAAAGTGTTAAACAAATCAAAATATATTTTATATTTGAGAATCTTCAAAGTAGCCATCCTTTGCCTTGATGAGAGCTTTGCATAATCTTGGCATTCTCTCAACCAGCTTCACCTGGAAAGCCTTTCCAACAGCCTTGAAGGAGTTCCCACATATGCTGAGCACTTATTGGCTGCTTTTCCTTCACTCTGTGGTCCAACTCATCCCAAATCATCTCAATTGGGTTGAGGTCGGGTGATTGCGGAGGCCAGGTCTTCTGATGCAGCACTCAATCACTCTCCTTCTTGGTAAAATAGCCCTTACACAGCCTGGAGGTGTGAGTTGTCATTGTCCTGTTGAAAAACAAATGATAGTCCCACTAAACGCAAACCAGATGGGATGGCGTATCGCTGCAGAATGCTGTGGTAGCCATGCTGGTTAAGTGTGCCTTGAATTCTAAATACCACAGATAGTGTCACCAACAAGCACCCCTGCACACTTAACACCTCCTCCTCCATGCTTCACGGTGGGAACCACACATGCGGAGATCATCTGTTCACCTACTCTGCGTCTCACAAAGACACAGCGGTTGGAACCAAAATCTCAAATTTGGACTCATCAAACCAAAGGACAGATTTCCACTGGTCTAATGTCCATTGCTCGTGTTTCTTGGCCCAGGCAAGCCTCTTCTTATTATTGTTGTCCTTCTATTTGCAGCAATTTGACCATGAAGGCCTGATTCACGCAGTCTCCTCTGAACAGTTTATGTTGAGATGTGTGTTACTTGAACTCTGTGAAGCATTTATTTGTGCTGCAATTTCTGAGGCTGGTAACTCTGATGAACTTATCCTCTGCAGCAGAGGTAACTCTGGGTGTTCCTTTCCTGTGATGGTCCTTTCCTGTGATGATGAGAGCCAGTTTCATCACGGATTGACTGACCTTCATGTCTTAAAGTAATGATGGACTGTCGATACTCTTTCCTTATTTGAGCTTTTCTTGCCATAATATGGACTTAGCCCTATTTGGTAAAAGACCATCTTCTGTATACCACTCCTACCTTTTCACAACTGATTGGCTCAAACGCATTAAGAAGGAAAGAAATTCCACAAATTAATTTTAACAAGGCACACCTGTTAATTGAAATGCATTCCAGGTGACTACCTCATGAAGCTGGTTCAGAGAATGCCAAAAGTGTGCAAAGCTGTCATCAAGGCAAAGGGTGGCTACTTTGAAGAATATTTTTTGATTCCAAATGTATTATTTCATAGTTTTGATGTCTACTATTATTCTACAATGTAGAAAATAGTACAAATAAAGAAAAAACGTTGAATATATCACTATAATTGGGGATCCTGCTTTCTGAAAACATCATCCTGTACTACCCTAGTCGGCCTTGAACTTTATGGCTTCAATGAGAGGGGGCAGTCCATCTGCCCTGGGTTTTCTGGTCCATTTGTAATGCGTCGGTAACGTGTCGGTAACGTCGAACGCTGCCCGAACAAGGAGAGGGACCCGACTTCGGTAGAAGTCGTGACCACATTTTGTACTGTGACACAGAGAGCAGAGCACTGTCCGCTGGACGGGTAATTTTGCACTCTGGATCAAAGGTAGCTCAGTAATACATTAGCCATTAAGTTTATTACATAAAGAAGCCATAGCCTCACTTCTCCCATAGTCCAGACAGACTCAGAGATGAACTTGACTGCTGAGAAACACAGTGTTCCCCTCAGTGATGGGAACCGGATTCCCCTATTTGGACTGGGGACTTATGGAGACCCACGAACGGTAAGGGAAACCTTTTTTTTTTTTAATAGCAGTTTGAACACCAGGTGCATGTGGGAAAAAAGATTTGACAAAATGTACTCCTGCACAAAAACTTCACATTACATTGTTGGTGGAGTATTCAAGAATAGCAATATTTGAATTTCACATGTTTCAAGAGTATACCTGACAGTCTGATTTGGATAACATAATTAGGATTTTTCACTGACAGGCAGGCCACCTGTTAATCTCAGTCCCAGACACGTTTAGCCTGGGGACGAGGTCAACCACCTGTAAACTAGAAAGCGTTTTGACTAGAACTAGAAAGCGTTCAAAGATCAAATGAGTCCATGTGCATATGAGCACAAAGTCCATGTTTAGTGCTGTGATTGACTGGTTAAACATTAACTAGTAAAAAACTAAGTAGGCCTTACTAATGTCTCTAAGTTTAAGAAATAAATTGACTTATTTCTTTCATGTAAGTTCACTCTCTTAACTCTGTTTTTTGACAGACACCCAGAGGCACAGCGTTAAACAGTGTGAAGCATGCAATAGATGTGGGGTACAGACACTTTGATGGGGCTTTGGTGTATTTCAATGAGCACGAAGTAGGCCAAGCCATAAGAGATAAAATTGAGGATGGAACCGTCAAAAGAGAAGACATCTTTTACTGTGGAAAGGTGAAGTTGTTTTATTGCTGGTTGATTTACACACTTCAACATCACTTAACTTTCTATCACAGAACCATAGTAGGCCTTTATTTTAAGGGTCGGTTACACTGGCACAGATGCCTAGTCCTTGATTCAGAACTAGAAGCATGTTCAATGAAGATTCCCAATTGAAAGTGCATTTTTGTCCAGGAATAGGTGATAAACTGGACAAACTGGACAAAGACTACATACCTTTTGTATTTGTTTTGTATTTTGGGGTCTTTTCCATTGGTTCTATTGCAATCAAGCAACGCTAAAGTATTTGAAATGATATCAAATAGTATTTGAACCCAGGTCTGACAGGCTAAGAGCGGTTGGTCATAGCAATCTCCTTCTACCTGTCTCAGCTATGGAACACCTTCCACCCCCCAGAGCTCGTCAGGCCTGCCTTAGAGAGGACACTGAAGGCCCTGAAACTGGACTATGTGGATCTATACATCATCGAGATGCCCACTGCATTCAAGGTTAACAGATTGTAACTACTGTAGTCTACAGACGTCAGTTTGAAATTGCACCCACCACTTCAAGGCCAATGTAAAAGACCAATTCTAAAAAGTTATCATGAACTATTTTTAAGTCAACTCAAAATGTTTCAAATGTGTCATTCATTCTAATCACGGTATCTCAATTTCAGCCTGGTGTAGAGTTTTATCCTAAATATGAGGATGGGCGGTATATTTACCATGAGACAGACCTATGTGCAACATGGGAGGTGAGTTCTGTCTTCCCGGCCCATAGCCAACTGCAACATCGTCTCATTATCAGAATCAATTGTGTTTAGAATAGCTGAAGGAATCTCAACTATCAGCATACTTATGGGGTGGTTATAATGAACAATATAAGAAAAACAATGTACTACAGAGTATTATAACAGCATAGGCACTAGCCTATATACAAAACCCAGAGTAAATATTCTGGGCACAAATATAAATTCAATTGCAATGGCCTTGGCTCTAATCTCTGTGTCAAGGACAACGCCATAAATAGTCAGTCAACCTCTTTCCAAAGTTCTCCAGTCTCTAGAATTTGTGTTGTGTTTTTCTCTGGGGTATGTCTCTCTCATTCTGGTAAATCAGTATGAAGGACATATTTTAAAGTCTCCTCTCTTCCAACAGGCTTTAGAGGCCTGCAAAGATGCAGGGCTGGTCAAATCTCTGGGAGTCTCCAACTTCAACAGGAGACAGCTGGAGCTTCTACTGAGAAAGCCTGGCCTCAAACACAGACCTGTGTCCAACCAGGTGGGGCAAACTCTCTTTCAATGCTGAGATGCTTATGCAATTACATTTGCAAAACCTCATTTGAGATTTGTGCACATAACTAATAAGTGCTATATATATTTTCAATACAGGTCGAGTGCCATCCATACTTCACTCAGCCCAAGCTGCTTGAGTACTGCCGTCAGAATAACATTGTGATCGTAGGCTACAGCCCCTTAGGCACTTCAAGGGACGCCTCCTGGGTGAACCTGAAATGCCCTCCTTTGTTGGAGGATGAGGTCCTGGTCTCCATAGCAAAGAAGTACAGAAAGAACAGTGCTCAGGTGGCCCTGCGATTCAATGTCCAGAGAGGAGTGGTGGTCATCCCCAAAAGCTTCAGCGCTCACAGGATCAAGGACAACTTTCAGGTTCAACTGAATTAAACATAGTCAACAACCACTAATATACACTGAGTGTACAAAACATTAGGAACGCCTGCTCTTTCCATGACATGGACTGACCAGGTGAATCAAGGTGAAAGCTATGGTCCCTTAATCCCTTTTTAAATCCACTTTGAAGTCCCTTTGAACGGGGTATGGTAGTAGGTGCCACGCTCAAAAGTTTCCCTTGTGTATTAAGAATGGTCCACCAACCAAAGGACATCCGGCCAACTTGACACAACTGTGGGAAACATTGGAGTCAACATTGACCAGCATCCCTGTGGAACGCTTTCGACACCTTGTAGAGTCCATGCCCTGACAAATTGAGGCTATTCTGAGGGCAAAAGGGGGTGCAACTCAATATGAGGAAGCTGTTCCTAATGTTTTGTACACTCCATGGTGACCTATTTCAGTTATACCCCCCTTTTGTACTTTGTTATAGATATTTGACTTTTCACTCACTGAGGATGAAATGAAAGCAATTGAAGGACTGAACAAAGACATCCGTTTTGTGGAGCTTTTAATGTAAGTATTGCACTTTAGTAGCTACAATATTGAGTCAGTTTTTATATTTAGGTGTTGATACAGTGTGTTTTTCTTTTTCCCACAGGTGGAGTGACCATCCTGAATACCCATTTCTGGATGAATATTAAGCCTGGCAATATAACTCCATGTATTCCTGTACCCTTGACAAATTCACTGAACATGTTTCATTTCTTTGTGTGGAACCATACTGTAGTAGCCTACATTTCTTTGGGTTAATTCTGTCATTTTGTGAGGCAGTACCCCTCATCAAAAGACCACTAGGGGGCTCTACTTGACAATGAATGAAAACCATTGACCAGTTGACACAATTTTTTTTTGTTGAGAAATCAATCCCTATTGCACCTTAGTTGTATTTAACACATTTTTAAAAGTATAATAACCGGAGACTGCTGAAGTATCCCAAATATGCTGAAGTATTCTGATATGTAACAATAGTCTCATAACACTGTTAAGACATTCCTGCTCCTAGTGTTTGTTTATCGATCAATAAATGCACGTCAAGCTGACTTCTAAGTGGGAACTCTGGTCTAGTGTGACAAGTAGTTGGCAAGCGAGTAGAAACAGACAGGCACTCAGGCCAGGTTACCTAACCACTAACCCTAACCAATCAATGTTTATCTGACACACTAACCTATAGGGTAGAAACAACAATTCAATAGAAAAGAATGTCCTATTATACTGAGTGTACAAAACATTAGGAACACCTGCTCTTTATATGACATAGACTGACCAGGTGAAGGCTATGATCCCTTAATGATGTGACTTGTTAAATCCACTTCAATCAGTGTAGATGAAGGGGAGAAGACAGATTAAAGAAGGATTTTGAAGCCTTGAGACAATTGAGACATGGATTGCGTATGCGTGCCATTCAGAAGGTGAATGGGCAAGACAAAATATGTCAGTGCCTTTGGTAGTAGGTGCCAGGTGCGCTGGTTTGAGTGTGTCAAGAACTGCAACGCTGCTGGGTTTTTCACACTCAACAGTTTCCCGTGTGTATCAAGAATCATCCACCACCCAAAGGGCATCCAGCCAACTTGACACAACTGTTGGAAGCATTGGAGTCAACACGGGCCAGAATCCCTGTGGGACGCTTTCGACACCTTGTAGAGTCCATATCAAATCAAATCAAGTTTATTTTATATAGCCCTTCGTACATCAGCTAATATCTCGAAGTGCTGTACAGAAACCCAGCCTTAAACCCCAAACAGCAAGCAATGCAGGTGTAGAAGCATACATCCAACAAATTGAGGCTGTTCTGAGGGGCAAAAAGGGGTGCAACTCAATATTAAGAGGTTGTTCCTAATGTCTTGTAAACTCAGTTTATATCTCTGTAATACATGTCCCCATACTTGACATAGTTTTACATATTCCTCAATGCCCAGCTGAGCCACTGAATTTCCAATTGTTTTAAATGTGTGGAGTACTCATGATAATACTACATGCTTTTCAACCACTGACTTTACATCCATCAACCATTTAGATGTGTCATCATGGCCTCTTAGTGCAACGCATTGGTCCAATTAAGATAAAGCACTATGGGAATATTTATGGACAAACCTTCCCACTGTGTCTCAGTCAGACCACAGTTCAGGCCCAAACGACCTGCCCTCACAACAGGAGACCTCGATCTGCATGCTTAAACCTCCTAATGAACAGCATGGTTGTTATGAACAAGACAGGCTGATTGTAATAAGGAAAGACAGGGCAGCGTCTTCAGCCTGACAGACAGACACAGGGTGAGTCCTAATTAGCAGCCTATTCACTACTTTTGACCAGAGCCCTATTGGAGTCCTATGGGCCCTTGTCAAAAGTAGTGCACTACAAAGGGAATAGGTTGTCATTTGGGATGCATCCACACTCTGATCAGCAACCTGTCGCAGTACAGTGAAGAACAGCAGGAAACTGAAAGGAAATGTTGTTGGCACCTTTTTCTCTTTGTGCTTTTTTCACCAAGTGTGACAATTAAGGTCTTGACACATATTTTAAAGAATGGAATGTGCGGGCAAATTGAATTAAGCTTTACTGGCAAACAGCACTGAACGACTGAACTATGGTGACCTGAAGCAGTTGTTTTGCTTTAATTTTGTACATCGAACATTGTCTTGACTCCTTTATCATGTCTAAGTCGACCTTTAAAACAAAATTGTACTGATCATATACTGTCACGCCCTGACCTTAGTTATCTATGTTTTCTTTATTATTTTGGTTAGGTCAGGGTGTGACGAGGGTGGGTATGCTTGTTTTGTCTAGAGTTTTTGTAGATCTAGGGGTTTTGTAAGTCTAGGTAATTGTAGGTCTATGGTGGCCTGAATTGGTTCCCAATCAGAGGCAGCTGTTTATCGTTGTCTTTGATTGGGGATCCTATTTAGGTTGCCAACCTCCTTTTTGGTTTCGTGGGTTCTTGTCTATGTGTAGTTGCCTGTTCAGCACTCAATTGTATTGCTTCACGGGTCATTTTGTTTAGTTTGTTCAGTGTTCATTCATTTAAATAAATAGATTGTACGCATGCTGTGCCTTGGTCTCCTCCTTACGACGGCCGTGACATATACACTTGAGGTAGTGGATGGAGTATTTGATATTATCCCGTTAAGCACAAAGTGGTTGAATCAACATTTTTTCCACGTCATTTCAACCAAAATATTTAATGTGATGCCGTTGAAAGGAATTTCAATATCATTCTTTTTTTTTTTTACCCCACTTTTAATCTAATTCCAATGACATGGTTCAAATATTTGTTGATTTCATGTTGAATTCACATTAGTTTACAACTCAATTAAATGTAAATAAGTTATTAAACTGTTGAACTGACGTATGTGCCCAGTGGGATGGTCATTCTATTTGATCAATCTGGGCATACCCATGGTCAAACCAACAATCCTCTCAACTGTACTTATAGATGTATCCTGTTGGGATTATTAGTTCAAATCTGTACGGGAAATAGTGTCATATAATGGGAACCGACGGGAGGAAGTGACGTTGTATAGGATGGGGTTAGGGCATACAGGATTGAATGGTACTGGGATGTGTAATGGCGGTATGGTACAGGAAACGGTTGAACGTGTATTATTGTTTTGTGAAATGATTGATGTAGTAAGGGAGAGGTTGTTTAATTAACAGGTTATTTTGGGCGGGGGTGATGGGAGTCGTGAGATTTGTAGGGAATGATTTTATTTTATTAGAAATTCAGGGTTAGCTAGGAGAATATACTGGTAGGTTGTGACTGGCTTCACACTCCAGTACAGTAGGTGGCGGTGTATGCATCTGTCAGTGGGTTGCAATCCGCCAATACAAACTTGAAGAAGCTCACTAGGTCCTTGTATAAGGACTGAGGCATGGTGACCCAGCACACAGTGAAATGAGAAGATGAAAGATCCAATGTCAAACTACTACAAGAAGCAGGCATTAGGAGAACTCTGCCAAAGGTTACAACTACTGATGAAACATTATCCCACCCTTTTGGCAGGTTAAATGGGTTGTTGTATCGGGTAAACACAATTTCATAGACAACAGTATTGGTTATGTAAGTTGCTGTCCTTGCTGTCTTCTGTACAGAGCTATAGACTGTCTACTATTCAGTTCTGTCTGTTAGTCAGTTCTGTTGCAAATTATATACAGGTCAATAATCTCTATGCATACATTATGAACTAGAAGCAGTTTGGTGGTGGAATACAGTGTAAAGCACTGTGAGTGATCATTAGAATAGACGTAGTAAAGAAGTACAGTAAAATATATTATGCGGATAGATCATTTGTTGGTTCCACATTGATAGATAGCTATCTGACAAAGCCAATCTGTATCTCTAATTTACGGTCACTGCAAGACCCTGAATACAACAAGTACAACAAAGTCAAACAACTACAGGTTGTGGGAAAGCAAACTTCTATGTCTTTGACTAGAATAATAATACAATTTGAAAAGGAAAACGAA
This sequence comes from Salvelinus alpinus, assembly GCF_045679555.1. NCBI lineage: Eukaryota > Metazoa > Chordata > Actinopteri > Salmoniformes > Salmonidae > Salvelinus > Salvelinus alpinus. The sequence continues at coordinate 45,240,129 of NC_092094.1, forward strand.
AATGGGGGTAGAAAGAAAGGAAAAAACACACTGACCCCAAAATAACCTGCAAAGCACAAAAGACCAAAACACATCAGCCTCAGAAAAGGCTTCTAGATTGTTAAGACCCACGACTTTCAAACAAATGCTCTGAACTGGGCCACTCTAGCCCCCTGCGGTGGGAAAATGTTGTGAATGGTGTGCTGGGCCTGTGAGGAAGGGATCCGGTCGGGGGAATAAAGACTATTTTCTGGGAGCTGAATCAGGGATGTGTTTGGGAGCAGGGGCTTCACTAAGCAGGAGTGATGTTTTAATTACAATCAGTCAGTGCAGACAGCTTAGAAATCTCACTTGACTGAAGGAATATGGGATGGGATGGGGCTCTTTGGTGTGTGTGTGTGTGTGTGTGTGTGTGTGTGTGTGTGTGTGTGTGTGTGTGTGTGTGTGTGTGTGTGTGTGTGTGTGTGTGTGTGTGTGTGTGTGTGTGTGTGTGTGTGTGAGAGAGAGAGAGAGAGAGCGCACGCGTGCGTAAGTGTGGCTACACATGTAGGATCTTAATTTGAGCCAGTTTTCTACAGCAGGAAAATAACCTGTAGCAACAGGGAATGTTAATTATTATGTGAATTATAATTCATGGACATTTTTGTAGGGGTTGATACATTTTTTGTAAGGGAAAATTAACTTCAGAATACTTTTTAAACCTCAAATACACTACACATGTTAACTACCTGCAACAGGGTGGTCAAATTAAGATCCAACATATGTACAGAAATGTCGGTCTGTACTGTATCTATACTGAACAAAAATATAAAAGCCACATGTAAAGTGTTGCTCCCATGTTTCATGAGCTGAAATTAAAGATCCCAGAAACGTTCCATAAGCACAAAAAAATTATGTCTCTAAAATGTTATGCGCAAATTTGTTTTTCATCCCTGTTAGTGAGTATTTCTCTTTTGCCAAGATAATCCATCCACCTAACAGGTGTGGCATATCAAGAAGCAGATTAAACAGCATGATCATTACACAGGTGCACCTTGTGCTGGGGCCAATAAAAGACCACTCTAAAATGTGCAGTTTGTCACACAACACAGATGCCACAGATGTCTCAAGTTTTGAGGGGGCGTGCAACTGGCACGCTAACTGCAGGAATGTCCACCAGAGCTGTTGCTGGATAAATTAATATTCAGTGTAAGAACACATTTATTAATCTGCTTCACATATCCCCCAAAATATATTTTACTCACAAATTCCAAGAATCCTTAAATAATATGATGGCAACTGGGAAAATCCTCAATCAACTGTTGAATAAGAAAAAGGCATCTACAACTATCCCATCTCAATGTATTGTTGAAAATAAGACCTATAGTGAACGTGATGTTATTCAATGTGAATTGAATACATTTTTTGCGAATGTGTGTTACTCTCTGTCAAAGAAAATTTAGAAAACTGCTAGAAATCCCTTGGATTACATTAAGGGACATTTTCTTTCAGTTTGATCTTCCAGATGTAATGGAGGTGATGGAGGTAACTGGAAACTTAATGATATCAGCAGCAGGTCATGATGAGATTGATGCCTCTTTGGTGAAATCAGTGTCTTCCTCGATTACTGAGCCTCTAACGTATATCTTCACCAAATCTATGCAAACTGGTATTGTTCCTAAAGATTAAAACATTTTCCAAAATGATCAACCTCTATAAATCTGGGGATCCAAGATCTTTTACAAATTATCACTCAATATCTGTACTACCATGTTTTTCTAAAATCCCCCCAAAATTGGTGTATAAGAGAATGTCGAAACATTTAAATTAACACTGTAGTCTATATGAACACCAATATGGTTTTCATAAAAACTACCCCACAGAAATGTCTCTTTTGCAACTTTACAGCCCTTACCAACTGTCATATATACTCCCTCTCCGGCCTCTAGGTCATCAGGCTGCTGATTATCCCGCACACCTGTCACCATCGTCTCGCGCACTTGCGCCTCATGACACTCACTGATTCAGAGAGGTTGGATTAAATGTGAAAGACACATTTCAGTTGAATGCAATCAGTTGTACAACTGACCAGATATCTCCCTTTCCTTGATTACCGTTTTCATGATTAAAAATACAGTATAATTGGTTGTTTATGATAGAGAACAATTTGTTCATGCAAACGGCTGTGCATCTACCAGGGCCAAGATGTCCTGTGGTGTGTCACAGGGTTGATAATGGGACATTTGTTATTCCAGTACATATGCCTCCTACCTACACAATTACTCATCATACAAAATACATTTGCTAGACTAGCCACCTCCTCTAATTAACTGGCTCCATCTGCACCTTTGTTTAAGAAACCCAATATCTTGTCTATTTATGACATTAATGTACGCCAATTATGCATTTTCATCTACAAAAACTCATACCTCTCAGACAGTTTCCATAAACCCTTCAATGGATTCTTCCAGGTTAATTCTGAAATCCATCCATCAGTATATAACACGAGACACTGCAATAACCTTCACCTTCCCCAATGTGGCACCTCACGTAGTCCAGTTCCTAACAGACACCATACTCCGGAATTCTTATCTTCACGTTGCCAAAACCACATCATCCCTCAATAAGAGGACTGGGTGTCAGCCTGATGAACCAAACTAGCCAATAATTCCCTCCATGTATCATAACTCTCTCAAGCACACACACACACACACACACACACATAATAAAACATGTTTTGTCTTATCCGGCTTATCCGGCCACATCCGGCTTTTCACCTGCGGGAACATCTGAGACCAGCCAACTGGACAGCTGATGAAACTGAGGAGTATTTCTGTCTGTAAAAAAAAGCAGCCTGCCCAGTCATGTGAAATCCATAGATTAGGGCCTAATTCATTTATTTCAATGAACTGTAACTTAGTAATATCTTTTAAATTGTTACATGTTCCGTTCTATTTTTGTTCAGTATATATAGTTAGATCACTCACTCACTCTCTCTCTCTCTACACTCTCTCTACACTCTCTCTACACTCTCAGAAAAAAAAGGTTTACATTTGTTACTAAACGGGTACAACTGCTTGTCACTGAGGTGGTACCCTGTAAGGGCCTCCTTTGTACTTTTTCTAATAGGTACATAATTGTACCCCAGATAGTAGCTTTCTCCACAGGTACATTTACATTCACATTTTAGTCATTTAGCAGACGCTCTTATCCAGAGCGATTTACAGTTAGTGCATTCATCTTAAGATAGCTAGGTGGGACAACCACAAACAGTGCCATCGGAAAGTATTCAGACTCACATTTTGTTACATTACAGCCTTATTCTAAAATATATTAAATAAAATGTTTCCTCATCAATCAACACAGAATACCCTATAATGACAAAACAAAAAAGGATTTTCAAAATGTTTGCAAATGTATTAAAAAATTAAAAACAGAAAAACCTTATTTACATAAGTATTCAGCCCTTTTGCTATGAGACTCGAAATTGAGCTCAGGTGCATCCTGTTTCCATTGATCATCCTTGAGATGTTTCTACAACTTGATTGGAGTCTACCATTGGACATGATTTTGAAAGGCACACACCTGTCTATATAAGGTCCCACAGTTGACAATGCATGTCAGAGCAAAAACCGAGCCATGAGGTCGAAAGAATTGTCCATAGATCTCTGCAGCATTGAAGCATTGAATTCTGCAGCATTGAAGGTCCACAAGAACACCGTGGCCTCCATTATTCTTAAATGAAAGAAGTTTGGAACCACCAAGACTCTTCCTAGAGATGGCTGCCCGGCCAAACTGAGCAATCGGGGGAGAAGGGCCTTGGTCAGGGAGGTGACCAAGAACTCGATGGTCACTCTGACAAAGTTCCAGAGTTCCTCTGTGGAGATGGGAGAAACTTCCAGAAGGACAACCATCTCTGCAGCACCCCAACAATCAGGCATTTATGGTAGAGTGGCCCGACAGAAGCCACTCCTCAGTAAAAAGCACAGCCCGCTTGGAGTTTGCCACAAGGCACCTAAATGACTCTCAGACCATGAGAAACAAGGTTCTCTGGTCTGATGAAACCAAGATTGAACTCTTTGGCCTGAATGCCAAGCGTCACGTCTGGAGGAAACCTGGCACCATCCCTAAGATGAAGCATGGTGGTGGCAGCATCATGCTGTGGGGATGTTTCTCAGCGGCAGGGACTGGGAGATTAGTCAGGATCGAGGCAAAGATGAATGGAGCAAAGTACAGAGAGATCCTTGATGAAAACCTGCTCCAGAGTGCTCTAGACTGGGGCGAAGGTTCACCTTCCAGCAGGACAATGACCCTAAGCACACAGCCAGTGGCTTCGGGACAGGTCTCTGAATGTCCTTGAGTGGCCCAGTCAGGGCCTTGAACCCAATCGAACATCTCTGGAGAGACCTGAAAATAACTGTGCAGCCACGCTCCCCATCCAACCTGACAGAGCTTGAGAGGATCTGCAGAGAAGAATGGGAGAAACTCCCCAAATGCAGGTGTGCCAAGAAGACTCAAGTCTGTAATCGCTGCCAAAAGTGCTTCAACAAAGTACTGAGTTTTTATGCACTGTATCACAGGCTTAGTAAGTACACTTTTCTCTATAAAGTGGTTATCAGCAAAGTCAGAGCTAGAAGGGGGGGGGGGGCAGTGTTGGTTCAGATTTCTTTTTTTTTGTAAAACATCTTTTGGGGTGGGGGGTCAAGGTGAAGAGGGGGATTATTTAAAATAATCTTTGAAGAGGTAGGGTTTTATATGCTTTCAGAAGTTGGGCAGGGACTCTGCTGTCCTAGCTTCAGGGGAAGCTGGTTCCACCAATTGGGTGCCAGGACAAAGACAGGCTTTGACTGTGCTGAGCGGGATATGCCCTCCCATATGCAGCGTGCTTTTTTGCCTTTATACATTACAACCACAGTGACAAAAATGTACCTCCACCATAGACCAGTTAAACTGGTACAACACTTCCACTAAACGGTGGCCACTTCTACAGATGCACAATGGAGTGTCAGGACCCGGTGCGAGAAACAGTCACTAATAATCGTCAGAACCCAGAAGATGAGGCAGACACAGCAGTACTAGAGATGGTGGTTTAATTAAAGGCAAAGAAACTAAATCCACAATGTCCAAAAATAAAGCCAAGAGGCACAAAATGGAAATCCTCCAAAATACAAAAGAAACTCCACAAAGTGGTAAAAAACAGCAGGGAAAAACAAACCTCAAAAGACTACTCAAATAATACACAAGAACTAAACCAGAGAACCTCTGGAAAATCCAACAAGATAAATATCTGTATAAAACAAGGCTTGGGCTGGGGCTGGGTGCTAACTTACAAACACTGAGCAAGGAACTGAGGAACACACAGGGTTTAAATACTAACAAGGGAACGACCCACAGGTGCAAACAATAATTAGAGCAAGAAAAAACAAAAGGTACAAAAAAGGTGCAATGGGGACATCTAGTGACCAAAACCCGAACAGTCTTGGCCAAAACCTGACATGGAGAGCATCCTGTCGGGCTGCATCACCGCCTGGTACGGCAACTGCTCCGCCCACAACCGGAAGGCTCTCCAGAGGGTAGTGAGGTCTGCACAACGCATCACTGAGGGGCAAACTACCTGCCCTCCAGGACACTTACACCACCCGATGTCACAGGAAGGCCATAAAGATCATCAAGGACAACAACCACCCGAGTCACTGCCTGTTCACCCCGCTATCATCCAGAAGGCGAGGTCAGTACAGGTGTATCAAAGCAGAGACCGAGAGACTGAAAAACAGCTTCTATCTCAAGGCCATCAGACTGTTAAACAGCCACTACTAACATTGAGTGGCTGCTGCCAACATACTGACTCAACTCCAGCTCACTTTAATAATGGAAATTGATGGAAATTGATCAAAAATGTATCACTAGCCACTTTAAACAATGCCACTTAATATAATGTATATGTATATACTGTACTCTATCATCTACTGCATCTTGCCATCTTTATGTAATACATGTATCACTAGCCACTTTAAACTATGCACTTTTATGTTTACATACCCTACATTACTCATCTCATATGTTTATACTGTACTCGATACCATCTACTGCATCTTGCCTATGCCGTTCTGTACCATCACTCATTCATATATCTTTATGTACATATTCTTTATCCCTTTACATGTGTGTGTATAAGGTAGTAGTTGTGGAATTGATAGGCTAGATTACTCGTTGGTTATTACTGCATTGTCGGAACTGGAAGCACAAGCATTTCGCTACACTCGCATTAACATCTGCTAACCATGTGTATGTGACAAATACAATTTGATTTGATTTGAAATAACAATCTGAAAGCCACTCTCCCACTAAGCCATGCCTCCGATATAATTTCCCAGTGTGCCTTGCCTTTTCGAGTGCATCGAAGAGTTACCACCCATGACCGTATTTGTTAGTGACGGAGACATTTTCTTTAGTTTGTTCATGTTCATTCTGTGGTCTTCATCAAATGAGTTCTGGGCATACATCATTTTATCATTAGAATGAAATTATAAAATATATAAAATATTTCTTAAGGCTTAATATGAGGTCTAGATTTACGCTAATACAACATCCTGAAATTCACAGGTTACAGGGCACATCAGGCCTGCAAGTAGGCTTGTTAAATTCACAGATTTTCAAAAAATCCTGCTGGAAGGCATTCCTGCTTATTCTCTCCGGTTTCCTGGACTTTTCCAACCGGGATTTCTGGAAAGCCCGGTATGTTTGTGTACGTTACAAGAAATGTGCAACCCTGCCTGCAAGTCACATTATGCTGGCTTGCAAAGTGATTTGTAATTATTCCTATTGTATTCCAGCCAGAGGTAGGATATCCAACAGTTTGAATTTTTATTCACCCACAACCTGCCTTCACAAAGCCTGTAAAGGTCTAAACTGGAACAACCATTTCAGTAAAGGGTGTAAAAAATCAAACTAACTGATTGGATGAGTTGAGAAATGTATATTATTTATCTTTGTGTAGCATAAGATTAATCAATCAATAATTCAATCAATGTATATGCAAAAACACATTCATTAATCAACCTGCAGTAGAGCATATATGATATTATGATGATCATTTTTCGGGTACCACCTCAGTGACAACGCCATTAGTTCCCTTCAGGTGGCAAAAAAATCCTAATTGCACTTTATGTTGGGTATTCTTAAGTATATTGAGGATACACTAAATTAGTTTGTTCCCTGGGAAACAGAAATGTACCTTCACATTGTACCCATTTTTTGTAAGTGAGTGTGATTGTACCTTTATATTCAAAATATGGGGTACAAACATTTACCATTATACTCTGTATGTACCCTAAAAGGTATCGAACAGTACCATGTGAGATCATTATGTGTACCTCTGGAGGTACATTATGTGTATTTTGATATTTTTGTACCCCAGGGAACGATACTGTACCCTCATTTCTAGTGTATAGGTATAGAGTGTATAGGCTGAAAGAGAGACCCTGTGAGAATGTGTGTCGAAGGTTATGCAATCGGCCCACCACACTGAGACGGCACAGACCTCTAGTGTGCTGCATGGAGCGTGTGGGTGTGTGTGTGAGAGAGAGAGAGTGTGTGGGGGTTTCTGAATGGGACCAAAGGAGGGGGGATAGAAGAGGGTGCAGAGCAAAGTAAACGAGAAGCTCATTGAAGGCTGAACTAAAGTTTGGAGTTTCCGAGATCCCCCGCCCCTCCATGCACGTTATATAGTAAAACCTAGACACCAACAGGCCAATATCTGGCTAAACATTCGAACCATCAGACTGTCTTTACTATGAAAGGTGAGTACCACTGGGTGAAGAAAATGCTTACTTTCCCATGCATCTGTACTGATGAAAGCATTAGGCACAATTACAGTGACATATTTCCTGCTTTTTATTTAAGGTTGGCATGAGTTTGGCTCTTCTAAAAATAAGTTTGTTGAATGGTTAAGTTAAATGAATATTCTGTGAGTATTGTGGAATCCTAGATGTTGGCTCTGCTTCATGCTTGGTTTGTCTTTATGAAGATATCTCATCTGGTTTGGTGATGCTTCCTTATTAGGGCATTTGGTGACAAATTACTTGGCGTTTTTCTGATTGTACAATGTTGAAAACTGCAGCTGACGTTGGGAATAGTCTAGATGTCTACCCTATTGAGTAGAGCTATTGTCCATGGAACGTGTCCAGTCTTCAAGATATTCAAGTCATGGACATACTCTATGAAGTGAAGGTTGACAGCTCTTCTCTTGATGACCACATTCAAATGCATTAAACATCTAAACCATTTCAAATAAAATGTGTTACTGTATAGGGATGGTTATTAACAACCCCTACTGACCTGGTTAACCGTGGCTAATTAATAACTTTGGAGGCATCCATGATTTACCTTGCTCTTTTGTCTTTAGAGTTCCATTTAAATTGGGTTGTGTCTTATTTGGCAATGCACCCTACACAATGAGATGTTATGTCACCCTTTAAACACCCTTTACACCGTATGACAAGCTTACAGATAGTTTGGGTTTATGCCATGCTTATGAAGACTATGTGCTATATAAAGCATTTATAAGTTAGTAGTTATTTTAAAGCGGGACCATCCCCCAAATCCATCATGTAATTACAAGATAAGTATTAAGCTACTGTATTGTAGCTTAGTAAATGTAGCTTAGCAACAATATTGTTGATATAATATTGTGGCTAGAGTAACTGCATAATTACTCAACAGGAATACAGTGAGATCATCCATATGTAATGTGTTACCACAATAGATGCAGTCAGAGCCACAGGGGAAGTTATTCTCTGTATGTTGCCCATCCTAAGCTGCTGCACTCTTCTGGAAAATGGGACCGATCTACAATATTATTGTTTTGTTCTGTCAGACGGACAGAGTTATGGGCACACAAAAAGATTCAGTACAGTAATATTTTTAGTAATAGTTTTGAATTTGGTTCTTGATTTTCTGGTTCTTAAAACATTCTGCTTTTTTGCTCTATGATACAGGGCCCTTCTAGCAGACCTGATCCTGTGTTGGAAATCAATTTAATAGTTTACATTTTCACTGGTGGTTTTCACTTGGTTGTGTCCTCAACTGATCCAGGAACTTGTGCCTTGACAGTACATTTTGATCACATTCAATATGGTGGGGTTTCACACAGATCTACAGTACCAGTCAAAGTATGGACACACCTACTCATTCCAGGGTTTTTCTTTATTTGTACTATTTTCTACATTGTAGAATAATAGTGAAGACATCAAAACTATGAAATAACACATTTGGAATCATGTAGCAACCCAAAAAGTGTTAAAGAAATCAATATATACTTTATATTTGAGATTCTTCAAAGTAGCCACCCTTTGCCTTGATGACAGCTTTGCAGACTCTTGGCATTCTCTCAACCAGCTTCACCTGGAATGCTTTCCAACAATCTTGAAAGAGCTGCTTTTCCTTCACTCTGCGGTCCAACTCATCCCAAACCATCTCAATTTGGTTGAGGTCGGGTAATTGTGGAAGCCAGGTCATCTGATGCAGCACATCAAGTCAAAGGTTGGCTACTTTGAAGAATCTAAAATGTATTTTGATTTGTTTAACACTTTTTTGGTTACTACATGATTCCATATGTGTTATTTCATAGTTTGATGTCTTCACTATTATTCTACAATATAGAAAATTGTCCAAATAAAGAAAAACCCTTGAATGAGTAGGTATGTCCACTTTTGACTGGTACTTTTAGTATTGACTTAACTTATCGCGAACCAACAATGGTACTCAGATATTGGAGAATAGAGAACATTGATGTACAGTATCACCATCATACAGTGGAAAGTCTTACATAAAAAGTTTAATAATTCCAGACAGATTTGTTGAATAATGTGATCAAATATTAAATCATGCAACTTTTTTATCATTTTAAATGGGTTTGGTAATGGGATGCAGCATTGAAATCCAATACACCTGCCAGGTCATCTGAAAGTGCTACATTACTCCAGCATGTTAGAATACTGTATGCCAGGTAACTGTGATCATGTTTGGCATTTTCCACTGTACAAACATTAAAAGTTAACATGTGCATAAACCTGATGTTTGGAGACTTTACAGTCTGTCGTCTGTCAGCGAGTCTTTCACTGATTGACTGAGTATTATTATGTTATGAGGTCTCCTAATAAACAAGCATCGGCAATGTCATGACTTTGTTAAATACAGTGAGCAGACCAAATATTAGGAATAGCTTCCTAATGTTGAGTTGCACCCCCCCACCTTTTGCCCTCAAAACAGCCTCAAATGGTCACGCCATGGACTCTACAAGGCGTTGAAAGCGTTCCACAGAGATGCTGGCCTATGTTGACTCCAATGCTTCCCACAGTTGTGTCAAGTTAGCTGGATGTCCTTTGGGTGGTGGACTTTTGTTGATACACACGGGAAACTGTTGAGCGTGAAAAACCCAGAAGCGTTGCAGTTCTTGACACTAACCGGTGCGCCTGGCACCTACTACCATACCCCGTTCAAAGGCACTTAAATCTTTTGTCTTGCCCATTCACCCTCTGAATGGCACACATACACAATCCATGTCTTAGTTGTCTCAAGGCTTAAACATCCTTCTTTAACCTGTCTCCTCCCCTTCATCTACACTGATTGAAGTGGATTCAACAAGTGACACCAATAAGTGAAAGATTAGTGGAATCTGTGTGGGTAGCTGGACAGGTAGGATGACTGACAGTGAAGGTGAACAGGTGGTCACGTGTCAGGTGACAGAGGAATGGATGAGACTGAGGCAGGAATTCCTTTAACCATAAAGTGGTATATTTACTGAGTAGTCTGTCTGTGCTGCATATCAAAGGAAACAGAATAACATGTATCCAATCAAATTCATAATCACAAAGATCAAATCATAACAATCATTCATTATTAACATAATTAGGGAATTCAGCAATCCAGTTCATTAAGAAGTCAATAGGAATCATCCTTGAGTCATTTAGGCTCGTAACTATTTATCATAATCATGAGAATAATAATACAAATAATTCAAACAGTGATCGGTTATTCAATCTATAAACCCCGTCACTCTGATATCAGAATTGATCAGTTCAGCAAACAATGACGTTTCATATTTCACCCTTTCAAGCTTGTCTTCATATGTACATGTCATTTCATTACATATTAACCATATATCGATGGCATAATTGGCCTGTGATGATCTGCAGGGCCGTGATCATTGACCATTTACATTACACAATAGGTTTGAAGCGTGCCCTCAAAGCCGTGCTCCGCGGTAATAACTATAAACAATAACTCATGGCCTGCTCTCCCGATCGCAACAGATAGTTCAGATGACAGGTTCAGATGAAAAGTAACAGGTTGGATTCATGGACGCACAGAACTTCTGGATTAGCCGGAGTTAAGGAAGAGAAAGCAGTGAGATCGGGCGATGGCAATTTCCTCCTTTTATGGAGTTGAGATCTGTCGGACATTTCCACCTGACCTAATTAAAGCGCCCCTGGCCCAGCTGAGCAAGTGGCCATGAATTAAAGGATTCTTCCACCAACTCCATGAGCCTTTTCTACAATAAGGGATTATAGCTTTTACCTGGATTCACCTGGTCATTCTATGTCATGGAAAGAGCAGCTGTTCTTAACATCTTGTATACTCAGTGTATATGAACTGGTTGTTCAAACCACCTAAAACCAATTTAGGCATATAAACTCAGCAAAAAAAGAAACATCCTCTCACTGTCAACTGCTTTTTTTTTCAGCAAACTTAACATGTGTAAATATTTGTATGAACATAACAAGATTCAACAACTGAGATATAAACTGAACAAGTTCCACAGACATGTGACTAACAGAAATTGAATAATGTGTCCCTGAACAAAGGGGGGGGGGGGTCAAAAGTAACAGTCAGTATCTGGTGTGGCCACCAGCTGCATTAAGTATTGCAGTGCATCTCCTCCTCATGGACTGCACCAGATTTGCCAGTTCTTGCTGTGAGATGTTACCCCACTCTTCTACCAAGGCACCTGCAAGTTCCCGGACATTTCTAGGGGGGAATGGCCCTAGCCCTCACCCTCCGATCCATCAGGTCCCAGACGTGCTGAATGGGATTGAGATCCGGGCTCTTCGCTGGCCTTGGCAGAACACTGACATCCCTGTCTTGCAGGAAATCACGCACAGAACGAGCAGTATGGCTGGTGGCATTGTCATGCTGGAGGGTCATGTCAGGATGAGCCTGCAGGAAGGGTACCACATGAGGGAGGAGGATGTCTTCCCTGTAACGCACAGCGCTGAGATTGCCTGCAATGACAACAAGCTCAGTCCGATGATGCTGTGACACAGACCATGACGGACTCACCACCTCCAACCTCCCTCCACCTCCCTCCACGATCCCGCTCCAGAGTACAGGCTTCGGTGTAACGCTCATTCCTTAGACGATAAACGAGAAAAACACTGCAGCTGAGCAGTCATTCCTTCATGGCTCTGTGCTACTTCACAGCTGTATTCCCTTTTCGGAAGCACATGCAGATTTGGACCCAGGCTAGGTTTGTGAGAGGTTTTGCTGAGAAGGCGACATGTCGCTATCCTGTGGTAACCTAGTGTTTTAGCCTCCTAACCATAATAATAAAGCAGAAACAATATATTTGTCGAATATCGTGGAATTATTGTCCCATATCGATATATTGGTGAAACAATATATCGATCGGACTCTACTTAAGGGTTTTGATTATTAGTGACATAACACTTTAAAGTTGTAGTTTTTCCTGAAATATGAAGTCCTTCCTCCATCTATGGTCTATCTATGATTGAAATAACTAACTGTTTCCTAAACATAAACCATGACGAAACCCTAACATCGTTTCGCTATATTGTGTTGTGTTTTGATCATCAAAGTGATGACTAATGGGTGGAAAGCAGCTTTGTGCCTTTCCATCAGTATGGTGACAGAAAGAGTGTTATCCAGTAGACTACCCGCTGTAGTCAGTCAGTGAGTCTGTTATAGTGCAGGCCTTTATGAGAGACGTGAACGCTGGCCCAGTGGCTTGGCTTGAGGCTTGGCATGCTCAGTCCTCCTCAGTCTTGGTCTTCATTTCTCACAGCCCACACTTCCCCTAGCTTCTCTGTAAACATCTATCTGCAAATTGGCTATTTCTGTCCCGTCCTGTTACAAATAATGTGGCAAATGTTTATTCTCACCTAGTTAAAAATAAGTGTGGACTGCTCCCCTGGACTGGAGTCTGGAGAGATCTCAGTGTGAAGGAATTTCGCTTGTGGCTCACACTGCCACCTTGGCCCACACTGAGCCTGTGAAAACCAACGTAAAGTGTGATCAGGCTTCCTGGCAGCCTGGAGCTCTGCTCTCCTTCAGAGCAGCACAAAGAAGCCCTGGCCAATAAGGGTCTCCAGTCCTTTATGATGCCAAGCCTTCATTCCCACCAAACACCTTCTGAAAACAAGGGATTTTTACCGCTGGCCACAATTTGGCCCAGGCTCAGAAAATGTTTGCTCTCTCCCCTCCATCCCATCAACCCCACCCTGCTCTGCCAGCGAGAGGCTGAGCTGAGAGCACATTCTCAAGGCTTCTGGCACAGCGGGGTAGCCATCTCTCCTGTTGTTGCAGACCTAAACTCAACATGAATTTGTTTGGTTTGATCTGTGACAGGAGGGGCCACTGGACTAGCCAAAGTGGAGAGAGGCAGAGAGAAGGGCGGCAGAGAGAGAGATAGAGTGGCATAGCGAGATAGAAAGAAAGAGGAAAAGAGCGAGGGGGGAGAGAGAAAGAGTGAGAGAGGGGGAAGAAGAGACAGAAAGGGAGAGAGAGAGAGAGTGAAAGAGAAACCGGGAGAGAGAAAGCAAGAGAGAGGGCAGCAAGAGGCCTTGTTAATGAGACATGACAGCAGTGAGCACGGTCAGTGAGCTGCCTGTTTCCTGTACAGAGAGAAACTCTTTCAGCATCACTGGCCCTGAACTTTGGCCGGCTACGAGTTGTCCAGCTCGTACAGCCGTGGACCCATGTCTCAGGGAGAGACAGAGTGGCATATATGACATGTCAATGTGACTATGCATGTTTTGCACTGGTGTAAAGTACTTAAGTAAAAATACTTTAAAGTACTACTTATGTCGTTTTTTGGGGTATCTATACTTTACTTTGCTATTTACAACTTTTACTCCACTACAAGAAGATAATGTACTTTTTACTCCATACATTTTTGCTGACACTCAAAAGCATTTTGAATGCTTAACAGGACAGGAAAATGGTTGAATTCACTCACATATCAAGAGAACATCCCTGGTCATCTCTACTGCCTCTGATCTGGTGGACTGTCTGAGTGTTGGAGTGTGTCCCTGGCTATGATTAATATAAGGAATTCGAAATGATTTGTACTTTTACTTTTACTTTTGTTACTTAAGTATATTTAAAACAAAAATACTTTTACTCAATTAGTATTTTATTGGGTGACTTTCACTTGAGTCATTTTCTATTAAGGTATCTTTTACTCAAGTATGACAAATGGGTACTTTTCCCACCACTTCATGTTTGACACTTTCGTGCCTGCCGTAAATCCCCCGTGAGAACTACAGAAAGTCTTGGAATTCGTCCCTGTCTCACACCTCTTGCTGCTTGACCTTTGTTCCAAACATTCAAAGGGGATGCATGCACAGCCTTTGTTTTTAGTATTCCATGCTGTTGTCTTAGGAGTCTCCATAACTTATAGTTTGAGTCCATACAATGCCCCCTATAAGCCCCATGTTCTTGAGCCACGTTCAAATACCTTTTTCTCTCCCTATTCCTCATTTCCAGGAGATTGTCCCCAGGGAGGCTTAGGGACTGTGAAGTTGTGTTTACTTTATGACAAGCCAGTTGATCTGGGAGTGGTGTGATAAAGATACACAGAAACCCCTCCCCTGCTCACAATAACTACACAGTCAATGCAAGACTTTAGGCTGTGGGGTTAGCCTATATAATGATGTACAATAGTGTTACTCTCCCGGTGTCTATCCTCTCCTCCACTCACTTTAACATGTTGCTTCCTCAGGCGACATGGAGAGCCTGCCTAAGATGGACCCCTCCAATGACCACAGTCGGCCGCTGGACATTGTGCCGCAGAGCGATGAGAAGATGAAGGAGAGGGGCCAGTGGGGAAACAAGGTGGAGTTTGTCCTTTCTGTTGCCGGGGAGATCATAGGACTGGGCAATGTGTGGCGCTTCCCTTACCTGTGCTACAAGAACGGAGGAGGTGGGTGTTAACATCACAGTGCTCAGTGACAACATGTCACCTCATTTTGTTCATATTATTGGTACATAATTGAGTACTACTTCAGTACTATTGATCAGGAACAACAGTGACAGTTCATATTGTAGATGTATTATAATTTTAGCTACTATATTGATGTTAACTGACCCAAAGCCTGTTGTTATAAACCTAAATGGCACTGGAGCCTTTGAGTACATTGTGCTTTAACGCTATAAAGAATTATGAAGGGCATGGAATCTGTTAAAGGATGAGTAGTGACGTAAAACCTCAAAAGTGCTCATTTGGAGGTATGTAAATAGTTGTTCAGCAATAAATCCTCCTAATAGATTGTGGGTAACAATTGCTATTTTTAGATTGATATGTATTTATGTTTCTGTGCTGCCTGCCAAGACAACACTCAAAACATGTTAAACATGAAGTCCAATAGTAGCAAACAACACACTCCTGTTTGGATTGGCAAGATGAGAGAAGTCAAAAGGTCAACACTAATTTAATTGAATTTGTTATATCCAACAACATTATGGAGACACTAATTAAAACACGTTTTTCAACAGGCTGAATACTTTGGAATTGCTCTTTTACGTAAAAAAAAATGTTATATGCCAATATGTTGTGGAATTAGGGATAAATACTTACTGGCTGTCCTACTGTATTGTTGGGTGGGCTATGGTATGTGATACTCTGATGTCAAGCTGGTCGGGGGCTTGCCCAGGTCAAAGTTCTGCTGATGACTAAGGTTGTCTTTGTTCCTTCTCTGGAGCAACTGTTCTCAAGTGCACAAAGTAGTTCTGAGTTTCTTAATAGTTTGTACATTACTTGATAGTTTGTATGTCTCTAGACCTTTAAGGTGAAGATACTTTATCATTTCATCAGAAAAAAGGTATTGATGCATACCCACTCTGCACAGATGTCAGTTCAACGTCTAGTTTTGATTTACATTTGGTTGAGATGTCAACTGACGATAATTCACCTCGAAATCATACAAAATGTCACCTTGCCATTGGATTTAGGTAAAAAGTTGGGTAAAAGAAAATGACATTCCCTTACATTGCTGACTTTTTAACTTTTTTTCCACGTTGATTCAATGTCATCACATAGAATTGTGGGGTTGAATTGACGTGGAAACAATGTTGATTCAACCAGTTTTTGCCAGTGAGTAGGCCTATATGTCTAGCTACCAATTCTAATAAATTTGGAAAATTTCATAATTAGCTAGCTAGCTTGGTTAGCGGGAAGATAACTGCAAACTTGACATTTTCTGAAAAATGTGATAAACATTTTAACATTATTTGGATATTCCACCCAGCGATGGATATGTCGGATGCTGACTTTAAAAAATTGCACAAATCAAGGTATCATTTATAAGTACCTTTGGAACACTACCATTCTAGTGTCCAGCCTTGAAATGCTGCGTCCTTGTTGTTTGGTTATGTCACCTGACCTCATATCACAGTGGAGTTCTAACACATGCGACAACACCTTGTTAACTTCTCTCCTTCCCCCCTCTATCAAACAGGTGCTTTCTTCATCCCCTACCTCATCTTCCTGTTCACCTGTGGGATACCAGTGTTCTTCCTGGAGACAGCCCTGGGACAGTTCACCAGCGAGGGAGGCATTACCTGCTGGAGGAAGATCACTCCACTGTTTGAAGGTGATCCTCCTCTCACATACTGTTTAGAACTTCATTTTGTTTAGTGTGCACTGTATAGGAATGCCTTTCAAGGTAGCTACACCCGGGCATGTCTGCTTACTATATAGAATAAGAGAAGGAATTCTGAGAATGATCTACAGTAAGTGTGTGTTTTTGTGCATGCGTGTCTCCCAGTATGTACTGTAGGATAGTAGCAGGAGGTTGATGTTACGGTTGGCATGCCAACAACACTGGCAGACTTCCAGACTTCCAAGTATCCAACGCTTCAGTCATTCAATTGGCCCCCAATAAGGACAATGACTGTAGACCTTTACACATGAGCCAGATAGGCTACCGGGTGAGAAATGGTGGCATTAAAAGGCATTATCATAGCTAACCACAATGTGTGATGTGGTAAGGTTCCCGAGTGGCGCAGCAGTCTAAGGCAATGCATCTCAGTGCAAGAGGCATCACTACAGTTCCTGGTTCGGATCCAGGCTGTATTACATCCAGCCATGACTGGGAGTCCCATTGGGCGGCACACAATTGGCCCAGCATCGTCTGGGTTTGGCCGGGGTAGGCTGTCATTGTAAATAAGAACTTGTTCTTAACTGACTTGCCTAGTTACATATAAAAAAAGTTGGACCCAGGTGCAGAGAAGAGACCAGACGAGGAATCAGTGGGTAAGGATAAACATAATACTTTACTGAGAAACGGTAGCAACAGGATCACAGCACAATTGGGCGAAACCAACAAACACTAAGTCTCAAAAACTCACTCAGGAAACAACCTCACTCAGGAAACAACCACACTCAGGAAACAACCACACTCAGGAAACAACCACACTCAGGAAACAACCACACTCAGGAAACAACCACACTCAGGAAACAACCACACTCAGGAAACAATTCACGGTTCTACAAAGGACAACAGAAAACACCTATTTTAACAGGGAAATCATAATGAGTAAATTGAACAAACCTGAGTGTCATTAATGTCTCTAGGACGGTTTCTGCCGCCCTCTGGTGACAGGTGGAGCCATGACACAATGCTCCCCTTTGTCCTTGCTGCAGGAGTGGGCTATGCCACACAAGTCATTGTCGCTCTGTTGAACTTCTATTACATCATCGTCCTGGCCTGGGCCATCTTCTACCTGTCCTACTCCTTCACCTGGGACCTGCCCTGGGCCTCCTGCAACAACACATGGAACACAGGTCAGAGATCCACCATACACTCAGTGGACTTTTCCTTATTCAATCTCGTTGAAGCTCTGCCTAAAGGCAGAACTAATGTGATTGGTATGATGAAAGCTCACAGGCAAAGTTGCTGGTTCGAATGTTACTCAACCCCTAAACCAACCCTAACCAATTCGGATTACTTCAACTTAAGTGATCGTATTTGCCTAAACATTCAAAGTGTTTCTGCCCTCGAGACAGAGTTGCCCTCGGAACAAGATTGAATAAGGAAAAGTCCAAAATGCCACCATACACAGAAACATCCCTGACTACTTGATGTCTCATGTAGCCTTACGTAACGTTACAATAGAGTTGGGTTACCTAGAAAAACCATAGCCGGTGTCCTCAGTAAACGTGTGTGTGAACTTGTTATGCATCTCTGTTCTCAGATTCCTGCATGGAGTTCCAGAGGAGGAATGGCTCTTTCAATCAGCCACGTCTGAACGCCACGTCTCCTGTCATTGAGTTCTGGGAGTAAGTGCTGCTTAGAGTCTATTGTTTCTCCATCTCCTTAAGGAGATTGGTTGGCCTACTGTTTATTCCTCAGCCAAATGGCCGTTGTCTTGCCAACTAGTGTAGCACTGCTGAATACGAAAACAGGCTGGCTTGAGGCTGAATTGGAGGGCTGTGTGACGTCCTGAGAAATACTATACATGATATGCCCCCCTAATGTAAATAGTTAACAAGCTTCAACATTACTATTGCTGTAATATCAGAGCTTAGTGTTCATGTTAGATATTCATGTCTAAATAATGATCACACTGACAGTCATCTCATATTTGTGTGTGTGTGTGTTGGTGTGTGTGTGCACCGGCGTGCGTGCATGTGTGTGTAGACGGAGGGTTCTGCGTATCTCCTCTGGCATAGATCATATAGGATCTCTCAACTGGGACCTGGTGCTGTGTCTGGCAATAGCCTGGGTACTAGTCTACTTCTGTATCTGGAAGGGAGTCAAGTCCACTGGAAAGGTAAAGGGCTCTATTCTACATCCTCTCTCTGTGAGCCTCCCTAATGCAGTTTTTGACCAGGAAGAACCTCTGGGCACTTCATTGATTGATTTTACAAAAATGCAAAGTTTGGAAAA
Source organism: Salvelinus alpinus (assembly GCF_045679555.1). Classification (NCBI taxonomy): domain Eukaryota; kingdom Metazoa; phylum Chordata; class Actinopteri; order Salmoniformes; family Salmonidae; genus Salvelinus; species Salvelinus alpinus. Next base: position 45,259,274 of record NC_092094.1, read on the forward strand.
CTTGACAGAGATTACACAATAAAGTCAATGACTTATTTCCATTGTGGACCCTTAAAGTGCATGGTGCAATACATTACATAGATGCAGACTTTGATACATTACATACTGTAGATACAGACATGAAAATGGGTCTATGGTTCGGTCATCAGCCAGCTTTTGACATACTTTTAAAAATAAGTTCTGGTCGGCATAGCTTTAAGTTGTTGTGGTAGTTTGTTCCACTTAACAGCGAAGTTATATGGAAAGGGTTTCTTACAGGATAGTCTCTTAGATTTGAAACAGTCCATATCAGAGTCTATGGCAATGAATATGACCAAGAGTTGTTCCTGGTCAGTCAGGTCACTTTTTCAGGACATTTCTATGCATTTACGCAATGTTGCTTCACACCTTTGGACAGCCAAGTACTCTGGATATGTGGTCCTTTTGAATTCTGGCAGTTAACGTGATAGCTGAGATGACTAGAGACCATTCATTGACTCTTTTGCTTTTTGTTATTAATAGACCCTTGGTTAACCCATATGTGACCCTTGGTGCTGTATTGTCCTGTACTGTACATACTGTAGCAGCATGTAACCGGAAGGTTGCTGGATCGAATCCCCGAGCTGACAAGGTACAAATCCGTCATTCTGCCCCTGAGCAAGGCAGTTAACCACTGTTCCCCGGGCGCCGATGACGTGGATGTCGATTAAGGCAGCCCCCTGCACCTCTCTGAGTCAGAGGGGTTGGGTTAAATGCGGAAGACACATTTCAGTTGAATTCATTCAGTTGGACAACTGACTAGGTATCCCCCTTTCCCTTTCCCATTCCATCCCCCTCAGGTGGTATATTTCACAGCTACCTTCCCCTACATCATGCTGTCTATCCTGCTCATCAGAGGGGTCACCCTGCCTGGAGCCTTCATAGGAATCAAGTTCTACCTCTACCCAGACCTGAGCCGCCTGTCAGATCCACAGGTACATGTACTGTCCACACACACGCACGTGCACACACACACGCACGTGCACACACACACACACACACACACACACACACACACACACACACACACACACACACACACACACACACACACACACACACACACACACACACACACACACACACACACACACACACACACACACACACACACACACACACACACACACACACACACACCATCACTGTGGGAAGTGGAAAACCCAACAGCTTGACACAATAACCCTATAGACTGACTTACCCAGTGTTCCTCTGACCTCTGCCTGTCAGCAATAAAACCCCTCTCACAGTCACACCTCTTGTCCCTAGTTTATGATGACAATATGTGTGGCCACATACAGTAGAACTTGAACACTTAATTATTCATTTCATTAGTTGAGCTGTTGAAGTGATTGTTATGCTGTGCTTAGCATTTTCAGAGAACTAACTCAATATCACCAATACTGTTATCAAGATTATCGAGATTGATCATTAACAAATGAAAACATGTCTGATCGTGAGAAGAACATGACATTGGAAAAACCAGGAGGACGTTGTCTCTCAAACTAATGCTGAGCCAGAGAATTACTGAATCTGTAAAGTTGGCAGTCCCTATGAATATTTGAAGAGTGGACGGGTGATAAATGCCTCATGAACACCGGCATGAGGAATGTGGTCAGCAAGCACAGCTCCTAGGCTAGTTCTCATCTGGTTATGAGAGAGAGAGAGAGAGAGAGAGTTTTACTGACCGTGATTTTTTTGTATTTTTCGACTGTTTGTTTGGATGATGTTGCTTAACCTATTTGTGTGTTATATACGTGTTGCGCTCACTCCCTGACGTTATTGTAAATAAGAATTTGTTCTTAATTAACTTACCTAGAGAGAGAGAGAGCGAGAGATAGATAGAGAGACATTTCACAACCACAACCACCCATTAACCAAAGGAGTGACCTCTTCAATCCACAGGGGTCTTCTATGGATGAATATAACCCTGTGTTGAAGGAAGAGACAAGCTGTCTGTATGATGGGAACGTCTGCCTTAGTGGCTGGGGCCTACGCTTGTGTCTTTGCACTGGACTAGCTTAATCAAAGGCTGTGTCCCAATGGCAACACACACTCTATAAAGTGCAATACTTTTGACCAGAGCCCTATAGGCCCTGGTCAAAAGTAGTGCATTGCATGGGCAATAGGGTGCCATTTGGGACACAGACAGAAGTATTCCTGGCTGCTAGGCAGCTGACTGAAACGTGCCCTCAGTGCTTGAGCACGACTTTGGTGAATAGGGAGAACAAAGGGCACCCTAATTCAAATTGGAACTGTGTTGTGTTGGTTGTTCACAGAGTCTGTGGTGGAAAAGTAGCACACTTGGCGCTGGGGAGCCACAGCGATGGAGAGCCAGCATACTGGGGGGTGGCCATGGTGGGTGGTCACATAAGTGACGAGAAATGGGGTGACAGGTTTTACCACAGAATGAGGAAGGTGTAGGTCATATGTACACACCAAATGTCTCACCGGAAGGGGTTTATAGCTGTCTTTGACTAAAGTGACGTGCTTCAGAGAAATAAAGGTATTAGCCAGGAGCAAGGCCATGGTTTCTGCCAGCAAATGAAAAGGCATTGGTATGGTTTATCCCTCTTCTTTCTAGGTATGGATGGATGCAGGGACTCAGATCTTCTTCTCCTATGCCATCTGTCTGGGGTGTCTGACTGCTCTTGGAAGCTACAACAAGTACAATAACAACTGCTACAGGTCAGGGCTCACCTCAGAACACATGCTTACACCTACACCTACTTACCCTAGTCAGAAATGACTGACAGCCAACAATAAGCAGATGTATCTCTATCTTAAACCCCCTAGAGTTGATTGACGCACCCATGCGTGAATCTAATTAATATAATAAAAAAATCCCCATAAAAATCTGTTTATTTAAGCTAGCGATATCAGCTGCGTCTCAATCCACCTCATCCACCTATGTCGGCTTTCCGAATCTTTGCTGGAAATTGACAGAGCTACAATGCTGTTTGTCAGACCAGGAGACATCCCGAAAATTGGTCTTCTCACGAAAACGTCTGTAGCGTCCAAACGGACACGATGGTGTTCTCCGTTTTGCTCTATGACCCCCACAAGCCCCATGGGACTCATCTGAAGTTGGTACAGTACACTATGTGCCAACTTCTGTCTGTAGCATCCAAACCGTTTGGGCTACAAACTAACATGACCCCACTAGACTCTCAGGAAAACAAACGTGTTTTGTTCTTGTTGTTCTACTACCCCCACAAGTGTCATGTGACTCGCCTGAAGGTAACTTGGTACCGGTTTTTAAAAAAATATGGAAGTACACTACCGGTCACAAGTTTTATGACACCTACTCATTCAAGGGTTTTTCTTTATTTGTACTATTTATTACATTGTAGAATAATAGTGAAGACATCAACACTATGAAATAACACATTTGGAATCATGTAGTAACTAAAAAAGTGTTAAACAAATCAATATATACTTTATATTTGAGATTCTTCTTCATATAGCCACGCTTTGCCTTGATGACAGCTTTGACCACTCTTTGCATTCTCTCAACCAGCTTCACCTGGAATGCTTTTCCAACAGTCTTGAAGGAGTTCCTGAAATAGTAAAAATAAAGAAAAACCCTTGATAGAGTAGGTGTTCTAAAACCTTTGACCAGTAGTGTATGTAAGTATATTTTTGCGTCCCGCCCCCACTTCAAAACCTTATTCCTTGTGATTTATTTTTTTACTGTACATTTTGCCATTTATAAATGTGCTATTCAATGCATTTCAATTAAATAAAAAAGGGTATCAAATAATTTGTAAATATTTTTGGGGCATACCTACAGGGATTCTAATATTCTAAATCAAATAGCTAAATGATCCATGGCATAACCATCTAAGACTGATACGTGATTTGTTCTGTTTTACACCCTAATAATAACCTAGTAAGGTAATAACAGGTGGTCAGAAGCATTTGTTCTGTATCTTTATCTGTATTTTGTACAGTATCTGTTTCACAATATGGTATTGATTTATCTTTGAAGTTGTTCATTCTTACTGTGACATGCATACAGTATATCTGTTATGGCTGGTATCTATGCCTGGCTGATGACTGCTTCTCTGGGGTTACAGAGATTGCTTGGCGCTATGCTTCCTGAACAGTGGGACCAGCTTTGTGGCAGGCTTTGCCATCTTCTCCATCCTGGGCTTCATGTCTTACGAGCAGAACGTGCCCATCTCAGAGGTGGCAGAATCTGGTTGGTAGTCATTTTTAACAGACACACAGACCTTTCTTGACAGTTCATCATTGGGGAAATGGTCATCATTTTTCATAATTCAACGTGTATTTTATTTGACGTACTTACGTACATTTGAGCAATACATTTTGGTATGTGAATTAGTAGAAACGCTGCACACCACTTAAGAAGCTATTGACTGTACAGTACATTTCGCACACTGTTCAAGAGAAAAACACTTTATGAACCTGTGCTGTAATGGCTTTTCCATGATAATGACATGTTCATCTTTAAAGTTAACTTTCAATGTTCAGAGAATCCAAAGATAACCTAGTAGTTTCACAATACAATCGGGTGAAAGACATTGTTGCAATGTGGATCCAAAGTCCTGCTCCCTTGATGACAATTCTGTAATGACCTGTTGTAAACCTGTATTAACCCTTTCTGTACCAGGTCCTGGTCTGGCCTTCATAGCCTACCCCCGTGCAGTGTCTATGATGCCCTTCTCTCCTCTCTGGGCCTGTTTCTTCTTCATCATGATCGTCTTTTTGGGTCTGGACAGCCAGGTGAGGCTAGAGTAGCACTCTGTCTCCTCTCTCTCTCTCTTGCTCACTCTCGTTTTCTCTTTCTCTCGTTCACTCACTCTCTCTTACTCTCTCTCTCTCTCTTACTCACTAACTCTCTTTCTGACACACACACACAATATGCTTGTAAACACTGCTCTAACAATGTCCACGGTGGTGTTTTTTAAATCAGTGACACAGCATCCCTTCTGTTCTCTCCACTGCTGTAGTTTGTGTGTGTGGAGAGTCTTGTGACGGCCATGGTGGACATGTACCCTAAAACTTTTCGCCGTAAGAACCGCAGAGAGCTCTTCATCTTGGCGGTGGCCGTTGTCTCCTTCCTCATGGGTCTCATCATGCTGACAGAGGTAGGTCACAGCCTAAAATGCCACCCAGGACCCCGATTGGTTCATGGACGCTGGTAAAATGGCTGACCCTGGCTCTGACCCCAACTCTCCACGGGTGTCTCAGGAGGAGTTGGAATATGCAGCAAGAATGAAATCCCAAAGGTTTTCATTTAGGGATTTGTTTCTTGTAACATACGCCATTTAGCAGAATATTTTATCCAAAGTGACAGTCATTTGTGCATACATTTTACATATGGGTGGACGATGGGAATCTAACCCACTGCCTTGGCATTCCAAGTGCCATGCACTACCAACTGAGCTACAGATGGAGAATGTCACATTGTCACGTGAACTGAAAGTTGCTAAGAAAAAGAGCCACATACTCAAATTGGGAACCTTTATTCTATGCATGATGTTTAGCCTCTCTAACGCCTCAATCACACCAACAGTGTTGTTGCGCAAAATGGTATGCAGCAATCATCTGGATATGTGTGCAGCAAAAGTTCAACATTCACCTTCTGCTACCGTTTCTGTCAAGCCGTCCGTCTGCGCACACAGTTTGACGAGTACGTTTGATAAATCACACCGCAACTGCCTCTGCAATGCAAGGCTGCAAGGCAAACGCAGCGATCCATTGGAAATGAATGTACTTCTGGTGGACCAAAACGCAACGACGCTGTCGGCGTGATCGAGGCGTAACACATAGTCTACATGTTGTTCTACATGTGGCCTTGGAGGTGGCATGGGACGATGAAATAGAAAAACGTGTCCCTAGCTGCCCTGCCGTAACACATTTCTCTCTCCAGGGAGGCATGTACGTCTTCCAACTCTTTGACTACTATGCTGCCAGCGGGACGTGCCTGCTCTTTGTGGCTGTCTTTGAGACTGTTTGCATTGCTTGGATTTATGGTGAGTGTTTAGCCAAGTTATGTGGGAATGCATTGAGGGGCACATTAACATGACAAAGGGGGTATTTTCATTGAGCCATCCTCTGCCCTCCAGCAGTAGTCTGCTGTTAATGGAAGTGAAAGGGCCTCTGGGAGAGGAACAACTGGCTGAATGTGATATTATTAGACCGCTTTGAATTATATATTTTTTTTATGAGATTGATACTACTTTTAGCGAACAGTTAGCTGTTACAAATTAGTATTGTGTACCGAAACGGTGCCTGAGGAAGGCCCGCAGCATCATCAAGGACACCACACACCCCAACCACGAGCTGTTCTGTCCCTTACCATCAGGCAGACGATATCGGAGCATGAGGTCTGATACCAACAGGCTCAGAGACACTTTCTATCTACTGTCCATCAAACTGCAGAACACTTGAACTGGACTGACCACCTGCTTTGATTCTCTGCACCTTAGCGCACACACTGTAAACCTTAATGTGCTGTCGTTACTCAAAACCTTGGAGGAAACCTGTTGCACTCCATATATCTCGGTACAGTTACTTAGTGATTTTGTAGCCGTTACTCAAACCGATAGTCACTGTGACCCTGTAGGGGGTCAAGATTTGAGTTGTGCCAGTTTGAAAATGTTGAGCAGCGCCCCATCTAAGCCATGCCTCCAATATCATTTCCCAGGGTGCATTGCCTTTTCGAGTGAATTGTACAGTTATCACCCATAACTGCATTTGTTAGTGACAGAGATATGGTTGCAGAATTAGTTTATTTTCAGACCGGTGGCCTCCACCAAGTGAGTTCCTAGGCAAATATTATCATTATAATTAAACTCTTTATCACAATACACCCAAACATACTAAACATTAAGAACACCTGCTTTTTGCAACTCAATACTAGGAAGGTGCTCCTAATGTTTGATATACTCAGTGTACATTACATACAGTGTCTCATAATGTCACGATCGTCTTGCTGAGAGAAAGTGGACTAAGGCGCAGCGTGTGCAAAATACATTCTCTTTTATTGTAGAGAAAGGGGAAAAAAACACACAACAAACACTATAACAAACTGAAACAAAACAACAAACGAATCGTGAAGCTAATAACGTAAGTGCACACACAGGCTACAAACGTACAACATAGACAATTACCCACATTAACCTAGTGCCTATGGCTGCCTTAAATATGGCTCCCAATCAGAGACAATTAATGACATCTGTCTCTGATTGAGAACCATTCAGGCAACCATAGACACAGCTAGACACCTATATTAAACACAAACCCATCTACTCTATTTAACCCCCTAAACCATACAACCACCCTAGACACTACAAAAACACATACATTCCCCATGTCACACCCTGACCTAACTAAAATAATAAAGAAAACAAAGAATACTAAGGCCAGGGTGTGACACATAAGGCCTTATATTGAGGTCTAGCTTTACCCTAATACAGTGGCCTGAAACTCATGGTTTACAGGCCACATCAGGCCTGCAAGTGGGGTTGCAAAATTTCAGTAACTTTTCCCAAAATTCCCAGATTTTCAAAAAAATCCTGGTTGAAGGATTTCCAGGAATCTTCCAACTGTAATTTCTGGATAATGTACCAGAATTTTGCAATCCACATTATGCTGACTTGCAAAATGATGTATAATTCCTATTGGAATCCAGACAGATTTAGGATATCCAACAGTTTTTATTTTTTTGTCACCCGCAATCTGCATTCATAATGACTGCCAGTGTTAGGAACAGTGGACGGAGACTACCTAGGCCAAAACTGGAACAACCATTTCAGTAAAAGGTACAAGACAATCTAGCTAAATGATTGGGTTACTTTAGAATTATTAGTTTAGAATCATTCAATGCACAAGCAAAAACACAGATATAAAAAAAATATATGTTTTAATTACCTGCAGCAGAGCATGCTGGGAAAAAAAGTACATTTGTTATCATAACTTTAAATTGAGTTGATGTGACTTATTTAGTTTTGAGTCAGTACCACATAAGCATTTTAAGTAATAATGACTTTTCATTTACTTGTGGTTCAACTTACTAGAAGTATTTGAGTAAAAAATGCCTTGGGGTTTACAGTGCATGCACTCACTCACTCACTCACTCACTCACGCACACACCCACACAGACATACACACATCCACAAACATGCACACACACACACAAACATGCACACACACGCACACACACACATATATATATAAATTAATTCTACACACATCACAACTGTTGCTACCAGACTTCTATTGTGATTACTGCACAATATAAACCCTTGCACCCAAATTCCCACTTCCCTAAAACACGTGTAAATATTGGACTATAAATTGTGCCTACCTGTATTATACCATTTAAAAAAAATTGATTCTACTGAACCATTTCCTTTATGTTCGTATTCTTATCTTATTTCTTATTGCGATGTCGAAGGAACCTGCAAGTAAGCATTTCGTTGGATGTGTACACTGAGTATACAGAACATTAGGAACGCCTGCTCTTTCCATGACAGACTGACTAGGTGAATCCAGGTGAAAGCTATGATCCCTTATTTATGTCACTTGTTAAATCCACTTCAATCAGTGTAGATTAAAGAAGGATTTTTAAGCCTTGAGACAATTGAAACATGGATTGTGTTTGTTGGCCACTCAGAGGGTGAATGGGCGCAGACAACATATTTAATAAGTGCCTTTGAACGGGGTATGGTAGTATGTGCCAGGCGTATCGGTTTGTGTCAAGAACTGGAACGCTGCTGGGTTTTTCATGCTCAGCAGTTTCCTGTGTGCATCAAGAATGGACCACCACCCAAAGAACATCCAGCCAACTTGACACAACTGAGTTAACATGGACCAGCATCCCTGTGGAACGCTTTCAACACCTTGTAGAGTCCATGCCCTGACGAATTGAGGCTGTTCTGAAGGCAAAAGTGCGGGGGGTGCAACTCAATATTAGTAAGGTGTAATGTTTGGTATACTCAGTGTATACCATGTGTATCCCGTACATAAGACTAATAAAACTTGAAACTTTAATGATTATCTGTCCGCTGCGGACTCCTGCCTCATTCTTCTTCTCTTTCCCCGCTGTTCCTGTAGGTGCTGACCGTTTCTATGACAACATTGAGGACATGATTGGCTACCGTCCCGGACCTATTATCAAATACTGCTGGATGTTCTTCACTCCTGCTACCTGCTTAGTGAGTCATTTTTTTCTGAACTAAACCCTGTTATGTCTTTTGACTGAGGGGTGCCCACTGGTGGTTACTATTGAAAACGCATCTGACATTGCACAGCTAGACTAATCAAATTCACAGAGATTTTGTAGAAAGTGGGAAAGGTTCAAAGGGAGGATAAGACCCAAATGAAAGCAAGTCAGTATTGTTGTTTTTAAATCAATGCAAAAAAAAATGTTTTTGACTCAACCTAGGACGTAGCAACCAGTGACTGTCAAGGAGACACAACTGATTGCATTTATTTGCCTCTGCAGGGTACCTTTGCCTTCTCCCTGATCAAGTACACCCCTCTGAAGTACAACAATGAGTATGTGTACCCTTGGTGGGGCTACTGCCTGGGCTGGCTCCTGGCCCTGTCCTCCATGCTCTGTGTTCCCCTCTGGGTGGTCATCAAAATGTGTTCTGTGGAAGGCACCCTGAAAGAGGTAAGTCACACACACCACCCACTGTTTCACCCCTTAACCCCACTGACTTTCCCCTCTGTTTGCTATTGTCTCATGTCATGGCTTAAGCTACTGTAACTTAGAAATCAATACAAACCAATATAACAAACCAATCATGTCCTGCACCTTTCCGGTGTGTGACAATAAAGCATCTATAATAGTTGTTGTCTATTTCCTCTGTTGTTCTGTAGCGCTTTACAATCCTGACCACACCGTCCACTGACTTACCTAAAACCAAGAAGGAGCAGGAGAAGCTGCTGGCCATCTTTCCTGGCGATGGGGACAGCCTCCGTCAGAGACGCCCTCCCACCAAGGAAGGCTACTTCCCCGTCAACGAGAAGGAGTCCAACTGCTAGAGCTGGGAACGTGGACCCAGACCTTCTGAGGTCCCATGTCCATTCCTTTGACATGGCCTCTGTCTCGGCCCCGTCCCAGACCTCTCCTCAACGATACCTCATAACTGCACAACTGCGGCCAAATGAGCACGGATGCAGTGACACTGGTGCTGCTGTGCCTTAGCTCTTTCTCTCCTGCAAGGTCTCTCAGAGACAGTACAGACTACTGCTTCAGATGCTGTCCTGTTGTTAAATCGTGTACACTCTCATGTTTACACACTCAATGCTACTGGCTCTCCGCCATCTACACTTCCATCCATGGGAGAGTCGGTCTCTCCACTTCTCTCTCCCACTGTTGCCTTATCAACCAGGAACTTTAGCTGTGTTTTGCTGATTTCTTTCACCAATGGCTAAAGTTGAGCAGACATTGAAATGGTGTGATTCAGTGATTTGTTATATGTCCATTGTGGTTGAGACTTGAGAATGTTTGTCTGATGATTACACCTGCTTTCTAAGGAAGCATCTTTTATTTTCCTTTATTCATGGACATCTCTCGGCATATGTGTACACAATTTGCTATGATTAAGTATTCTTTTTTAGTGCATTATGTCGAACTCGCTGCAGTCATATGAGTTGAATGTAATACATCATTCTAATCAATATGTTTGTTAATTTACCTGAATGTGCTAAACCTTAACTGACAACATTTTTACAGGACAAATGGAGGAATCAGATAGGCATATGCCAACTAAAAGCCTCATGTCATTGTGGTTACAATAAGTAATACATCATTTAAATGCCCAGTGCAGTGAAAAACTAGATTCTCTGTGTTTTATATACATTTCCACACTATGAGGTTGGAATAATACTGTGAAATTGTGAAAATGCTTATAATGCCTTTTTAGTGTAAGAGCTGTTTGAAAGACCACCTAGAATTTCAGCCTGTTTTGTTGACATCGCCAGTCTAGTTAATAGACCAATATGAAAGAGTTCCAAACCACTCTGCCAATAACAGCTAGTTTTCAGTTTTCCTCTCCCCGCTCAGACCACTCCCAGACAGTCCAAGAAAAAGTATTGCTTGAAAAATTGCTCTTTGCTAAGAAGCTATTTTTGTTTCTTTTTGACCATCTTAATTGAAAACAATCATTGTATGGTACTTCATTGTTACCTTGAAAGGACTTGATATTGTTATAAAAAGGACCTTTAACAATTTCTCATACGAACACTGTGACTTCAGATTCAAATATGTTATGTGCATGTGCTGAAATGTACACAACCTGTACAGTTTAATATCCAGATTTATGTCACAAAACTTGTGTCAAAAAGATATCTGAAGCCCACCTGAAGTGCAAGTGTCTGTTTCTATTGTAGTAACCTGTAGGAGACTGAATAGTAGGTTATGCTAGCCTGGGCTTGTCAGACTTACTGTAAATGCATTGCATTTGATTCAAAAGCTTACTTGGAGATATAATCATTGTGTATTAGCATTTTAATCATAGTCTTATGTCAGTTTTTATTCTGAAATGTAATACATTGATATTTGCATTGCTCTCATCCTTGGCTTGATTCTTAAAAAAAAAAAAAGGTTTAGAATCATATATATATTTTTAAGCTGTATACCATGTCCAATATGTGATAAAGCACATGATAAACATGGTTTAAAAACTAGTGAAGTATGGATTGTGTTCCCCCAAAAAATGTGTACAACATTTTGCATTGGAAATCATTGTGCCGTACAACAGTATATCGCCATAGTGAGCAGTTTAGAGGTGACAGACCAGAACTTGAGTTTCATACTTGAGTTTCATACCTTTTATGTTCACCCACACAATGCTAGATAGTCTTTATTTGCTTGTATTGTCTATTCATTAATTTATTTCATCATCTGCTTTTCCTTAGCGAACAATAACAACTTTGAACAGTATAAGCTCTTACACCTCCAGTATGTGTTTGTCAGTGTTGCTAAGGCCATGTCTAGTCAAGTGCAAAACTGAACATCGTTCACATGCATTATTACAACTGACATTGTAAAATACAAATATTTGTATTAAAAGTTTAAAAATAAATATGTCATATCAAGTCATTTTTCCCCCCCCAACAATAGATATTTGAAAACTGTTCCATCCAAAACCCAGCAAGAGAGAGGGAGAGAGGGAATGCATTCATGCATTCTAATGGCCAGAAAATGGTAACAGTATCAACATCAGAGTACATCAATAACCAACAGAAATCAATCTATTGAGGTATGTGTGTGCTGTATGCCTTTATTTTTTCCTCCAAAAAATCTCTAATGTAACATATTTAGTATATGTGTGTATTTACTATTGAGCAAATACAGGTAACTGACAAAAAAAAGCTTTATTGACACACTGAGTGTACAAAACATTAGGGAACACATTCCTAATATTGAATTGCACCCCCTTTTGCCCTCAGATCAGCCTCAATTTGTCGGGGCATGGACTCTACAAGGTTTCGAAAGCGTTCCACAGGGATGCTGACCCATGTTGACTCCAATGCTTCCCACAGTTGTGTTAAGTTTGCTGGATGTCCTTTGGGTGGTGGACCATTCTTAATATGCACAGGAAACTGTTGTGTGAAAAACCCAGGACACTCGAACCATTCAAAGGCACTTAAATATTTTGTCTTGCCCATTCACCCTCTGAATGGCACACACAATCCATGTCTCAACTATCTCAAGGCTTAAAAATCCTTCTTTAACCTGGTCATAAATGACCAGCATGGTCAAATAATAATAATCACAGTAGTTGTCGAGGGTGCAACAAGTCAGCACCTCAGGAGTAAATGTCAGTTGACTTTTCATAGCCGATCATTAAGAGTATCTCTACCGCTCCTGCTGTCTCTAGAGAGTTGAAAACAGCAGGTCTGGGACAGGTAGCACGTCCGGTGAACAGGTCAGGGTTCCATAGCCGCAGGCAGAACAGTTGAAACTGGAGCAGCAGCACGGCCAGGTGGACTGGGGACAACAAGGAGTCATCATGCCAGGTAGTCCTGAGGCATGGTCCTAGGGCTCAGGTCCTCCGAAAGAAAGAAAGAGAGAATTAGAGAGAGCATACTTAAATTCACACAGGACACCGGATAAGACAGGAGAAGTACTCCAGATATAACAGACTGACCCTAGCCCCCGACACATAAACTACTGCAGTATAAATACTGGAGGCTGACACAGGAGGGGTCAGGAGACACTGTGGCCCCATCCGATGATACCCCCAGACAGGGCCAAACAGGCAGGCTATAACCGCACCCACTTTGCCAAAGCACAGCCCCCACACCAATAGAGGGATATATTCAACCATCAACTTACCATTCCTGAGACAAGGCCGAGTATAGCCCACAAAGATCTCCGCCACGGCACAACCCAAGGGGGGGGCGCCAACCCAGACAGGAAGAGCACGTCAGCGACTCAACAGCAACTCAACCCACTCAAGTGATGCACCCCTCCTAGGGACGGCACCAGTAAGCCAGTGACTCAGCCCCTGTAATAGGGTTAGAGGCAGAGAATCCCAGTGGAGAGAGGGGAACCGGCCAGGCAGAGACAGGGCGGTTCGTTGCTCCAGAGCCTTTCCGTTCACCTTCACACTCCTGAGCCAGACTACACTCAATCATATGACCTACTGAAGAGATGAGTCTTCAATAAAGACTTAAAGGTTGAGACCGAGTCTGCATCTCTCACATGGGTAGGCAGACCATTTCATAAAAATGGAGCTCTATAGGAGAAAGCCCTGCCTCCAGCTGTTTGCTTAGAAATTCTAGGGACAATTAGGAGGCCTACATCTTGTGACCGTAGTGTACATGTAGGTATGTACGGCAGGACCAAATTGGAAAGATAGGTAGGAGCAAGCCCATGTAATGCTTTGTAGGTTAGCAGTAAAACCTTGAAATCAGCCCTTGCCTTAACAGGAAGCCAGTGTAGGGAGGCTAGCACTGGAGTAATATGATCACATTTTGGGGTTCTAGTCAGGATTCTAGCAGCCGCATTTAGCACTAACTGGAGTTTATTTAGTGCTTTATCCGGGTAGCCGGAAAGTAGAGCATTGCAGTAGTCTAACCCAGAAGTAACAAAAGCATGGATGAATTTTTCTGCATCATTTCTGGACAGAAAGTTAATGATTTTTGCAATGTTACGTAGATGGAAAGAAGCTGTCCTTGAAACAGTCTTGATATGTTCGTCAAAAGAGAGATCAGGGTCCAGAGTAACTCCGAGGTCCTTCACAGTTTTATTTGAGACGAATGTACAACCATCAAGATTAATTGTCAGATTCAACAGAAGATCTCTTTGTTTCTTGAGACCTAGAACAAGCATCTCTGTTTTGTCCGAGTTTAAAAGTAGAACGTTTGCAGCCATCCCTTCCTTATGTCTGAATCACAGGCTTCTAGCGAGGGCAATTTTGGGGCTTCACCATGTTTCATTGAAATGTACAGCTGTGTGTCATCCGCATAGCAGTGAAAGTTAACATTATGTTTTCGAATGACATCCAAGAGGTAAAATATATAGTGAAAACAATAGTGGTCCTAAAACGGAACCTTGAGGAACACCGAAATGTACAGTTGATTTGTCAGAGGACAAACCATTCACAGAGACAAATTGATATCTTTCCGACAGATAAGAACTAAACCAGGCCAGAACTTGTCCGTGTAGACCAATTTGGGTTTCCAATCTCTCCAAAAGAATGTGGTGATCAATGGTATCAAAAGCAGCACTAAGGTCTAGGAGCACAAGGACAGATGCAGAGCCTCGGTTTGACGCCATTAAAAGGTAATTTACCACCTTCACAAGTGCAGTCTCAGTGCTATGATGGGGTCTAAAACCAGACAAGCATTTCGTATACATTGTTTGTCTTCAGGAAGGCAGTGAGTTGCTGTGCAACAGCTTTTTCAAAAAAAATTGAGAGGAATGGAAGATTCGATATAGGCCGATAGTTTTTTATATTTTCTGGGTCAAGGTTTGGCTTTTTCAAGAGAGGCTTTATTACTGCCACTTCTAGTGAGTTTGGTACACATCCGGAGAGCCGTTTATTATGTTCAACATAGGAGGGCCAAGCACAGGAAGCAGCTCTTTCAGTAGTTTAGTTGGAATGGAGTCCAGTATGCAGCTTGAAGGTTTAGAGGCCACGATTATTTTCATCATTGTGTCAAGAGATATAGTACTAAAACACTTGTGTCTCCCTTGATCCTAGGTCCTGGCAGAGTTGTGCAGACTCAGGACATCTGAGCTTTGGAAGAATACGCAGATTTAAAGAGGAGTCCGTAATTTGCTTTCTAATGATCATGATCTTTTCCTCAAAGAAGTTCATGAATTTATTACTGCTGAAGTGAAAGCCATCCTCTCTTGGGGAATGTTGCTTTTTAGTTAGCTTTGCGACAGTATCAAATTTTTTGGGGGGGATTGTTCTTATTTTCCTCAATTAAGTTGGAAAAATAGGATGATCGAGCAGCAGTGAGGGCTCTTCGATACTGCACGGTACTGTCTTTCCAAGCTAGTCGGAAGACTTCCAGTTTGGTGTGGCGCCATTTCCGTTCCAATTTTCTGGAAGCTTGCTTCAGAGCTCGGGTATTTTCTGTATACCAGGGAGCTAGTTTCTTATGACAAATGTTTTTAGTTTTTAGGGGTGCAACTGCATCTAGGGTATTGCGCAAGGTTAAATTGAGTTCCTCAGTTAGGTGGTTAACTGATTTTTGTCCTCTGACGTCCTTGGGTAGGCATCTAGAAGGGCATCGAGGAATCTTTTGGTTGTCTGAGAATTTATAGCACGACTTTTGATGCTCCTTGGTTGGGATCTGAGCAGATTATTTGTTGCAATTGCAAACGTAATAAAATGGTGGTCCGATAGTCCAGGGTTATGAGGAAAAACATTAAGATCCACAACATTTATTCCATGGGACAAAACTAGGTCCAGAGTATGACTGTGGCAGTGAGTAGGTCCAGAGACATGTTGGACAAAACCCACTGAGTCAATGATGGCTCCGAAAGCCTTTCGGAGTGGGTCTGTGGACTTTTCCATGTGAATATTAAAGTCCCCAAAAATTTGAATATTATCTGCTATGACTACAAGGTCCGATAGGAATTCAGGGAACTCGGTGAGGAACGCTGTATATGGCCCAGGAGGCCTGTAAACAGTAGCTATAAATAGTGATTGAGTAGGCTGCATAGATTTCATGACTAGAAGCTCAAAAGACAAACATTGAAAATTTTGTAAATTGAAATTTGCTATCGTAAAATTTGCTATCGTAAACGTTAGCAACACCTCCGCGGGATGCACGGGGGATATGGTCACTAGTGTAACCAGGAGGTGAGGCCTCATTTAACACAGTAAATTCATCAGGCTTAAGCCATGTTTCAGTCAGGCCAATCACATCAAGATTATGATCAGTGATTAGTTCATTGACTATAACTGCCTTTGAAGTGAGGGATCTAATATTAAGTATCCCTATTTTGAGATGTGAGATATCACGATCTCTTTCAATAATGGCAGGAATGGAGGAGGTCTTTATTCTAGTGAGATTGCTAAGGCGAACACCGCCATGTTTAGTTTTGCCCAACCTAGCTCTAGGCACTGACTGTGCTAGTGGCAGACTCCACTAAGCTGGCAGAATGGCTAACAGCCTGCTGCCTGGCCTGCACCCTATTTCATTGTGGAGCTAGGAGAGTTAGAGCCCTGTCTATGTTCGTAGATAAGATGAGAGCACCCCTCCAGCTAGGATGGAGTCCGTCACTCCTCAACAGGCCATGCCTGGTCCTGTTTGTGGGTGAGTCCCAGAAAGAGGGCCAATTATCTACAAATTCTATCTTTTGGGAGGGACAGAAAACAGTTTAACCAGCGATTGAGTTGTGAGACTGCTGTAGAGCTCATCACTCCCCCTAACTGGGAGGGGGCCAGAGACAATTAGTCGTTGCCGACACGTCTTTCTAGCTGATTTACACGCTGAAGCTATGTTGCGCTTGGTGACCTCTGACTGTTTCATCCTAACATCGTTGGTGCCGACGTGGATAACAATATCTCTATACTCACCAGTTTTAGCTTTAGCCAGCACCATCTTCAGATTCGCCTTAACGTCGGTAGCCCCACTCGGTATACACCAGATAGGTGCAATGAAATGTGTTGTTTTTACAGGGTCAACCATTGCATTATGGTACCCCTGGAGCAAATTAGGATTAAGTAGATTGCTCAAGGCACAGCAACAGATTTTATACCTTGTCTGCTCAAGTATTCAAACTAGCAACCATTCAGTTATTGGCCCAACACTCTAACCACTAGGCTAACTGCCAAATTAACAGAAACACCAACATAAACTGTCCTAATAGGGCATTGACCCACCACGAGCTAGAACAGCTTCAATGCACCTTGGCATAGATTCTACAAGTGTCTGGAAGTCTACTGGAGGGATGTGACACCATTCTTCCACGAGAAATTCCATTATTTGGTGTTTTGTTGATGCTGATGGAAAATACCGTCTCAGGCACCTCCCCAGAACATCACCTTAAGTGTTCAGTTGGTTTGAGATCCAATGACTGAGACAGCCATGGCATATGGTTTACCTAATTGTCATGCTCATCAAACCTTTCAGTGAGCACTCAGGCCATGCGGATGGGGGCGTTGTCATCGTATTGTGGCATAGCCATGGTAGCCAAAATAATGGCCAGACCAGCGTTTTTATACATGACCCTAAGTGTGATGGATGTTAATTGCTTAATTAACTAATGAACCACGCCTGTGTGGAAGCACCTGCTTTCAACATAATTTGTTTCCCTCATTTACTCAAGTGTTCCCATTATTTTGGCAGTTACCTGTACATTGCTCTACAGAAAGGTTAGTGCTCCCCGGAATCCTTGGGACGTCCATATACCTAAACCCTAACCATAACCATAAAATGTACCTTAACATTAATCCTAACCTTACCATTTTACATTTAAACTTCAATGTGGTGACTTCAGAGTTGGACGTCCCATCAATTTGTTTACAATACTCCACTAGGGGACACTGTAATCATTTTGCTGGAAGCCGGTCATGTTTACGGAAGTACAAGTGACGTGTCAATGTCTACCAAAGCATTGTGGGATCGAAACGGTGCTTGCAATGGTGACGGCTGGAGCCGTGAAACCCAAGGCTGAAACGGAGACATATTAACCATATAAATGGCACTAGTAGCTAGAATTGTGCTAATGATGATAATCTATCACACTAACGTCTAGGCTTTTTGTTGAAGATAAATTTATGCCGTGTCATCGCTTCGATTATACATACAGACGGATAGGACAAGGCAGAACACTGGAATATTGTTCAATGGACGCTTGTGCGGAGGTCCACAGCGTTTTTATTTTTTCGAATGAGCTGAATAAGTAGGCCGGGGACCAGTATCATAGGACTGCATTTGCATTCCTTATTATTTAAAGCTTTTGATATTTAGATCGAATACATCATCCAAAATGTCGACCAGTACCCCCGAAGCGGTGAAGAAATTACTCGAGAACATGCAGACGGATCTGCGGTCCCTGTCCATGGAATGCAAGAAGAAATTCCCCCCAGTCAAAGAGGTAGATATATATGCCTGTCTAGCTAACTTTAGCTAGCAATCTCTCTATAGTTTTCACGCAGTTTCACTCTGTGTGTTATGTGGTGTTGTGATAATTTGCCACCTCACCACTGATGATACATTTTGATGCAATTGCTGATGTTGTCATCAAGTGCATCGAGTGATGCGACGTGACATGTATCAGATGAATTATATTCAGTTGTGACGGCTGCATGAATGTTGTGCCACGGTGTGACGTTAGGCTTGATCGGTAGCATGGCTATATTGTCAGTTGTCAAATAATGAGTTTACATTCAATAATGGGACGTGCATTGTTTTGTGTCTGTCAAGATCACATTTTTAAACATATATTTAATGATTCACAAAATGAGGATGTTTATTTGCCACTGCATCCAAAACGTTGTGATTGATGGCAGAGTACTTCTCTTCCGGGTTTAACTACTGACATGAACGCTATTATGGTCCTCTACTTCATGTGGCAAATTATACTGAACAAAAATATAAACGCAACATGTAAAGTGATTCCATGTTTCATGAGCTGAAATAAAAGATCAAAGTTACATACACACAAAAAGCTTATTTTTATTTTCTGTGCAAATTTGTTTACATCCCTGTTGGTGAACACTTCTCCTTTGCCAAGATAATCCGTCCACCTGACAGGTGTTGCCTATCAAGAATCTGATTAAACAGCATGATCATTACACAGGTGCACCTTGTGCTGGAGACAATAAAAGGCCACTCAAAAATGTGCAGTTGTGTCACAACGTAATGCTACAGATATCTCAAGTTTTGAGGGAGCGTGCAATAGGCATGCTGACTGCAGGAATGTCCACCAGAGTTGTTACCAGAGAATTGAAGGTTCAATTCTCTACCATAAGCCATCGCCTCAAACGTTGTTTTAGAGAATTTGGCAGTGCATCTAACCGGCCTCACAACCACAAACCATGTGTAACCACGCCAGCTCAGGACCTCCACATCAGGCTTCTTCACCTGCGGGATCGTCTGAGACCAGCTACCCGGACAGCTGATGAAACTGGGCTTGCCCAACTGAAGATTTTCTGCACAAACTGTCAGAAACCGTCTCAGGGAAGCTCATCTACGTGCTCGTCATCTTCAACAGGGTCTTGACCTGACTGCAGTTCGGTGTCATAACTGACTTCAGTGGACAAATGCTTGCCTTCGATGGCCACTGGCATGCTGGAGAAGAGTGCTCTACACAGATGAAACCCGGTTTCAACTGTACCAGGCAGATGGCGTTGTGTGGGGGAGTGGTTTGCTGATGTCAACGTTGTGAAAAGAGTGCCCCATGGGTGGGGTTATGGTATAGGTAATATCCATTGAGCTGAGAGAGAATTTTGCAGTTAAGTTAATTTCCAGCAATTCTACACAGTTTGGTATGGAGCTGAGAGACAATTTTACATATTTAAAACTGATTTCCTGCACTTTTACGCATTTTGCCATGGCTAATTCTGTGTTCCACTGCTCAAATAGTATTACAAAATCAATGTGCATGTGCCCTGAATGCCCGGTTAAAAAAATATATATATATATATTATTATCCCTGACTATCTAGCTTTTATTTGATTGTTAGTTCTCAGATGGTATTATAAAAAAAACTGCAATTTTTGCATGTTTTCTGTCTGGTTTTGTTCGTTTAAGTTGACACTGAAACTGTGTTTCCATTCTGAAAATTACACCTTAGAAGGTCAGTCTAATAATTTTCAATACAGAAATACCCTGCAATTAGCTCCAATGACTATAATTTTAGTTTGAGATTTTGACAATGAAGCCAATACTTCCCCAGAGTCGGATGAACAGGAACAGCTAGCATGCTAACTGTTCCTGTAGACTTCCAGTCATTGAGCTGACGCTAGTTAGCAATGGCTTATGAAACTACCTCTTAACTGTCTATATACTGGACACACATACTGGAGGCAGAGACATAAAAATGTTACTCACAATCGTATTCTGTTGCAGCTAGCGATATTCGTAAAAATATCCCAACAAAAATCGCGGACCTGCTGCAGACCCCAGTTTGAAGCCCTGGCCTATATGACAGGAATTGCATTCTCCTTTGAACTCAAATGTTTAGGTAAAAGGAGTGAGCCTAAAATAATCAAATTAACTTGTTAATGGCCAGTCTTCACTTGCTTTGGAGATTCTGATTGAGGGTCTGTAATATAATCTCTTTAGGACAACATGTTTTCATCTAGATATAAACAAGGCCTTGATTGTCATGTTTGTATTAGTCATCCCACTAGGAGTCCACAACACATTTATGATGTCATGCCAGTGTAGGCCTAGCTCTCAGAGAAGTAATGCTGTCTCCACATTTTAAATGACTGCTCCTTTATGTTGGCCTGTGGGCCTCCACTCTAGACTGAGGTGAGTCAGTCAGTGCTAGGCAGCAGGCTGCCAGGTGTAACTCTCCCTGGCTTTGTTTGTTTTTCTTCAGACCTTACCATGTGTAAGGGAGTGAAAGACTCGCTACTGCTCTTGGGGAAATACCTCTACAGTAACGGTAGCCTACTATTTCTGTCTTTTGTTTCCTGGCTAGAATCTGGTTATACTACATCTAACCTTTGCTGGGCTTTCTAAG
This sequence comes from Salvelinus alpinus, assembly GCF_045679555.1. Lineage (NCBI taxonomy): Eukaryota > Metazoa > Chordata > Actinopteri > Salmoniformes > Salmonidae > Salvelinus > Salvelinus alpinus. The sequence goes on from NC_092094.1 coordinate 45,280,443, forward strand.
TAGGCTTTCTTTTAAAATGTTGATCAATATATCTGAATTATCTTACCTTTCTATTGGAACTGAGCATGTCAGTTGTGCCCTTGACTCTAATCTTTTCACTCAGATAGCCAGGTACGAGACACCTCCTTGACCAGTCTCACACACCCCTATCCCATTCATTTACCGCTGACAAGCTGCAAGCAGCTGTTTTCTCTACAGTATTTCTGTGTTTTAAAAGGGCTGAGAAGAATCCCATAGATTTTTCTATATCACAGCTTCACGCTCAATTCCTTTCCTTCTAATCTCATGGGAGATTCTCTGTTTGTTGTGCTCTGATCACTTTAGTCTGACAACACACACAGCAGCTCCCTGATGCATTATGGGCGATTCCAGGGTTTTGGATGTTACATTTGCACGCAAAATCATAGCGTTAATGTCTCACAGAATGGATAAACAAAATATGCATTATGGTTGGTACATGAAATGCAAATGCTTTTTGGGAGACTGAACATATTAGTGGAAGTCTGAGTTTGTAAGTCTTAGGTCAAAATATGGAGAGCCATTTTCATGCATGTTAACATTAGAAGCCTCCCCCCTATGTTTGTTTTATTCACTGCTTTAGCACACTCCGCCAACCCGGATGTCCTAGCCGTGTCTGAAACCTGGCTTAGGAAGGCCACCAAAAATCCTGAAATTTCCATCCCCAACTATAACATTTCCGACAAGATAGAACTGCCAAAGTGGGCGGATTTAGCCTGCAGAGTTCTGTCATACTATCCAGGTCTGTGCCCAAACAATTCGTGCTTCTACTTTTAAAAATCCACCTTTCCAGAAACAAGTCTCACCGTTGCCGCTTGTTATAGACGTCTTTCAGCCCCCAGCTGTGCCCTGGACAACATATGTGAATGGATCGCCCCCCCCATCTATCTTCAGAGTTTGTACTGTCAGGTGACCTAAACTGGGACATGCTTAACACCCCGGCCGTCCTACAATCTAAGCTAGATGCCCTCAATCTCACACAAATTATCAAGGGACCTACCAGGTACAACCCTAAATCCGTAACCATGGGCACCCTCTTAGATATCCTGACCAGCTTGCCCTCTAAATACACCTCTGCTTCAACCAGGATCTCAGCGATCACTGCCTCATTGCCTGCGTGCGTAATGGTCCGCTGTCAAACGACCACCCCTCATCACTGTCAAACACTCCCTAAAACACTTCAGAGAGCTGGTCTTTCTAACCGACCTGGCCCGGGTATCCTGGCAGGATATTGACTTCATCTCGTCAGTAGAGGATGTCCGGTTGCTCTTCAAAAGTGCTTCCCTCTCCATCTTAAATAAGCATGCCCCATTCAAAAAATGTAGAACTAAGAACAGATATAGCCCTTGGTTCACCCCAGACTTGACTGCCCTTGACCAGCACAAAACCATCCTGTGGCGTTCTGCATTAGCATCGAATAGCCCCAGCAATATGTAACTCTTCAGGGAAGTCAGGAACCAATATACTCAGTCAGTTAGGAAAGCTAAGGCTAGCTATATTGCTTCCTGTAGCACTAATTCCAAAAGGTTTTGGGTAACTGTAAAGTCCATGGTGAATAAGAGCACCCCCTCCCAGCTGCCCACTGCACTGAGGATAGAAAACCACCGATAAATCTACAATAATCAATCATTTCAATAAGCATTTTTCCACAGCTGGCCATGCTTTCCACGTGGCTACCCCTACCCCGGCCAACACCTCAGCACCCCCTGCAGCAACTTGCCCAAACCCAATCAGCTGATGTTCTGAAAGAGCTGCAAAATCTGGATCACTACAAATCAGCTGGACCCTCTCTTTCTAAAAATGATCAGCCGAAATTGTTGCAACCCCTATTACTAGCCTATTCAACCTCTCTTTTGTGTCGTCTGAAATCCCCAAAGATTGGAAAGCTGCTGCGGTCATCCCCCTCTTCAAAGGGGGAGACACCTTAGACCCAAACTGTTAAAGACCTATATCCATCCTGCCCTGCCTTTCTAAAATCTTCAAAAGCCAAGTTAATTAACAGATCACGGAACATTTCGAATCCCACCACACCTTCTCCACTATGCAATCTAGTTTCCGAGCTGGTCACGGGTGCACCTCAGCCAGGCTCAAGGTCCTAAACGATATCCTAACGACCATCGATAAAAGAAAATACTGTGCAGCCATCTTCATCGACCTGGCCAAGGCTTTCGACTCTGTCAATCACCACATTGTTATCGGCAGACTCAATAGCCTTGGCTTCTCAAATGACTGCCTCACCTGGTTCACCAACTACTTCTCAGACAGAGTTCAGTGTGTGAAATCGGAGGGCCTGTTGTCCGGACCTCTGGCAGTCTCTATGGGGGTGCCACAGGGTTCAATTCTCGGGCCGACTCTTTTCTCTGTGTATATTTTTTATTTATTTCACCTTTATTTAACCAGGTAGGCAAGTTGAGAACAAGTTCTCATTTACAATTGCGACCTGGCCAAGATAAAGCAAAGCAGTTCGACACATACAACAACACAGAGTTACTCATGGAGTAAAACAAACATACAATCAATAATATAGTAGAAAAAAAGTCTATATGAGGTGAGATAAGGGAGGTAAAGGCAAAAAAAAAGGCCATGGTGGCGAAGTAAATACAATATAGCAAGTAAAACACTGGAATGATAGATTTGCAGTGGAAGAATGTGCAAAGTAGAAATAAAAATAATGTGGTGCAAAGGAGCTAAATATATAAATGCATATCAATGATGTCGCTCTTGCTGCTGGTGATTCTCTGATCCACCTCTACTCAGACGGCACCATTCTGTATACATCTGGCCCTTCTTTGGACACTGTGCTAACAAACCTCCAAACGAGCTTCAACGCCATACAACACTCCTTCCGTGGCCTCCAACTGCTCTTAAATGCAAGTAAAACTAAGTGCATGCTCTTCAACCGATTGCTACCCGCACCCTCCCGCCCGACTAGCATCACTAGTCTGGACAGTTCTGACCTAGAATATGTGGACAACTACAAATACCGAGGTGTCTGGTTAGACTGTAAACTCTCCTTCCAGACTCACATTAAGCATCTCCAATCCAAAATAAATTCTAGAATCGGCTTCCTATTTTGCAAACAAAGCCTCCTTCACTCATGCTGCCAAACATACCCTCTTAAAACTGACTATCCTACCGATCCTTGACTTCGGCGATGTCATTTACAAAATAGCCCCCAACACTCTACTTAGCCTACATACAGTTTGCTATCACAGTGCCATCCATTTTGTCACCAAAGCCCCATATACTACCCACCACTGCGACCTCTATGCTCTCGTTGGCTGGCCCTCACTACATATCTGTCGCCAAACCCACTGGCTCCAGGCCATCTGTAAGTCTTTGCTAGGTAAAGCCCCGCCTTATCTCAGCTCACTGGTCACCATAGCAGCACCCACCCGTAGCACGCGCTCCAGCAGGTATATTGCACTGGTCATCCCCAATGCCAACACTTCCTTTGGCCGCCTTTCCTGCCAGTTCTCTGCAGCCAATGACTGGAATGAATTGCAAAAATCTCTGAAGCTGAAGTTTTATATCTCCCTCTCTAACTTTAAACATCAGCTGTCAGAGCAGCTTACCGATCACTGTACCTGTACAGCGCCAATCTATAAATAGCACACCCAACTACCTCATCCCCATATTATTACTTAACCTCTTGCTCTTTTGCACCCCAGTATCTCTACTTGCACATCATCATCTGCACATATATCACTCCAGTATTAATGCTAAATTGTAATTATTTTCACCTCCATGGCCTATTTATTGCCTACCTCCCTACTCTTCTACATTTGCACACACTGTATATAGATCTTTCTATTTTTTGTTTATTTTGTGTTATTGACTGTACGTTTGTTTATGTGTAACTCTGTGTTGTTTTTGTCGCACTGCTGTGTTTTATCTTGGCCAGGTTACAGTTGTAAATGAGTTGTTCTCAACTGGCCTACCTGGGTAAATAAAGGTGAAATAAAAAGGAAAGGGTTGGCTGAACACAAAAACAATACATTTGAAAAGATAGTCATTTCCATTATTACTTTAGAGCGCAAAAATTGCATTTATGGATGTTAGACATTCAAATCTTAAAGATGTCTTGATCCAAATCTATCATAACACATTTGTTGTCATTTGGAATTTGTTTTCATTTGGGATGCTACATTGCCTGTCCCAGTCACCGTCTACCTTTACAGGACTGTAGAACATGCAAACAAGAGTCAAGACACTTCAATTTGGTCTGTATTGCTTAACAAATCATTTTTTAAAGTTTCACGTATCATCTGTTATTAGTTGGATGTACGGGATACACATGGTATACACTGTCCAGTGAAATGCTTGCTTGCAGGTTCCTTCTCAATAATGCAACAACAATAAGAAAATATAAGAATACGAACAAAGTAAATGGCTCGATAGAATATAATAATCATTTTAGTATAATACAGGAAGGCACAATTTATAGTCCAATATTTCCGTGTTTTGTAGAAGGGGGGGATTAGGAGCAAGTGTTTAACTTGTGCAGTATTTAGCCATCATAATAGGAGTCTAGGTTCTGTGTGCTAAGGTTTGGAGAGGCAGTGGAGGTGGTCAGTCCAGTTGAAGTGTTCAGCAGTTTGATGGCTTGTAGATAGATCTGTGTCTATCGATTTGGTACGGGAGTGAACAGATTGTGGCTGGGGTGTGTGGCGTCCTTGATGATCCTGCGGGCCTTCCTCTGGCACAGTTTTGACTAGAGTCCTTAGTGTTCATATCTAACACTGGTGAACAGCTGTGAGTGGAAAACCAATCTCTGTGGGCCCTTTCTAAAAGCCATGAAATTGTCCGAAAAGCATTTTTTGAGTTTTGGCATCCTGCTCTATAACTCCAACATATAACCTAGACAAGGGATAAGGAACTCCAGTCCTTGGGGGCCGGAGTGGTGTCACTTTTTCCCCATCCCTAGCAAACACAGCTGATTTAAACGAATTGCCTTCTAAATTGAAGATGATGATTAATGGATTATTGGATTCAGGTGTGTTAGTTGGGGCTGAGGCAAAAGTGTGTCACCAATCAGGCCCCCGAAGACTGGAGTTGCCCACCTCTGATATAGACCTTAAGGATAATTATAACAGGGTTCCATTCGTAAATGACGGACCTTATTAGTGGATGCTCAGGTTGACTTTCCCACGGAATTGCCCGTACACTGCAGTGTCTGGCGACTGTCTGTGAAACGTGGCATCTCCAGGAATAGCGCAGTATTAATGAAACGGATCATGCACCTCCTTTACACCCCGCCTGTATGGCTGAATTTGTCACGAAGATTTCATACAGTCTGACAAAATAACAAGCAGAAGAGTAGAAACTTAAAGATCCAATGCAGCCGTTTTCATCTCAATATCAAATAATTTCTGGGTTTTACTGTGATCGTAATCAATTAAAATAGTCAAAAAGAAACAAAAATAGCTTCTTAGCAAAGAGCAATTTCTCAAGCTACAATTTTGCTAGGACTGTCTGGGAGTGGTCTGAGTGGGGAAACTGAACTTTGTAGTTTGAAGTTCAGTTTGTAATTTACTGTCTGGTGATGTCACCAGGCAGGCCAAAACTGGCTGAAATTTAAGGCAGTCTCTTCAAACAGCTCTTACACTAAAAGGGCATTATAATTTCACAGTATTATTCCAACCTTGTGGTGTAGAAATGTATATAAAACACACAATCTAGTTTTTGACTGCATTGGGACTTTAAGAAGAACTGACAAATGGTGAGACTATTGGATTCATTGAATTAGCCCCTTCAATGTAGGCTATACAGCAGCAGAACCAGTGCTAACATCTGCAGCGTGTTTCTCTCTCTGAGACCATCTATGAGCGGCTGAGCTAATGATGCGGCTCTTGGAGGGAAGTAGGGATGGGCATTTGAAATATTTCACTATTAAAATAGTTTATATTTAGGAACTGGCTTGCGGGCGCAGCCTACGTAACTTGGGAGAGAGGTGCCACTCTGCTTGCTTGCAGCAGTGCGGGGATGGGCATGGGCCGATGTGTTTAACATGGTAGAGAGAGAGAGTAGCCATACAGACTTGCGCTAGTTTGACAAACTTGTAGATGCCATAGGTTATCTATCATGCCATCTAGTTGTGCCAGTCTTGACTGCATCAAATCGATGTAAAGATGCTAAGATGGCTAGCTAGCTATCTTACCTAGGCTAATTGAGACTGTTTTGCTGCACTTCTCGTCCTTGTCTACAACTCCATTCAGATTAACCAATAGGGTTGTTCCATGTAATTTCAGCAAGCCATGACAGTTAACGTAAATTCAGCATTCTCTGAGAAATGAAGCTAATTGATTGCACTCTAATTGGCCATTTTAATTTATTCATATTATATTAAATAATTATAGCACTTAACATCTGATTTGAGTAATACATTAGTAATCCAAAGAACCCCCCCCTCCCACAGGGACGCCACGCCAATCCGTGGACGGCTTTTGACCACTTATTTGGAATCCTCATGTATTACTCAATGTTAGAAGAAAGTTTGGTCCAAATCGGATGTTGGGTACTATATTTACTCAATATTATGTGAATCATATAAATTAAAATGGCCAATTTGGGTGCAATCAATTAGCTTCATTTCTCAGAGATCAAATTATATTTCAACAAAATAATGTTGCAGGAATGCTAATCTTATCTGTTTCTAACAACAGAAACAATTTCAGAACAATCTGCAGTCTTATGCTTTTTGAGGTGGCGCAATCCAGCAGCCTACTTGATGGTTTTTTGTTGCAGCCTATTTCTTCTCATTTATCTAACTTCATTGATTAGCAGGGATGTAGTAGAGGGTAAACGCTGTTTAATCACCTTTTTATTTAGTTAATTAGCGTTAATTTGCGTTCCCAGCATTGACCAAAGCTCAGAACGCTTATATTCTTGATCTGAGTTCTAATCGCACCTGCCTCTTTGTGAACGAGTAGAATCATGAACAGTTGTTTGCTCATTATGTTCGCCTGCACCCTCCGTATTTGCAGGACATTCACCGCTCTCTCAAACAGCTAACTGGCTAGCTTCCTGGCTAGAAGGATGACGTAAGAAGGTAGCGTTAAACGGAGCCTGACCTCAGCAGGAGCAAAAGAGTTCTCATCATAAATGTGCTAACAGAGAGTACTTGTGAGACAGACAGTGGTGTGGCAGACTGGTGATGCTGAGGCAGACTGAAATACACTGCATAGAAAAGTATGTGAACAACCCTTCAAAGGAGTGGATTTGGTTATTTCAGCCACACCGGTTTCTGACAGGTGTATAAAATCAAGCACACAGCCACACAATCTCAGTGGACAAACATTGGCAGTAGAATGGCCTTACTGAAGAGCTCAGTGACTTTCAACGTGGAACCATCATACGATGCCACCTTTCCAACAAGTCAGTTCATCAAATTTCTGCTCTGCTAGAGATGCCCCGGGTCAACTGTAAGTGCTGTTATTGTGAAGTGGAAACGTCTAGAAGCAACAATGGCTCAGCCGCGAAGTGGTAGGCAACACAAGCTCACAGAACAGGACGGCCGTGTGCTGAAGCGTGTAAAAATTGTCTGTCCTCCGTTGCAACACTCGGTTCCAAACTGTCTCTGGAAGCAACGTCTGCACAATAACTGTTTGTCGGGAGCTTCATGAAATTGGTTTCCATGGCCGAGCAGCCGCACCAAGCCTAAGATCACCATGCGCAATGTCAAGCGTCGGCTGGAGTGGCGTAAAGCTCTCCGCCATTGGAATCTGGAGCAGTGGAAACGCGTTCTCTGGAGTGATGAATCACGCTTCACCATCTGGCAGTCCGACGGATGAATCTGGGTTTGTCGGATGCCAGGAGAAGTCCCCGCAGCAATGTTCCAATTTCTAGTGGAAAGCCTTCCCAGAAGAGTGGAGGCTGTTATAGCAGCAAAGGAGGGACCAACTCCGTGTTAATCCCCATGATTTTGGAATGAGATGGTCGACGAGCAGGTGTCCACATATTTTTGGTCCTGTAGTGTACATGTAGGAGGAAGCAAGCATGCTGCAATACACAGAGCGAGAGGAAGCAAGCAGAGAGAGGTTAGTACAATGTTTCCCCAACGTTCCCATGTGGGGTCCCCTGAGAGAATCTATACCAAACAACTAAGATATGTTTCAATATGAGCATCTCCATATGGCCTATCTTCCGTATAGACCTACATTAAAATGCAAACGATACATTATTAAAAATGTCATACTTTTTTTTGTTTATATCGATGGCTGTTCGTCTTATCTTGATCGCCCACTGGAGTTTATAGTTTACCGACTTTTTTTAATTTTTACTACAACATCACTGCTGATTAGAGATCTCCCACGTTGCTTGCTACCCATGGTGCCATTTTGATTGGCCGACAATATCAACATTCACATGTAACCTGTGTAGGCTACGGTGGCTTTTTTATGGGGCGCACGTCATAAAAACTACATTCAAAAGTTTGTTGTTTTATTGAATTAAGAATTTCAAATGTCGCGGTGTAGCAATGTCACATCGACAATTTAATTTCGACAAAGCCTTTTCATTGTTGAAGTAGGCAACAAAAAAAAATCAAATGGCAAAATGAATACTCTCGCAATTATTCAAATACTAACATCTGTTCGGATATTCGAGTATTCAAATAACCGTGCCCATTCCTAGACGAATATTATGAGTTTGATTTCAGGCTGGTGCAAAACTTAATGAATAACACTAAAAACATTTAGTGAAGTTGGGCCTACCAGTGTGGCCTGGTCCTCCCACCATTTGCCCTCAAGCTGCTTAAACTGTGGATGGAACTTCACAGTGGCTTCAAACGCCCTTCTTCACTGTGAATTGCAGAAATAAGTTTGAAACTGTCAGCTTGCAGTTTTTGGGCTCAGTTGGGGGCAATTCCACGTAAACAGAATAGTGCTGAGACTAGTGCTCAAACCAAAGTCTAAACAAACCATAGAACTGAACAAATTCCCCAGAAAATCTTACAATTGAACTGTGCAGATGCTAAGTTACAAAATGGTAGATTTCTTTTTCAAAAGATTGCCATAGATTTTCTGTTAACTAACAAAATTACTGAAGATTACGGTCATTTTGGTCAATTACGGGTAACTTTGCAACCCTACTCTCTCCTTTGAAATCCCAGCAATCTGCTTCTGATTCAAGGCTCTCTGACTCGCTTAGTTATGTGACTGGTTGAAATCAGTGTGGTTCGATGCCCTTGATCTTCCTACAAGGTTTCAGCGGGAGGCAGTTCATTGTTTGCCTGGATTGCAGAACCCATAGCAAGTTTATTTTTAAACCAGGCATGTTATGCTATAACCTCATTGTCATAACTTTTTGTAATCGAGCATTGTCGCCTGCCAACAAGATAACAAGACTAACGTCATGATGAGGAAGTGTCAGCTCCGCAACCGCTGCTTATCTACCCCCCCCCCATCAACAACACCTAGAATAAGAACCCGTTGGCCCTTTTTCCCCTCCGACGCGGACTTTATTGTCCTTTTGTGGAGGCCTAAGCATTTTTGTGGCAGAGTTAATGTTCTCAACAAAGGAACTGTCACCTGCCTGCCTGCTTCCCATTTTGAATATGAGCCACAGCCAATTGAATTGTATTTTCATTCACATCGTAGCATCGGTATCTATATATCAGTTTTGGCAAGCTTTAAAAGTGGCTACACTAGAAGGATCGGAATGCATATTGGAGGAAGTTCTGTGTTATTTTATTGCCCCGTTAAAGCCCTCAGCCTCGCTCCACACTGAGAACAAAGGAGATGAGGGAGACTTTAATTTCTCCAGATTAACTTTAATTGGCGGTGTGGCGTGGTGATCGGACCTGTAGTTCTCCACAGTTTGGCTCAGTCCACCCTCTGAAGTATTAAGGCCCTGTTGCCTGGTAACCAAAAGTTTCAAAAGGTTGCGTCCTGTCCTGTTGAATCCCATTCTTCTTCCGTGCGTCCTTGTGGCAGTTCAAATGAAATAGGAAGTGATATTACTGTATAAAAGGTAGGAGAGGTCAGCGTAGCACAGTACAGCAGCCACGGTCAGATAGTTTCTCACGCTCTGTTATCCTAAGTGGTTTAACGTCATATGAATAGGGGTTGACTGGTTAGTGTCGTTATTCATATCAGATGAATGACATGCTGAGGCGTTGCACACTGTTCGCAAGCTAGGCCTTTTGTGATCACGTTACCTGAACGAAACCCTTGCTTAAGCTTTGCATGTTTGAGTATGGAAGAGAGGCAGTGACTATAACAGGATGTTTTGTCTTCACTTGGAACACCAATCCAATATATTTTTTCAATTTAACTTGGGACTAGAATTGTGAGCAGTTGCCAAGAAACAATGTCAAAACTTTTCTTTCTGGCAAATGTGGCACTTGACTTCATTTCAATTCTGATTATTAAATGTAGGGAGTCTGTGAATAGTTTTTGGTTTATCGGTGTGTTCTTCAGAAAAGGGCATTTTCGTGGTGGGGTCAACCTATGACATATTGGACACTGACCGTATGTTTATGTAGGCTATAGGCCCAGTCCGTATCACGGTACATAGGCAATTGTTAATGATCTGCTTGCTGGTGTGGTTGGTTTAGCGATGGGAAGAAAAGAACAAGGCAAGAGAAGCACGGAAAAAGAGCGACGGAGAAGGAGAACGAGCGGGCGACGTTGGAGAGGGAGAATATCTTGACAGCTGCAGTTGCTGTAGAGAGATAAAGAGGCCTCTGTTGACTGCTGAAAGCACAGCATACATTCCCTCTCTCTCCTTCCCTCTCCTCTCTCTCTCCTTCCCTCTTCTCTCTCCTTCCCTTTCCTCTCTCTCTCTCTCTCTCTCTCTCTCTCTCTCTCTCTCTCTCTCTCTCTCTCTCTCCTTTTCTCTCTCTCTCTCTCTCTCTTTCTCTCTCTCTCTCTCTCTCTCTCTCTCTCTCTCTCTCTCTCTCTCTCTCTCCTTTTCTCTCTCCTTCCTTCACTCCCTTGCTTTCTCTTTCTCACTCCCTTCCCCACAGTCGCTCTTCTCCTCCCCTTCTCTCCGTCTCCCCCCTCCATCTCTTCCCTATCTCACACCTTAGCGTCTCACTTTCGGGGCTCCCGAGTGGCGCAGCATCTGTGCTAGAGGCGTCGCTACAGACCCTGGTTCGATTTCAGGCTGTATCACAACCGGCTGAGATTGGGAGTCCCATAGGGCGGCGCTCAATTGGCCCAGCGCTGTTAGGGTTTGGCCGGTGTAGGCCGTCATTGTGAATAAGAATTTGTTCTTAACTGACTTGCTTCGTTAAATAAAATTAAAAAATATATAAAAAATGTCAGGCAGTACAGCTCCACAAAAGAGAAATCACTATGGTTCCCTCTGTCTCCTCTCAGGTAAAGGGACTTACTCAAGGTTAACTGCTTCCAGACATCAATGTTTCTGGCCACGCTTGTGTTCTCTGCCCTCTCCTCTGAGGATCATTAGTAAGGACTAGGAGATGTCTACCTCAGGTATAACAGTGGAGGTGGTAACGCATCGCCAGCGGTCTCATCATAAGGAACGTATAAGTAGATGTAATCTTAATGGGCCTCTTGTCTGTGCTTTCCTATAGGCTGCCGAGTCCGGGATCGTCAAGATCAAGACCATCGCCGCGAGGAACACCGACATCTTGGCGTGTAAGTGAAGGAGGAAGGGACACCCATAAATACCTTGTGTACGTTTGTGCGAGAGAGATGTTTTTGCTGAACCAGTTCTCCACGTACAGATTGGTGATTAGACCTAATTCAAACAAGCGAAGGATGCATTCCAAAAGAGTTGCCCTAGGTGTGGTTGTGTTCTACAACAGACGCCTGATTTGATGTGTGAACTGTGCCCGTGTATCGTCTCCCCCTTAGCCCTGAAGGAGAACAGCTCGGAGGTGGTCCAGCCGTTCCTGATGGGCTGTGGCACCAAGGAGCCCAAGATCACCCAGCTGTGTCTGGCTGCTGTCCAGAGACTCATGACCCACGAGGTGGTGTCTGAGGTGAGGAACACAGGACCACTATGGGGCTAATCCTAACTTCCGATGTTTCACTTAGTCATGCATTGATGTCAGTGGGAGACTAAGGGGATGTTTTAGGCTCGCCCCTAACTCTTTTATAATCACTTTGATTAATAATCCATTAGAATTGCGTTATCAATGCGTGTAATGCATGTACTGTGGTGATTGAGAAGGCAGAAATGAATTATTTAGGAGGGAAATGGTCCTAGCTGATGTCAAACCTGCTGTGACTCATATATTTTTAAGGCCAGCGCAATGCACACTGTGCTAAACGCCGGGACCGTTGAAAGTGGTGGTGTGCTCTCTTGTTGCTGCATGGTCGCTGCTACACAAAAGACATCTACGTTTTCATTCTAAGCCCGTTGAACAGTGCGTTGGTCTGGATGAAGGCCTACATTTTGAAGTCAGGGCAGGGCGAACACATTATTCTGACCCTGGGCTTATACAACTTTAAATACCACCGACTCTAACTGAGAGGGTGGGTTTTCTGCTTTTTGCTTCACACTGCAGTGCAAAGCCTCATCTCTGTAAAAACACTACCTACACCTCAACATGGAACCGAGGCTATTGTGACTGGCCCTTCCCTCTCCGATTGAGGCCAATTTCCTTGACTTGCCTGGTGTTATCCGGGATACCTTGACCGACCAGCTAGCCGGCTAGGATAAGAATACCCTGACTGTCTCCCTGCCTGACTGACTGTGACTGACTGTGTTCACCATGCCTGTCTGGCTGTGTTTACATGCTATCAGCAGACTCCCTGCCTGGAGCCTTTCAAAAGAGGCTTTCTGCCACGCTCCAGCACCTCCCCTCTATATATCACTGTCTGTGTGTCTGTAAGCCCAGGGCTTAACTACTAGGACGCACTTTTAAATGGATAGTTGTTGGCTCCCAAGTCTCTATGGGAACAGCTAGCATTTACATTTACATTTTACATTTAAGTCATTTAGCTGACGCTCTTATCCAGAGCGACTTACAAATTGGAAAGTTCATACATATTCATCCTGGTCCCCCCGTGGGGAATGAACCCACAACCCTGGCGTTGCAAGCGCCATGCTCTACCAACTGAGCCACACGGGACCAGCATGTCATCGTGCTAACGCTAGTAGCACTGCACCCCTCTCCCCCTGTTAGTAGCAATGCATCCAAACCCCTCCCCCACCTGCATCCCCTGCCACCACGGACACGGGGAAGAGGAACGAAGCTCCTGCGGTATTGATTAAATGTCTTGGTTTTAGTGAGTGAACGTGTGTCAGTTTTGCCTTAGGAAGAAAATGACCTGTCATGGTTCCCGTTTGCTGCCACTTTTGAAGGACAGGTTATTTATTTTCTTCAACTGACTACTTCCCTCAGTTCCACTGGTTTTGTACGAGTTCTGTTGGTTTGTTCTGACCTCAGGATGTGACACAGGGAAAATGTGTGAGTCACTGCTCTGGAGTGCCACAGTTGCTGGGTTTGGTGTAATGAAGGCACGTGCCTCGCTGACCCTGATGTATTCAGAGCTGGTCCGGTCGGCTGCTCCCCTGTGTGTCTGTGTCTAATTCTTTGTTGATCTGTGTGTACATGTCTGTGAGCTCTAGTGCTGCTGTCACTTGCTCTGTTCTGTCACATTCCAGTTGATTGTGACCGTGACTGTCACTGCCTCCTTGATGTACAAGTAGGCTACAAGTCTGTGTGTGTGTGCCTGTGTGTGTTCATCAGGCTGCAGCAGGGAACATCATTAACATGCTGTGGCAGTTGATGGAGAACGGGCTGGAGGAGCTGAAGCTGCTGCAGACTGTCCTAGTGCTGCTCACCACCAACACTGTAGTACATGACGAAATACTCTCCAAGGTACCCCAAACTGCACACTATATACAAACGCCAAATGTTGTCATGCGTGTACACAGTCACATATCATACAAACACGGGTATCTTGCCTCATGTTACGGAAGGTTAATATTTGCCCCCACATTGCAGACATTTCATATATTCCCATGCTTAGTCCCACACACGTCTCATATTTGCCCTTGGAGTCATGTACTGTTCTAGTTGGTTTCCACGTGCATGTGAATCCAGATGTGTGCCTTAGTCAATCTGTCTACGTTCAATTGCCCATACTAACATACCACTTAGAATGTATTCCCCAGTACAGGGCTTCATAGGCTGAATATTGTAACAGAGCCTGTGTCTCCTCTCCCCTCGTCCCTCCCAGGCCATCGTGCTGTGTTTCCGCCTGCACTTCACCAAGGACAACATCACCAACAACACGGCCGCCGCCACCGTGAGACAGGTCGTCACCGTGGTCTTTGAGAGGATGGTCGCCGAGGACGAGCGCTTCAAAGGTCAGGGTCGGGAGGGATCATTGGGAAATGAGTTATTCTAGGACTGAACCGTTTCTGTCCATCACTATTCTGCATCACACTTTCTCTCTCCTACCCTCCTCCTCTAACTTTGAACCTGTCACAGAGTAAGGGAAGGGAGTTAGTTTCTCCTTAGATTGCCTAAAGCTGCTTATCCGGTGATTTTAAGCCTGAGTTCAATGAATACATAATGAGTTTTTGTTTGGCCCTGTCAGATTTCACACTGCTGTCTTCCCACTCTGCCACTTGGTTTAGTATGTGAGCTAGGATTGAGAATCACTATTTAATTAAGTGACTTTTCCCTCTTGTAGTAGGTGTTGGATCGGTCTTTTCTGAGTGTGTGTTATTTGATGGTATGTGGATTGTTTGTTTGCTTGTGAGCGATTGATCCCTCCAGGCTTGTATCCACAGCTGTGTCCAATGACTGTCTCTCACATGTGTTCTTTCCCCCCCTCCTCCTCACCTCCCTCTCTCTTCCAGGCATCGTGGAGCAGCCTCCTCCAGTCCAGGGTAACACGAACCGGAGGTCTGTCAGCACCCTGCGGCCCAGCGCTAAAGACGCCTACATGCTGTTCCAGGTATGTCCTCCAGGAGACAGTCCTCCATACCTCTCACTGTACCCCACCTGCACCCTCTCGCCCATCAGAAGAGGGGGTATAGATAGGGTTTACTCTATGAATGAGGACAGGAGAAGGGAGGGAACAACTTTGTGGAATGAAATACAGCCAGGTTGTCTTTATACACAAAAGTATGTGGGGACCCCATCAAATTACTGGCTTTGGCTATTTCAGCCACACCCGTTGCTGAGAGGTTTCTAAGATCAAACACACAGCCATGCAATCTCCGTAGACAAATATTGGCAGTAGAATGGCCTTACTGAAGAGCTCCGTCACTTTCAACGTGGCACCATCATAGGATGCCACCTTTCCAACAAGTCAGTTCATCAAATTTCTGCCCTGCTAGAGCTGTCCTAGTCAACTGTACGTGCTGTTATTGTGAAGTGGAAACGTCTAGGAACAACAACGGCTCAGCCGCGAAGTGGTAGGCAACACAAGCTCACACAATGGGACCTGCGAATACTGAAGCGTGTAGCATGTGAAAATCATCTGTCCTCTGTTTGCAACACTCACTATTGAGTTGCAAACTGCCTCTGGAAGCAACATCAGCACAATAACTTTGTCGGGAGCTTCATGAAATGGGTTTCCATGGCCGAGCATCTGTACACCATGCGCAATGTCAAGCGTTTCGGCTGGAGTGGTGTTAAGGTCGCTGCCATTTGGACTCTGGAGCAGTGGAAACGCGTTCTCTGGAGTGATGAATCACGCTTCACCATCTTGTAGTCTAAAGGACGAATCTGGGTTTATCGGATGCCAGGAGAACGCTACCTGCCCGAATGCATAGTGCCAACTGAAGTTTGTGGAGGAGGAATAATGATCTGGGGCTGTTTTTCATGGTTTTGGCTAGGACAAATCTTAACGCTACAGCATACAATGACATTCTGGACGATTCTGTGCTGCAACTTTGTGGCAACAGTTTGGGGAAGGCCCTTTCCTGTTTCAGCATAACAATGCCCCCGTGCACAAAGCGAGTTCCATGCAGAAATGGGTTGTTGAGATTGGTGTGGAAGAACTTGATTGGCTAGCACAGAGCCCTGACCTCAACCCCATCGAACACCTTTGGGATGAATTGGAATACCCACTGCGAGCCAGGCCTAATCGCCCAACATCAGTGCCCGACCTCACTAATGCTCTTGTGGCTGAATGGAAGCTAGTCAGCAATGTTCCAAAATCTAATGGAAAGCCTTCCCAGAAGAGTGGAGTCTGCTATTGCAGCAAAGCGTGGACCAACTCCATATTAATGCCCATGAATTTGGAATGAGATGTTCGACGAGCAGGTGTCCACATACTTTTGGTCATGTAGTGTATGTACAGCCTAGATTTACAGACTGTATCACAGAGGCAATGCTAGTAGCTGTCTCCAGCTGTCCTATGTGCAAGTCTATATTCCTATGTTCGTGTGTGTGTCTATCCAGGACCTATGTCAGCTAGTGAATGCTGACGCCCCCTACTGGCTGGTGGGGATGACAGAAATGACCCGGATGTTTGGTCTGGAGCTCCTGGAGTCAGTCCTCAATGACTTCCCTGGGGTCTTCCTGCAGGTAAACACACAACATAATACACAGGATTTTTGCAATCGCAATTTTGTTATTGCAGAATCAACAATTCCGCAAGCGAGGGCTTGCAATTCTGACCAATCATTAGAAAAATAGGTTTCTGCATGGTCACGATACCAGAATTTTGACTTCAATTCCAGGTTTAGCATCACGATACTCTATACCGAAATGATACCGCAGCAAAGAGAAGAACACGTATTAGCTAAAGTCTAAATAACCACTGGGCTTTCTTTTCTTTGAGCAATATGTTGATAACTGGTAAAACAACAAGTAGAGTATCTTCTATTCAATATAACATGTACTTCAAAAATCAATCACCATATTAAGGGCGAAAGGTAGCCTAGCGTTTATAGTGTTGGGACAGTAACTGAGATGTCGCTGGTTTGAATACCCGAGCCGACAAGTTGAAAGATCTTTCAATGTGCCCTTGAGCAGGGCACTTATCCCTAATTTTCTCAATTTGGGCCGTACTACTATGGCTGACCCTGTAAAACAACACATTTCACTGCAACTATCCGGTGTATTTCTATTATTATTAAAAAAATGACTGAAGAATATCTTACATTTTGCTTATGCAAAACCCTATCTGAGACTCGGAGCATAACATTTAATTTGATACAGACGGATGCCAGCCAGACGGATGCCACTCATCAGTAAAAGGCACATGACAGCGCTTGTAGTTTGCCAAGAGGCACCTAAAGGACTCTCAGACTATGAGAAATAAGCTTCTCTGGTCTGATGAAACCAAGATTGAACTCTTTGGTCTGAATTCCAAGTGTCACGTCCGGAGGAAACCTGGCATCATCCCTACGGTGAAGCATGGTGGTGGCAGCATCATCCTGTGTGGATGATTTTCAGCGGCAGGGACTGGGAGACTCGTCAGGATTGAGGGAAAGATGAATGGAGCAAAGTACAGAGATTCTCAATAAAAACCTGCTCCAGAGCGCTCAGAACCTCAGATTGGGGCGAAGGTTCACCTTCCAACAGGACAACGACCCTCAGCACACAGCCAGAGCCCGGAATTGAACCCGATCTAACATCTCTGGAGAAACCTGAAAATAGCTGTGCAGCGACGCTCCCCATCCGACCTGACAGAGCTTTAGAGGATCTGCAGAGAAGAATGGGAGAAACTCCTCAAATACAGGTGTGCTAAGCTTGTAACGTTATACTGAAAAAGACTTGATGCTATAATCACTGCCAAAGGTGCTTCAACAAAGTACTGAGTAAAGGGTCTGAATACTTATGTTAATGTCATATTTATTTATTTTTTATTTTGTAAAAAAAACCTGTTTGCTTCGTCGTTATGGGTTATTGATTGTAGATTTATGAAGGGGGGAAACAACTATTTAATGCATTTTAGAATGAGGCTGTAATGTAACAAAATGTGGAAAAAGTGAATGGGTCTGAATACGTTCCGAATCCACTGTAATTACTTATTTATTATTTAGTAATTGAAGTTGGAAGTTCAAACATTGCAGATTTGTAAAATAAATTTCCGATGCAACAGCACACTAATCAGCTACCAATGTGATAGCCTATACAGGACAGCTGTCCTGTATAGGCTATCTGAACCTGCATGACATGAGCCATCCACACGCTCTCCCTGCTTGGATAGAAAGTTGTGGGTAAAACTATTAATGCCAAATAATAGTCAGCTCACGCTCAAAACACTAGCTTCCTGGAAATGGTTTAGTTATGCGGTGTACTATCTATAGCTATATACCGTATTTATCTGCTATTTATAAACCTTTTACAAAAAATTACATATTAAATAGCCTAAAATTGAGGGGGGAAAAGTAGTCGGTTTGAGGATGAATTCAGACACTTTATTGTTGAACTCAGCAGGTTTTGCTGGCTAAAAGCCTACACTAATGGTCTGCAGTATTCAAGGTAAATTAAATCAAATTCAATCCAACTTGAGCGACTACCTTGTTCTCCTGGAGTCCTCTTTCTTTTGTGTAAATGTTTTCACCACGGCCTGTAGGTCCAGGCTGCGGGCCCGACTGTTCTATACTGAGTGTTGCCAACCCATACAGTCTTTCCTGAGACATATTGTGCATTACATGTCCACTGTGCTGCACACAATTTTAAACGTAGTCTTGAATGATGCGTGCCAGGATATAAAAGAGATAAGGGACTGTTGATATTTGCAACACCACAACTCAAATGCCGGTTCACCAGTATGAAAGAAATCGCAAACGGCTTTTTTTGTTCATGACCTCAAGAACTGATTATCTGTTTGCATCTGGCAATTTATTGGCTGTCCTGTATCCAGACCATCTGTCCTCAGAGCCTCCTGTACAGTTAATCTCCTTCTGTAACATGTTGAGGCTGGCAATTAAGGAGAATGAGAGGCTCAATTAAAGACATTGCAGAAGTGCTGTATTTGAAGCACCCCTTCCTTCTGTCCAGTTTCCCTGATGTTGCTACGGCAATCAAGCTGTTTTTACCATCCCTGTAACTGTCGCTTCCACGGAGAAATTGTTTTCTGATCTTAAATTC
Organism: Salvelinus alpinus; assembly: GCF_045679555.1. Lineage (NCBI taxonomy): Eukaryota > Metazoa > Chordata > Actinopteri > Salmoniformes > Salmonidae > Salvelinus > Salvelinus alpinus. The sequence continues at coordinate 45,299,446 of NC_092094.1, forward strand.
TACTAAGAACTACCTAAGAAGCTGTTCGGTCTGATATGCGTTTTTGAAATCCTGAGGAAGCTCCAGTCATTGCGCTGGCGCCGTTGTAGCCTTGACCACGGACATTTGTTCACCGATATCCCCTTATACTTTCAATCTGTTACTTTTTTTTTTGTTCAAGGCCTGAGGCACTTTTTCAGTGCCTAAAGAAAAACTCTGCTTCCCACTACATATGGGAATTAAAAAGGTTTAGGAATTACTTTTTGGAGGGTTACTGTCAAAAGGATTTATTAAATACATTTTAAAGACATTGATGACATGCACATGGGGCCCCCAGAGGTATGACAGTGAGAACGTAATACAATAGGATACAGTAAATTATAGTACAATATAATGCAATACAATTGAGTATTATATGCATTGAAATAGAATACTATGTCATCTCACTGTAGGTGTGTGTCTTGTATTTGTACTGTGACCCCCCCACCTCCTGCTGACACCACCCGCTGCCCTCTGACCTTTAACCTCTGCCCTCTGACCCCTATATAGCACCAGGAGTTCAGCTTCCTGCTGAAGGAGCGTGT